>NC_077240.1:69700000-70072500 GCF_947179165.1 Solanum dulcamara
TATTATCGGACACATTTCTTTCTATGTGCATCATATCAAGGTTATGTCTTAACTTAAGACTCTTCCAATAAGGCAATTGAAAAAATATACTTTTCTTCTTCCAATTATAAGCATTGTTAGAAACATTACACTTTTTGTTTTTAACTTTACCAAACCTCACATTGCCCAACTCGTGTAATTGCATAAGTACTTCATCACCTATTAAAGGGCAAGGTGCGATCCCCATTTCCACTTTTCCATCAAATAACATTCTATTTTTACGCCATGGATGGTTCATGGGAAGGAAGCAACGATGCCCCATATAACACAATTTGTTGCGTAAGAAAATTGATTGTTTGTCTTTATGGCAACAGGGGCATGCAAGCTTGCCTTTGTTGACCATCCTGAAAGGTTTCCATATGCTGGAAAGTCATTAATTGTCCAGAGGAGAGCCACACGCATAAGAAAATTTGATTTTGAGTGTGCATCAAAAGTCTCCCCCCCATCCCATAATTCTTTCAATTCATCAATCATTGGTTGTAAATATACATCAATATCATTCCCTGGAGACTTAGGTCCTGCAATAAGAAGTGTCATCATGAAATATAGATCTTTCATGCAATCCCATAGTGGAAAATTATATGTAACTAGAATGATAGGCCATATACTATGATTGGAACTCATATTCCCAAAAGGTTGAAACCCATCACTTGCTAAACCTAATCGCACATTTCTTAACTCAGCTAAAAAGGTAGGATGACGCTCATTGAAAGATTTCCATTCTATTGAGTCAGATGGATGATGCATGACACCGTCATCAATATTCTCCTCTTTGTACCACCTCATCTTCTTTGATGTCTCTTTTTCCATGTATAATGTTTGAAGCCTTGATTTGATTGGAAAATATCACAACACTTTATGAGCTACTTTCTTGCCTTTGGGTTTTACTGACTTCCATCTAGACTTGACACACTTAGGACATGATTGAGCATTGACATAATCACTCCAATATAAAATAAAATCATTCTGGCATGCATCTATTTTGGTATATCCCAAGCCTAGGTCACGAAGAACTTTCTTTGCTTCATAGAAAGAACTAGGTACAAATGATCCCTCAGGAAGAACTTCTTTAAAGAACCTTAATAACTCATCCATCGATTTATTTCTCCAATGGTTAAGTGACTTCAAGTGAAGTAATTTAACAACAAAAGACAACTTTGAGACTTTTGTGCAACCAAGATAAAGTTCTGTCTTACCATCTTCTAACAATTTGTAGAACTTTGTAGCATGCATATTTGGCTCTTCATTTCCCTCTGAATAAGTAGAATTATTATCCATATTCATATATCCACAAGCATCATGGATCATTTGAGTAATGTCATCCTCTTCAGCGCTATCAACTTCTACTTCATCATTAAGTGCGATATGAGAATTTTCAACTCTAACCAACACTTGTCCATGCAAGTCCCACACCTTATAAGAATCCCAGAATCCCTTCTTCAATAAGTCTACTCTTATATCAATTCTTAGCTTGAACACAGTGTTCATACATCCTTTACAAGGACATCGAATCATAGTGTTCACCTTGGATTGACTGAATGCCCAATTAAGAAAACCTTCTACTCTGTCTCTATATTTTTGGTCAACTCTATTCCTAATATTCAACCAACTTTTATCCATTCCTATTTCAATAAAAAAAATCAATAAGTTAATTAATTCAATTATTCATAATGATAAATATTGGACAGAGAAGTACTGAGAAATAACTTTACAAGAAAATATCAATAATGAGGTTGTGACTAGAAGTTGGAAATTCTCACAATCAAATGCTAATAATAAAAAGGGAGTGTAGAGAACGTATGACTGTGACTAGCATAACTTACTGTGTTTATAGTGATTATCTAGAAGAGTACAAGCAAATATTCAGCTATGCTATTGAGTCTCATATACAATGGCACTTACTATGCTTTGCTGCAGACATTCTTTCCAAGCACAGCCATATGGTTGACAGGTTGTATCAAGCCTATAATTTTCAGCAACTTCCTAAGGAGACAAGAAGGTACTACATACTAGAAAAACTAGGAATGTCAATTTTCAGAAGGCAAAAGCTGAAGAGGATCAAGGAACCACCTTAAATGAGCTGCAAACTGTCTCAAGAGAAAGCACCATGAGCTCTTCTTCTAATTTTCTTTTGTTTCTTTCTTTTTTTGTGTTCTGTCTTCTTTCTTTCTTTTTTGGGGCTATGTATTTCCTTGAAATTATAGCCTCTTTGAAGAATCCTTATTTAGGTTTATATTGTAAAGGGGAGAGTCTCCCTTATTTTATGGTTTTCCTAGATACTTTGTATTGAGAGGAGTCCTCTCATAGATGCTTAGCTACCTAGGATCCATTGTTCTCTATTATCTACTACTATGAAGGTACATTGCAAATATGTAGAAGCTACAGGTTTTGACTAAACCACCTAGGAGAAACAATCAGCAACAGCTTACAATAAAATGTTGTGGATAAGATCACCAACTACAGAAATATTGCAGAGTTGCAGCACAAACCTGTAAGATGCTGCAGCAATTAATACAGAACTGCAGCTCCTTGTACAATGCAGAGCTGCAACATCCAACAACAACATCCAACAACAACATCACACAAGAACCGAAAACACCCTGTAGAATTGAAGCAGTACAATGCAGGTAATAAAAAGTTCAACTCAGATGATCTCATGGCCTTTTCTAAGCAACAGGTAGTGAATTTGTTCATATTAGTAGCACTTTTCTGATGCACTCACAGTTTACATGGTTGTTTTAATAAAAAATGTAGATGGACCGTCTACTAGAAAAAAACTTTTTTCACATAATAGACAAATCTATAATATATAATCTTCTTTTTTTCACATTCTAATAGCACCAAATTCTTAATTTATCAACTATCTACTGCACAATAATGTCAATCTCATATCTCTTCTCCAAATTATATAATTATACGATTATTGTTATTCCTACAATTTTTAAGTATTATCATATCTTTTTGTAGCTCAAGAAAGATAAGGACAGATACTAGATGTCTAATTCTTCATACATTCTGTGGCTATTACAGTGAGTCTTATCGACTCTACACATCTCCAAAAAATGAAGCGTCAAATAAAGAGAATTGATTGATCAGCTAACTAGACAAAACTGCACAAAGTATAAAAAATAAATCTCTGTAAAAAATCGTGAATACTTCTTTCTCCAACAAAGGTGTCAATTATTTAACTAGTCAAAACCTCAAACCTAAGAAGAGATAAAGATGTAAACAACGAATAGACTCCCGATTTCAAGATAGATTGTCCAATGTTAAATCCAAATGTAGAATTTCCATTAACAGACATAAAAACACCCACACAGAGGAGATCGAGAATACAAAATACAAAAACATCTTTAGAATTTTCAGCTTTTAACTTACCTCGAACTGATTTTCAAAACTTCAAATGGGCGAACTGGTTCAATCCTTTAGAACTTCGAACTTCTTACGTTCACACTAATTTTCAAACTAGGAACTCTCTTCCTTCCCCTTTGACTTTAGAGAACCACATTCCTACAAAATTTCAAGTGGGTTATAGAAATTATATGTGAAATCTTAAAATACATAAATCTAGAAAGGGATTTGAGCACATACCTGATAAAATACATACTTTAGAGAACCCTATTAGTCAAAAATTGAAGAATATTCAGCAAAAAGGAACCCTATTCATATATATTTCACCAACAGATCGACGCTACTTTTTCCTATAAATCGAGCAAAGAGGAACCTCTGTTAACAGTGTTGTCTCTATTTTTCTTCCTCCAATCCCTTTTCCCAAATCTATATAATATCCATTTTTTGTTTAGCTTTGTGCAAGAGCTGATGAGAATGGCCTTTTGTTTAGCTTAGCTAAGAGATGTTCTTTTAATATCTCTAAGCTTTCCAAAATTTTCCAGACTTTTTAATTTATTTTTCTTTTAAATTTAATTTAGTTGGATTAACATTAGCGGCGACTAGGTCGCTACAAAATCTTATTTGAGGCGACATTTCATAAGTTGCTACTAAATATTTGGCGCCTAAATTTTATTTTAGCGGAACTTTATAATTTGGGAATCAGTGACAGCTATTAGCAGCGACACAAAAGAAGTCGCCACTGAAACTAAACATTTTGGAATGACCATATATGTCCCTACTAAATATGAAGCTTTTGTAGCAACAAGTAGGATCGCCACTAGATCTCGCCACCATAAGTCTTATTTCTTGTAGTGGTATTAGATGAGCCTATACTCTCTAGAGATTAGGAGGCAAGACATAGTCCTCATCTTATGTATACTAGTATACGTATCTGCACGTTGCGCGGTTAATGGATAAATATAATTGTAAATATTAAATTATAAACTGATAGTATAAGTTTATTTGAGAGAATGTTAACATTTAGCAACTTGATAGATTATAATAGAATATTTAAGAAAATAAATCAATATATAAGCTTTGTTCATTGTCTTAATTTGACAATTGTTATTTTTAACATTATTTAATTTATTTAGTTTTTAAATTATTAAAAATCATAAATACTCTCACCCTATCTATATTATCCTTTTGTAAGAATAATAAAGATATAATAAAATCTAAATGTTAGATTAATATAAAATATAATTTTTAAAAGTTCTATGATTATGATAATGCTAAGCATAAAACCAAGAAATTTTAATCACTTGAATGTCAAATTGTAGGCATATTATTTTAATTTTTAAATTTTTTCTTTCAATTTTTCTAAAAGTCATTTATCATTTATATGATATTTAGAAAAATTTATATAATTATATATGATATTTTAGTAATTATATAATTCTTATAGTTGAATGGTATATTTATAAATTTGTTTCCAAACAAATTTTAGATATCACTTGAATGGATTAGTTGCAGATAACCCATTGAATGGACAAGGATCTAATAAAGATAATCATATAATGTTTAATTTCTATTGCAATAAAAATCAATTAAGAAAATAGGTAAAATCAGTGAGTAAAAAAGTTATTGCATATGTATCATTTATCAAAATTTTAAAAATTATATTTTTATTATATTAAGAAAATAAAAAATAGCCAAAATAACAAATAAGCCAGCAATTATATTTAAACACGATTTGTACTCAAATTGTTAGATAAATTTCTTAAATTCATCCTCTTTTTTTTGTCTAACAAATATCCTAATATAAAAGAGAAATCATTAACAATTTTTTATTATCCACGTACAAAGAGGCATGAAAATATTGATCTGTCGCTTTTTTTAAAATATAATTAATTTTCTTTTTCTTAAAGTTAACGTAATTTGTTTACCAAATAAATTTTGTATTGATTGATTGCAAACTTTATAAGCAGAAAATACTTTAAATGAAATAATTAAAAATTTTTCATTAAGTACTTTAAATACGTGTAGATAAGAATTTCGTTTGTTGAATAGAATTGCTTAGTTGAAGTACATAAAAAAAACTTATTCAATTTTAACAATTTGTTACTTTCTTTCCCAAAATTTTCACATCATTGCTAATTAGTGTTACTCCTCCTGTATTAAGGTTAGCAAACCAGAAGCAATAAAGATGAAAATAAAAAATAATATTCGAGTCCACAGAATTCACTGTGTGTCCTTAAGAAATTTAATCCCCTCACTGTACCCGAGGTTATGGATTATTTCCTCCCAAGATAAAACGGATAAACTATTAAAGAAGTAGCGGTACCTCAAACTTCAATAATTTAAGCGAACTCAAAAGCCAGCAACAAAATCACACAAAGACTCAACTTTGTTTGAAAGAAAATATATATGCAGAAGAAGGAGAAATTTTATGTTTAAAAATGAGAGGAAAATCCTCTATTTCTATTGAGTCAGATGGATGATGCATGACACCGTCATCAATATTCTCCTCTTTGTACCACCTCATCTTCTTTGATGTCTCTTTTTCCATGTATAATGTTTGAAGCCTTGATTTGATTGGAAAATATCACAACACTTTATGAGCTACTTTCTTGCCTTTGGGTTTTACTGACTTCCATCTAGACTTGACACACTTAGGACATGATTGAGCATTGACATAATCACTCCAATATAAAATAAAATCATTCTGGCATGCATCTATTTTGGTATATCCCAAGCCTAGGTCACGAAGAACTTTCTTTGCTTCATAGAAAGAACTAGGTACAAATGATCCCTCAGGAAGAACTTCTTTAAAGAACCTTAATAACTCATCCATCGATTTATTTCTCCAATGGTTAAGTGACTTCAAGTGAAGTAATTTAACAACAAAAGACAACTTTGAGACTTTTGTGCAACCAAGATAAAGTTCTGTCTTACCATCTTCTAACAATTTGTAGAACTTTGTAGCATGCATATTTGGCTCTTCATTTCCCTCTGAATAAGTAGAATTATTATCCATATTCATATATCCACAAGCATCATGGATCATTTGAGTAATGTCATCCTCTTCAGCGCTATCAACTTCTACTTCATCATTAAGTGCGATATGAGAATTTTCAACTCTAACCAACACTTGTCCATGCAAGTCCCACACCTTATAAGAATCCCAGAATCCCTTCTTCAATAAGTCTACTCTTATATCAATTCTTAGCTTGAACACAGTGTTCATACATCCTTTACAAGGACATCGAATCATAGTGTTCACCTTGGATTGACTGAATGCCCAATTAAGAAAACCTTCTACTCTGTCTCTATATTTTTGGTCAACTCTATTCCTAATATTCAACCAACTTTTATCCATTCCTATTTCAATAAAAAAAATCAATAAGTTAATTAATTCAATTATTCATAATGATAAATATTGGACAGAGAAGTACTGAGAAATAACTTTACAAGAAAATATCAATAATGAGGTTGTGACTAGAAGTTGGAAATTCTCACAATCAAATGCTAATAATAAAAAGGGAGTGTAGAGAACGTATGACTGTGACTAGCATAACTTACTGTGTTTATAGTGATTATCTAGAAGAGTACAAGCAAATATTCAGCTATGCTATTGAGTCTCATATACAATGGCACTTACTATGCTTTGCTGCAGACATTCTTTCCAAGCACAGCCATATGGTTGACAGGTTGTATCAAGCCTATAATTTTCAGCAACTTCCTAAGGAGACAAGAAGGTACTACATACTAGAAAAACTAGGAATGTCAATTTTCAGAAGGCAAAAGCTGAAGAGGATCAAGGAACCACCTTAAATGAGCTGCAAACTGTCTCAAGAGAAAGCACCATGAGCTCTTCTTCTAATTTTCTTTTGTTTCTTTCTTTTTTTGTGTTCTGTCTTCTTTCTTTCTTTTTTGGGGCTATGTATTTCCTTGAAATTATAGCCTCTTTGAAGAATCCTTATTTAGGTTTATATTGTAAAGGGGAGAGTCTCCCTTATTTTATGGTTTTCCTAGATACTTTGTATTGAGAGGAGTCCTCTCATAGATGCTTAGCTACCTAGGATCCATTGTTCTCTATTATCTACTACTATGAAGGTACATTGCAAATATGTAGAAGCTACAGGTTTTGACTAAACCACCTAGGAGAAACAATCAGCAACAGCTTACAATAAAATGTTGTGGATAAGATCACCAACTACAGAAATATTGCAGAGTTGCAGCACAAACCTGTAAGATGCTGCAGCAATTAATACAGAACTGCAGCTCCTTGTACAATGCAGAGCTGCAACATCCAACAACAACATCCAACAACAACATCACACAAGAACCGAAAACACCCTGTAGAATTGAAGCAGTACAATGCAGGTAATAAAAAGTTCAACTCAGATGATCTCATGGCCTTTTCTAAGCAACAGGTAGTGAATTTGTTCATATTAGTAGCACTTTTCTGATGCACTCACAGTTTACATGGTTGTTTTAATAAAAAATGTAGATGGACCGTCTACTAGAAAAAAACTTTTTTCACATAATAGACAAATCTATAATATATAATCTTCTTTTTTTCACATTCTAATAGCACCAAATTCTTAATTTATCAACTATCTACTGCACAATAATGTCAATCTCATATCTCTTCTCCAAATTATATAATTATACGATTATTGTTATTCCTACAATTTTTAAGTATTATCATATCTTTTTGTAGCTCAAGAAAGATAAGGACAGATACTAGATGTCTAATTCTTCATACATTCTGTGGCTATTACAGTGAGTCTTATCGACTCTACACATCTCCAAAAAATGAAGCGTCAAATAAAGAGAATTGATTGATCAGCTAACTAGACAAAACTGCACAAAGTATAAAAAATAAATCTCTGTAAAAAATCGTGAATACTTCTTTCTCCAACAAAGGTGTCAATTATTTAACTAGTCAAAACCTCAAACCTAAGAAGAGATAAAGATGTAAACAACGAATAGACTCCCGATTTCAAGATAGATTGTCCAATGTTAAATCCAAATGTAGAATTTCCATTAACAGACATAAAAACACCCACACAGAGGAGATCGAGAATACAAAATACAAAAACATCTTTAGAATTTTCAGCTTTTAACTTACCTCGAACTGATTTTCAAAACTTCAAATGGGCGAACTGGTTCAATCCTTTAGAACTTCGAACTTCTTACGTTCACACTAATTTTCAAACTAGGAACTCTCTTCCTTCCCCTTTGACTTTAGAGAACCACATTCCTACAAAATTTCAAGTGGGTTATAGAAATTATATGTGAAATCTTAAAATACATAAATCTAGAAAGGGATTTGAGCACATACCTGATAAAATACATACTTTAGAGAACCCTATTAGTCAAAAATTGAAGAATATTCAGCAAAAAGGAACCCTATTCATATATATTTCACCAACAGATCGACGCTACTTTTTCCTATAAATCGAGCAAAGAGGAACCTCTGTTAACAGTGTTGTCTCTATTTTTCTTCCTCCAATCCCTTTTCCCAAATCTATATAATATCCATTTTTTGTTTAGCTTTGTGCAAGAGCTGATGAGAATGGCCTTTTGTTTAGCTTAGCTAAGAGATGTTCTTTTAATATCTCTAAGCTTTCCAAAATTTTCCAGACTTTTTAATTTATTTTTCTTTTAAATTTAATTTAGTTGGATTAACATTAGCGGCGACTAGGTCGCTACAAAATCTTATTTGAGGCGACATTTCATAAGTTGCTACTAAATATTTGGCGCCTAAATTTTATTTTAGCGGAACTTTATAATTTGGGAATCAGTGACAGCTATTAGCAGCGACACAAAAGAAGTCGCCACTGAAACTAAACATTTTGGAATGACCATATATGTCCCTACTAAATATGAAGCTTTTGTAGCAACAAGTAGGATCGCCACTAGATCTCGCCACCATAAGTCTTATTTCTTGTAGTGGTATTAGATGAGCCTATACTCTCTAGAGATTAGGAGGCAAGACATAGTCCTCATCTTATGTATACTAGTATACGTATCTGCACGTTGCGCGGTTAATGGATAAATATAATTGTAAATATTAAATTATAAACTGATAGTATAAGTTTATTTGAGAGAATGTTAACATTTAGCAACTTGATAGATTATAATAGAATATTTAAGAAAATAAATCAATATATAAGCTTTGTTCATTGTCTTAATTTGACAATTGTTATTTTTAACATTATTTAATTTATTTAGTTTTTAAATTATTAAAAATCATAAATACTCTCACCCTATCTATATTATCCTTTTGTAAGAATAATAAAGATATAATAAAATCTAAATGTTAGATTAATATAAAATATAATTTTTAAAAGTTCTATGATTATGATAATGCTAAGCATAAAACCAAGAAATTTTAATCACTTGAATGTCAAATTGTAGGCATATTATTTTAATTTTTAAATTTTTTCTTTCAATTTTTCTAAAAGTCATTTATCATTTATATGATATTTAGAAAAATTTATATAATTATATATGATATTTTAGTAATTATATAATTCTTATAGTTGAATGGTATATTTATAAATTTGTTTCCAAACAAATTTTAGATATCACTTGAATGGATTAGTTGCAGATAACCCATTGAATGGACAAGGATCTAATAAAGATAATCATATAATGTTTAATTTCTATTGCAATAAAAATCAATTAAGAAAATAGGTAAAATCAGTGAGTAAAAAAGTTATTGCATATGTATCATTTATCAAAATTTTAAAAATTATATTTTTATTATATTAAGAAAATAAAAAATAGCCAAAATAACAAATAAGCCAGCAATTATATTTAAACACGATTTGTACTCAAATTGTTAGATAAATTTCTTAAATTCATCCTCTTTTTTTTGTCTAACAAATATCCTAATATAAAAGAGAAATCATTAACAATTTTTTATTATCCACGTACAAAGAGGCATGAAAATATTGATCTGTCGCTTTTTTTAAAATATAATTAATTTTCTTTTTCTTAAAGTTAACGTAATTTGTTTACCAAATAAATTTTGTATTGATTGATTGCAAACTTTATAAGCAGAAAATACTTTAAATGAAATAATTAAAAATTTTTCATTAAGTACTTTAAATACGTGTAGATAAGAATTTCGTTTGTTGAATAGAATTGCTTAGTTGAAGTACATAAAAAAAACTTATTCAATTTTAACAATTTGTTACTTTCTTTCCCAAAATTTTCACATCATTGCTAATTAGTGTTACTCCTCCTGTATTAAGGTTAGCAAACCAGAAGCAATAAAGATGAAAATAAAAAATAATATTCGAGTCCACAGAATTCACTGTGTGTCCTTAAGAAATTTAATCCCCTCACTGTACCCGAGGTTATGGATTATTTCCTCCCAAGATAAAACGGATAAACTATTAAAGAAGTAGCGGTACCTCAAACTTCAATAATTTAAGCGAACTCAAAAGCCAGCAACAAAATCACACAAAGACTCAACTTTGTTTGAAAGAAAATATATATGCAGAAGAAGGAGAAATTTTATGTTTAAAAATGAGAGGAAAATCCTCTATTTATAGACAACAAAGGGTAGTGTGAACAGGTGCTTATTGTGGCTTATCGGAAAAGTCGCAACCCTTCACAAAAGTCACAACCTTTTAGAAAAGTCGCAACTCTTCAAAAAAGTCACAACTTTTGTTGAAAAAGTCACAACCTTTTGAAAAGTCACAACCTTTTGGAACGGTCACAACCTTTTGGAAAAGTCACAACCTTTCGAAAAGTTACAACCTTTCAAAACGGTCACAACCCTTCGTAAAGGTCACAACCTTTCATTTTCTATTCACACCTTTAAAACCCAACAATCCCCCACATGAATAGGGAATGGTTATTGTTAAAACATATGCATGAAAAATTGTGTGATTTGTAAGTAAGAATTAATTGCATCTGGATAAGTAGGTTTCCCATTGAACTTTTTGTAGTGAACATATATTGGATATACTCGGTCAATCGGTAGATTTGATATCTTTGAACCATCGAGCTTTGGTGTATACCTAGACAACATAAGTCACACAATCAACCCTTTAACTATTTTTGGTTCTCATTGTTTTGTTCGTTTCATCCATGAACACTCCTTGATTCATAAGTGCATAGAGAACTGGCCTTACCGGATTCTCCTTGAAGCGGCTTACACTTCACACTTACATCGGTGATATCTAAATATGTTATCCCATAGAAACACCATTTGATATGCCATGTAGCAAACTTAGATATCATTAAAAGATCCTAATACCTTATCCTTGTTACTAAACATTGTCGCATCATGAGAATTGATCATAAAAATTATTTTGACAATGTTGAATCGTCATCAATGACTTTATTTGATCTCCTTGAACCTAGATCTTGGGATCTCTAGTCTTCTAGGTAGAGTTACCGCCACAATGATTTATCTTCGGCCATAGTCCCATTCCCTTTGATGATCGCTCAACTCCCTCTCTAGTTAGGCCTTTTGTAAGTGGATCCAACACATTATACTTTGACTTTACATAGTCAATTGTGATAATTCCACTAGAGAGTAGGTTCCTAACGGTATTATGTCTTCCTCGTATGTGACAAGACTTATCGTTATATATAACGCTCCCAGCTATTCCTATTGCAGCTTGACTATCACAATGTATGCATATAGGAGCCATTGATTAAGGCCAAAATAGAATATCTTCTAAGAAATTCCGAAGCCATTCTGCTTCTTCACCGGCCTTGTCTAAGGCTATAAACTTAGACTCCATTGTAGAGCGAGCTATACATGTTTGTTTGGATGATTTCCAAGATATCACTCCTCCACTAATGGTCAAAACGTATCCACTTGTGGATTTAGTTTCAGTTGACCCAGTTATTTAATTTGCATCACTATATCCTTCAACAACTACAGAATACTTATTGTAATGTGAAGCAAAGTGTTGAGTATGTTCTAAATACCCCAAATCTCATTTCATTGCCATCCAATGATTTTGGTTGGGATTACTCGTGTATCGACTCAATTTACTTATAGCACAAGCTATGTCTGGCCATGTACAGTTCATAATGTACATCAAACTTCCCAACACTCTTGCATAATCCAACTGAGCTTGACTTTCACCTTTATTTTTAGCAAGATCAAGGTTCACATCAATTGGTGTTTTTGCACTTTTGAAGTTCAAGTACTTGTATTTTTCAAGTATCTTTTGGAAATAATGTGTTTGAGACAATGCTAGACCTTGAGGAGTTTTGTGAATTTTAATTTCCAATATCAAAATGGCAACTCCTACAAGTTTTATATCAAATTTACTAGAAAGCATACGCTTAGTAGCATTTATGTTTGTAATGTCGTTACTCATTATTAGCATATCATCCACATATAAGTAAACAATAACTTTGTTTGGAGTGTGTTTAACGTAAACACATTTATCACACTCATTAATCTTAAATTCATTTGTCAATATGGTTTGATCAAACTTCACATGCCATTGTTTGAGTGCTTGTTTTAGTCCATCAAGTGACTTAACAAGTTTGCAAACTTTATTTTATTTATCAGGAACCACAAAGCCCTCGGGTTGTTCCATGTAAATTTCTTTCTCCAATTCTCCATTTAAAAAAGCTATTTTTACATTCATTTGATGGATTTCAAGGCCATATACTGCAGCTAGTGCAATTAACATCTGAATGGATGTAATCCTCGTTACAGGTGAGTATTTATCAAAATAATCAAGGCCTTCTTTCTATCTAAATCCTTTGACGACAAGTCTCGCCTTATATTTGTCAATAGTTCCATCAGCTTTCATTTTTCTTTTGAAAATCCATTTTGAACCCAAATGTTTGTTTCCTGGAGGAAGATCAACCAATTCCAAGTATGGTTACTCAATATTGAATCAATCTCACTATTGACAGCCTCTTTCCAAAAATATGAGTCCACAGCGGACATAGCTTCTTTGAATGTTTGAGGCTCATGTTCAAGAAGAAATGTTACAAAATCATATCCAAATGAAATAGATTTCCTTTGACGTCTATTGCGCCTTGGATTCTCTTTATTAGGTACATTCTTTTTTGGTTCCTCTTGAGGTCGTTTAGATACTTCAAATCTAGTTTTATACGGATAGATATGTTCAAAAAATTCAGGATATATGATTCTATTATCGTGTTGTTATGAATATCTGAATGTTCGGACTTATGAACCAAAAACCGATATGCTTTATTATTTGTAGCATATCCAATGAAAACACATCCCACAGTCTTAGTTCCTATTTTGACCCTCTTAGGTTTAGGAACTTGGACTTTGGCTAAACACCCCCACACTTTAAAATATTTCAAGTTTAATTTTCTTCCTTTTCATTTCTCATATGAAATAGACTGTGTTTTGCTGTGGGGACCTCTATTGAGTATTCGATTTGCTGTAAGGATGGCTTTCCCCCATAATTTTTATGGTAAACCTGAACTTATAAGTAAGGCATTCATCATTTCCTTTAAGGTTCGATTTTTCTTTTCTGCAATTCCATTTGATTGAGATGAGTAAGGGGTAGTAATTTAATGGATGATTACCTTTTTCAAACACATTTCTGCAAAATGATATTCATATTCTCCGCCTCTTCACTTCTTATTTTTTTATCTTTTTACCCAACTGATTTTCAACTTCAGTTTTATATTGCTTAAATACTTCTATTGCTTCATCATTACCATTCAGCAAATAAACATAACAATAGTGAAATCGTCAATAAAAGTTATGAAATACTTTTTCCCACCACGAGATGGTATTGACTTCATATCACAAATGTCAGTGTGAATCAACTCAAAGAGATCATTCCTTTCAATAGATTTATAAGGATGCTTAGCATATTTAGATTCAACACAAACTTGACATTTTGATTTATTGCACTCAAAATTAAGTAAAACTTCTAAGTTGATTAGTTCTCACAATGTTTTGTAATTGACATGTCCCAAACGTTCATGCCATAAACAATTTGATTCAAAAAAGTAAAAAGAACCAAAAATATTGAGTTTGAAAAGACCCTCCATGAGGTTAATATTTTCCTACAAATATTTTGTTCTTACTTATTATAACTTTGTCAAATACAAATATTGTTTAAAGTCAATACCTTGTTAGATGTCCTTTCCAAGAGGACCTTTTTATATCCTTCAATTTTGGTTGTTGCAGAATTACTCATGAACATAGTCTCATTGGGTCCAGTAAGAGCATATGAACCAAATGCTTCTTTATAACAGAAAACATGACAAATGTTTTTTTAACCAATATTCATGGCTATACAAATAATTGTATTTTTAATAGACATATTTATTTAATTTGATAGTTTCATACTAGTCATATCATATCATATACTAGTAAAAGAGAAACTCAACGACCAAAATATATACTCCAAGAATTTTGTGGGTCTAACATAATACAAGAATGTCATTGAATTTATATCTTGTGCTTCCATATTTAAATTAGAGACCAAGTCTAATTTTGTGTATCACAAGTAAAGAACCCCCACATTTTAAATATGATCTCAAAAATATTTTTCAAGTATTTAAAAATATTTTTTGCACATATTTGTTTTCTCATGCTTTCAAATGTATATTATTAAAATACATATTAACAACATAAACTCTTTTAAAGATAATATTCTACAAAAACAATTGTAGTGTTTTCATTTCCTCTGACAATTTTTGTATATTGTCAAAATTTAATTCACAGAGGCATCCATTGCAGGCACAAAATCATTAATTTTATGTCACTAGTATGTTTTTTTTTTCTTCTGTCACAATTAGATAGATCACTTACTATTGAAAATACTACACTAAAGATTGCATCTTTGTACGACTTGTTTCTACTTAACAATGAAGTTTTTTTATATTCTTCAAATCATCACCTGAATGAACTTTGAATGCTGATGAATGTTTTATGACTTCAAATAAATTTCAAATTCAGACAGAGCACAAAATCAAGAGGTTTTAATCTCCAAAAACCAAAAATACAATATTTTTTCTAGTTAACGATGAAGTTTTTACATTCTTCAAATCGTTTACCATTTATACTCTTGACGAAGTTTTTATACTCTTCAAGTCAGAATATTCATTCAAACACAGTGTTTAATAAATTAGTGAAGTTTTTATATTCTTCAAACCAAATGCACAGTCTGATTTATTCGGTGAAGTTTTTATATTCTTCAAACCAAAGGAGTAGAAAATCAAAAGATATTAGTTTCCTAACATCAGACACAATCGAATTCCATACATAGTAGAAAACTACACAAGTTTTAGTCTCCAAAATAGAATTAGAAAATCATAAGGATATGATTTTCTTTTCAAAAAACTTTCCTTCATTACCAAGTTTGTTGGACTGACTTTAAATCTATGAATGGTAAATTCTATAGAGCTTCAACGTAGTCAGACCAAATAATATTTTCTTTTATGAAACAAATTTAATATTCGATGAAGTTTTTTATATTCTTCAAATCGAATATTAAACTTTTCTTTTCTTCTTCTTTTCTGGAAAAAAATGTCTTGTTATCTACGTTCTTGGATTAAGATCCTTGAAAGATGCATCCAATTTTGAATGTAATACACACAAAAGTATTTTTCTACCCAATTTTATCACAACAGATAATAAACCTTTAAAAATAGTTTGTGAAAACCATTAAGACAATAACACATTATTTAACTTAATCATCTTTAATTTGACCAAGTTATGGTAAGAAAAAAATACTACTTTGTAGTATCAAGTCTAAGATTTCTTAATAATGTACTTACTTAGACATAGCAGAATGATATAGGTACCATGAAAATGACTTCTAAGATCTGTCGTGCCCCAATCAAAAAATCTCAAATACAGAAAAAAAATATTAAATTACTCCTCCTATATTAAGGTCAGCAAACCAGAAACAATAAAGATGAAAATAAAAAATAGTATCCGAGTCCATAGAATTCATTGTGTGTCCTTAAGAAATTTAATCCTCTCACTGTACCCGAGGTTATGGATTATTTCCTCCCAAGATAAAACAGATAAACTATTAAAGAAGTAGCGGTACCTCAAACTTCAATAATTTCAGCGAACTCAAAAGCCAGAACCAAAATCATACAAAGACTCAATTTGTTTGAAAAAAATATATATGCAGAAGAAGGAGAAATTTTATGTTTAAAAATGAGAGGAAAATCCTCTATTTATAAACAATAAAGGGTAGTGTGAACAGGTGCTTATTGTGGCTTATCGGAAAAGTCGCAACCCTTCACAAAAGTCACAACCTTTTAGAAAAGTCGCAACTCTTCAAAAAAGTCACAACTTTTGTTGAAAAAGTCGCAACCTTTCGAAAAGTCACAATCTTTTGGAACGGTCACAACCTTTTGGAAAAGTCACAACCTTTCGAAACGGTCACAACCCTTCGTAAAGGTCACAACCTTTCATTTCCTATTCACACCTTTAAAACCCAACAATTAGTTCAATGTTTAAATTTGACAATAATAATTTTTAACATTATTTCATTATTATTTTTTAAAATTATTCAAAATCATAAATACTCTCACCCTATTCATATTATCCTTTTATTAAAATAATAAAGATGTCTAACTCCATATCATCAATCTAGTCTTGCAGTTTTACATATACTACGTGATAAAGGCAATAATGATATGTGTGTATTTGCAATGATTTTCTATCAAGTATGAGAGCTTGACTTACAATTTATTTTATTTAAATTATTAAATATTATAAATACGTTCATCCTATTCATATTATCCTCTTGTTAGAATAATACAAATATCAAAACATTTAAACGTTAGATTAATATAAAATATAATTTTTAAAAGTCCTATGATTATGATAATGATAAGCATAAAACTAAGATGTTTTAATCATTTGAATGTAAAATTATAGACATGTTATTTAACTTTTAAAATTAAGTATTTTTTTTCTTAAATACTATACATGCAAGTCAAACAGTGCTACATAAACACGACGGATAAAGTAATAAATAAACAATTCAAAAAACAATAGGTACGCTACATTGAGACAAAGTATCACCTAATACATCTTGACACAACAAACCACAATCCTCGGACGTGTCTCAATAACAATTCTAAATATGTTCTAAATATTTCTGCAAGTAAAACAAAGACACACAACTCTTTTATTATCAATAACTTAAATAACTTAAATAGTAAGATCAACATAATTTATTGTGTTAATCATACAACAAATAAGAAAATTAAATATGTAGCGTAACTCATGAACGTGACCTTATTTTTCTCCTAAGTTGGAATTAAAGCGTAATTGATATAAAGAAAGACATGGAAATATTTTTTTTATATTCTTAAGTTGGCTTAAAAACTACTCCCTCCATTCCAAAATAATTGAATTGTTGGAATATGACACACATCATAAGAAAAATAAACAAAGACATAAATTAGTCATGTTTTTCTATTTTTACCCTTTTCAAACTCCATGCTAAACTCTCAATACTCATTTCATTCATTCTTGGAACTCAACCTTGGAAATCTAATTAATGAAGGATAAAATTAAAAAATATTTTCAACGTCTATCTTGAATGGTGAACAATTCAATTATTTTGAACACTAAAAAAATACTCCAACAATTCAATTATTTTGGAACGGAGAGAGTAAGTGTCACGCTCCGAGAGGGTATCCTAGATGTAACTAGCACTCAGAAGCCATTGCTGGCTCCCAAGAGAACCACTTGGTCTGATCACACATTCATTCATTCAACAGAAGACTTAGTTTAAGAGAAAAACAAATTTTAGTGGGCTAACTCAATAAACAATCTCAATCATTCTAATCGAAAACATAGTTTGAAAGAAAACAAATCAAGAGTTAAAGACATCAAAACAAATCCATCACTATCTAGTCTATTAAGCCCCCATCTCTACTAGCCAATGACAGCTTTATGACTACCTCAAAAGAACTACTCATAAACAATGGAAAGAATGAATATGATCCCTCCGAAAGAAAGGAGTTTTCACCACTATCAGGAAAGAAGTAGATCTTCAACAAAGTGCATGTTGATGATATCTAATACATATCCCTGCATCATCAAAAGATGCAGGCCCAAATGGACGTCAGTACATGAAATGTACGAGTATGTAATATGGAAGAATGAAACAACAATACATCAAAGTTCAAGATAGAATAAAACTCACCCAACTCAATATGCTATGCAAGTATAAAATATAACAATGCTTTAAGAAGGACTCGATAATATGCAACTTGTCCAAAACATGTCATATACTTTCATGCACAATCTGAGAGTCTCTCTTAACTGACAATAATGCCACTACCTATAAGTAGGTGATGTACACCAAAATGACATTGTTGCCACGTCCGTCCAATACCTGCCAAGGTAAAGGCCAAATCGATCAATCTTGAATCCACAATTAATCAAGTCCCTATCTTGTCAGGACAATAAAAAGGAAAACATCCGACTTAACAGTTTAATCTGCTCCTATGTTGGCTACATAGTTATTGAGTTGTACTCTCACCTAATTTGGTGCTCGATACTACTCCAAAACTCAATATGCACATGCAACTTAAACGAATCAGTTCAATCAAAACTTTCTATTAGTCTCATTGGACTCTCATCAAAATTCGATCTTATCTCAATCATTATGCTCTTTCAAATTAACTCAATATAATTCAATAATTTATATTAAATACTCAACTCTCTTAAATCTCTTTAAAACATGAAATCTCGACTCGAATAATGCCTAGTGAAATCAGGATCAAACAGTTAAAATCTTAAAGACTCTTTCAATTTAACTCAAGCTTTACTCATGCTCAAATCATCAAGTTCTTTCAAAAAAAAAAATTAATCCCAACTTATTATTACTCTATCTCAAAACCATCATTTATGCTCAAAATATTCATGTTTAATATAATAATTAAAAGACTTCTCAGACTCAACTCATGTTTGACTCAATCTCATGTAGGACATTTACTATTCATACTTTCAAACTCAATCAATGCATAAAATCAAATATAATTTTCAATTATGGTTCATGTGAATGAAGATATGAACATGCATCCAAATCAAATACTCAATCCGTGAACATCATCAATACGTATTTAATTAAGTACAAGGAATTCAATAATACAATAGATAACACAAAAATTCAATGCAAGGATCTCGAAAACTCAACTCAGCTCAACTCGAATCAATAATGATGAAAGGGCATATGGATGAACTCAATCCACGTTATCCATAGCCTTACATACTTGGAAATCGAAGGGACGATCGAGGCTTGAAGGAATAGCTTGAAAACCTTGAACTCTAGCTTTCTTTGTTCTCTCCAATTCTCTTCTCTCAACATTATAAGTGTTAAATGAGAGAAAATACTCTTAGGGTGTTGATAAGGGACGATTTTTTAATCCCCCTTGGGGTAAGTTTGGGAAAGATAAAAAAAAGTCTAAAATGCCCTTCCTTAAGAAAATATTTGAAAAATGGGGTCGGACGCACTGCTGGTGTACTGCCCCAGGCGCCAAACTGCTGCGGCTTGTTTCGGGTGCACTGGTGGCACGCCGCCCCAGGTCCTAAAATACTGCAGCACTAGTCTCGAGTAAAATGGTCCTAACGTTTTACTCTGAATTCGGAATGAGGAAAACTTGGTGGCATTGGAAAGAAGACTCAATGACCTTTAATTTGTTAATTCATGGACCACCAAACTCTTAATATTCTGAAAGTTATGGCCATTTGAAGTTGATCATTATATGATCTTATACGAAAACTCAATCAGTAAAGAATCTTTGAACTCGACTTAGTGCTAGAGGTTCCTTAGGACCCTAATTCACCTCTAATACACTTCAAACTCTTAGGAATTGATCCTAAAACATATATACAACTAGAAGTCATCGGGCTCGAGCCTATACGCATAAGAAGAATGGCTCGGGTCTTAGCTCAAAAATTTTCTAGGTGCAACAGTAAGTCTTTAACTACTTGAACAAAATGTTTCTTAATATGATCTGTATATAGTAAACTCTATGAAGATATTTTTACGGACACTTACCAATTACCATCATGCTCTGTGAACATCAATTTTATGTGCAAATGACAAAGACTCAAATTCAAATTTAAATTTAAATTATTCAAATCATTTTTTCAATTATAATTTATTTTCATTTTTTCAATGTCGATCCACTTGATACCTCTTCTTAACAGAATCATTCTTTTTTTCCATCTCTCATCCATTTATACTCAACAAAATATAATGCGAATTAAATAAAAATTTGACAAAAAAATCAATCATAAATAATTTGTAGATGCATCATCACTTTTGTTTTTCAATACTTGGAGTATAGTTTATTTATCCATGCTCTTTCAAATCTTTCATTAGGCGTAAAAATTGCAAAGACAATAATGAAAATTAAATGAAGAAGAGATAAAAAAGAAAATTTTGACCTTTAATTATTGTCGTCTCCATCAACATGGCCATCTAACACGAAATTAAAAAAAAAAAAAAAAACCCAGTATAATCCCACAATATGGGGTCTGGAGAGGGTAGAGTGTACGCAAACCTAACCCCCACCTCGAAAGGTAGGGCGGTTGTTTCCGGAAGACCCTCAGCTTTAAGAGAGAAAAACAAGATAAAAGGTCAGATAAGGGCACGCATATCGAAAATAAGATGAAAACAAGGAATAACAAAAAAGAGAAAGTCATGGTAGAATGGTACAGGAAGAAAGAGGCATTAACTACTATAAATAAATAAGATAAGATAAGATAAATAAGATAGTCAAAGAACAACGGCGCCATAACTATAAACAGCAATACAATGCAGAAATCAAAAGGCAATAAACACTGAGCAGAACTACAACTACTATGGTGCAAAGGATGAATCACCTAGCCTTTTATCCTAATCTGAGTCCTCCACAAAGGAAATTATAGTGCGCTAATGCGCCTACTAATAGGGTAGGATAACGAGACTATGTATTAGCCTTCTACCCTAATATGGGTCCTCCACACACTCCTATCTAAAGTCATGTCCTCGGTAAGCTGTAACTACGCCATGTCTTTTCTAATCACCTCTTCCCAATATTTCTTCGGCCTACCCCTACCTCTTTTGAAACCATCCATGGCCAACCTCGCACACCTCCTCACTGAGGCATCTGTGTCTCTCCTCTTCACATTCCCAAACCACCTAAGTCGCATTTCCCGCATCTTGTCTTCCATTGAGGCCACTCCTACCTTATCCCGAATAGCCTCATTTCTAATCTTATCGCTCCTGATATGCCCACACATCCATCTCAACATTCTCATCTCGGCTACTTTCATCTTTTGAACGTGAGAGACCTTAATTGGACAACACTCCTCCCTATATAACATAGCCGGTCTAACAACCACATTGTAGAACTTGCCCTTAAGTTGTGGTGGCACCTTCTTGTCATAGAGAACCCCGGAAGCGAGCCTCTATTTCATCCACCCTGCCCCAATATAATGTGTGACATCATCGGCAATCTCCCCGCTGCGTTGCATAATAGACCCAAGGTACTTGAAACTACCTTTCTTTTGGATGGCCTGGTCACCAAGCATAACTTCCGCACCAACCTCATGAGGTGTCTCACTAAACTTGCACTCTAAGTACTCTGTCTTGGTCCTACTCAGCTTAAACCCTTTAGACTCCAGGGTGTGTCTCCAATCCTCCAGCTTAGCGTTAACTCCGCTACGAGTCTCATCAATCAATACTATATCATCCGCAAAAAGCATACACCATGGCACCTCACCTTGAATTTATCGCGTCAAACCATCCATCACCAAGGCAAATAAAAATGGACTAAGGGATGATCCTTGATGTAACCCCATCACAACTGGGAAGTGCTCTGAGTCCCCTCCTACTGTCCTTACCCTGGTTTTGGCACCCTCATACATGTCCTCGATCACTCTAATGTACGCCACTGGTACACCTTTAGCCTCCAAACATCTTCATAGTATTTCTCGAGGAACTTTATGGTAAGCCTAATCTAGATCGATGAATACCATATGCAAGTCCCTCTTTCTCACCCTATACTGCTCCACCAGTCTCCTCATAAGATGGATGGCTTCAGTAGTTGAGCGTTCCGGCATAAATCCGAACTGATTCTCTGAAATAGACACGCCTCTCCTAACCCTCATCTCCACCACTCTTTCCCACACTTTCATAATATGGCTTAGAATCTTGATACCTCTATAGTTGTTGCAACTCTGAATATCCCCTTTGTTTTTGTATAGAGGGATCAGTACGCTCGACCTCCATTTCAAGAGCATGATAATTTTCATGAATCAAAAATCTAGTATTCTATTGGAGTATCGATAAAAATTGCCAACATACACGAATACTCAAGTCCAAGCCCAAATTACTTAAGTCAAAGCCAAAACAAACAGACAAACAAACTCTTTTACAATTTTCAAACAACCGTTCTCTAATTATTTGGCTTTATGTAAAATATTATTGATTAATATTTTTTTGTTTTACTTTATCTATATCTACAGAAAATGGGGAAGGTGAGTGAGGGTTTGGGGGTGGTTAGTTTAGATATTAGAAGTTTATTTTTTTAAAAAAAATAATACTAAATATTTCAAGTTTCATATATTCAGTAATACCTATCTACTATTTATTTAGAAAACAATTTCTAGCCTAAACAGTTTCATACTTTATCTTCAATTTTTTATATATTTAATAAATAAAAAAGACAAAAAAAACCTAAGTTAAATAGAACTAACCTACACGACTCTTACCCCATTAGCCCACTAACTCACAAATACATGGGATAAAAACAAATATTCTGATTAGGAGAATTTTTTTTATTGCACAATATAGATAATTCAGTTATTTTTTTAATGTGTTCCTATGATTTAGGAGCATTTTTTAAAATATAGTATAACGTAGTTAACTGCTATTAAAATTTGAATTTTAAAAATTATTTATTTAGTATTCTTTCAGTTCTTTTTTTAAAATTTGAATTTTAAAAATTAGTTATTTACTATTTTTTCAGTTCTTTTTCTTTTCTACTTTTTAGTTTTTGCAATTTTAATTTTGTTTTTGTGTGGTACTGACACGTAGAGGTTTTCATCTCTACTATATAGATATAGATTTTTAAATTAATTTTGCTAATTATAAATTCAATTATTTGTGTTGTTGTTGTCGTTTTATTTTTATGTTTGCAATTTATAATTTTATTTTTCGTGGTATTAACATGTGACAATTTTACCTTTTTTTTATTTGTATATTTTTTTTAAAAAAAAGACCGAAAAAAACTAAGTTAAAGAAAACTAACCTACACGATACTTTTCCGTGTAGAATCAGTTCTTCTTGTTTTTTTTTTTTAGTGTTTGCAGTTTTTGTTTTTATTTTTAAATTTTAAATTAATTTCAATAATTCGTAAATTCTATTTTTTTGTGGTGCTAGATGTTTTAACCTCTCCCATTATATATAGAGAGATAGATATTTTTTTAATTATAATATTCAGGTAGACGTCAATGAGAAAGCCCTCATAACCACATGCTAGTACAAACTGTGGGATTGACTTTAATTACATAAAAAATAAAAGAACTTCCTATGTCAAAATTATTGAATTCCTTTTTCCAATAAAATTTTATGATATAACATTCTCTAAAAGGTTTATACAATTACTCGCAATAATTTTATAGTTTGTGATGTACGTGTAACTCAGTTTTTGGTGATTTAAGAAAGAGTTTTCCATTTTCTGGAAATATTACTAATGAATAACAATAGATAGATGGTAATCTTCAGGTGAAATATTTAGAACATATTTGAAGAACAACAACAACAATTGTTTCCTTTAAAAATAACTTAACTATTAGTTGATAGTATATGTTACCCTACTACTGATAAATGTACAACTCAGATTAACATAAAACTCTAGTTGGATAAAATATAACGCAGAGAATACTATGATTGTTGGATAAAATATAACGCAGAGAATATTATGATTGTTGAATAAAATATAACGCAGAGAATACTATGATTGCAAAATAAACAACACCTAAAGCCGAATTTCATTCAAATCCTTTTTATTTAGAATACACTAAATCCGGAAGAAAAAGCATTACAATGTCAACAAGCAAATCTCTGAGAAACGCCAATTGTTTACATATAGTTCAAATGAGACAAGATGCAATACCATGCAATTATTGTAAAGTGAAACATATTTTAGTTGTGAAGGAAGAGAAGATGTGTAATGATAACCATGAGAATTCAATGACGATAGTGGAGGTAAGTTGTATTACTAGGGTGCTTGATGAAAGGGAAATGGACGAAATTTGAATGGAGGAAGGGGGAGTGAGAATGAAGGTAGTCGTGGCAATGGCGAAAGCAGGAGAGGAGGTAACCGTGGAAATGGTGGAATAATTATTGAAAATGGAGATAGCGGAGACTTTATCGGAGATGGGGGAGATGGAAAAAATGGTGGTAGAGATTTTAATGGAGGAGGCGGAGACTTAACTGGAGGTGGTGGTGGAGATTTTAGTGGAGGAGGCGGGAACTTAATCGGAGATGGTGGAGGTGGAGAAGGTGGTGGTGGAGATTTTAATGGAGGAGACGGGGATTTAACTGAAGGTGGTGGTGGAGATTTTAATGGAGGAGGTGGTGGTGGAGATTTAAATGGAGGCGGCGGGGATGTAAGTGGAGGTGGTGGTGGAGATTTTAATGGAGGAGGTGGGGACTTAATTGGAGGTGGCGGTGGAGATTTTAATGGAGGAGGTGGGGACTTAACTGGAGGTGGAGGTGGAGATTTTAATGGAGGAGGCGGGGACTTAACTGGAGGTGTAGGTGGAGATTTTAATGGAGGAGGCGGGGACTTAACTAGAGGTGGAGGTGGAGATTTTAATGAAGGAGGCGGGGACTTATCTGGAGGTGGTGTAGAGATTTTAATGGAGGTGGTGGGGACTTAATCGGAGGTGGCGGTGGAGATTTTAATGGAGGAGGCGGGGACTTAATCGGAGATGGCGGTGGAGATTTTAATGGAAGAGGCGGGGACTTAATCGGAGGTGGTGGTGGAGATTTTAATGGAGAAGGCGGGGACTTAATCGGAGATGCAGGAGGCGAAGATGGAGATAGAGGAGATGGAACTAGAGGTGGTGGAGGTGGAGATGACGATGGAGGAGGCGGGGAGTTTATTAGAGGTGGTGGAGGAGACTTACAATTAGATGACGGAGGTGGAGGTCGATTGAAGAGAAATGGTAGTGGAAGAGGGAATAAAGATGGTGGGGGAGGAGATTTATTATAGCATGGTGGGGGTGGAGATGGCAATGGAGGAGGAGGGGAGTATATTAGAGGTGGTGGAGGAGACTTACAATTAGATGGCGGAGGTGGAGGTCGATTGAAGGGAAATGATAGTGGAAAAGGGAATAAAGATGGTAGGGGAGGAGATTTATTATAGCATGGTGGGGGTGGAGATATTGGTGGAGGAAGGGGGGTATTTATTGGAGGTGGTGGAGATGGAGACAGAGATATAGGTGGGGACAAAAATGGAGACGGAGGTGGCAATGGAGATGGAAATGGTTCAAGAATTGGTGTAATCAATGACGGTGGAGGCGATGAAGATGAAAATGGTTCAGCGATAATTGTAATCAATGGTAGGGGCGGTGATGGAAATGGTTCAGCGATAGGTGTAGTCGATGGTGACAACGACACTAATGGAGATGGGGATGGTTCAACAATACGTGTAATCGATGGTGGTGGAGGGGATGGAGATGGTAATGGTTCAGCGATAGGTGTAATTGATGGTGGTGAAGGCAATGGAGAAGGAAGTGGTTCAGCGATAGGTGTAGTCGATGATGCTAGAGTTGATGGAGATGGAGATGGTTCTGCAATAGGTGTAGTCAATAGTGATGGCGGCGATGGAGATGGAAATGGTTCAGCAATAGGTGTAGTCAATAGTGATGGCGGCGATGGAGATGGAAATGGTTCAGCAATAGGTGTAGTCGATGCTTCTAACATCGATGGAGATGGAGATGGTTCATCGATAGATGTAGTCAATGGTGGTGGTGGCAACAGAAATGGAGATTGAGATGGAGGTGGTGATGAAAATGGAGAAGGAAGTGGTTGTGGTGGAATAGGAGAATGGATTGGTGGTGGTGGTGGTGGATTATGGTAATAAGGTGGCGGTGGAGATGGAGAAGGCGGTGGTGGAGATTTGTAATGATATATTGGAGGAGGAGATATGATTGGTGGTGGTGGATTACGGTTATAATGTGGCGGTGGAGATTTGTAATAATGTGGAGGAGGTGGTGTTGGTGATGGAGGTGGAGGCGATTTATAATAGGAATGACGTTGCGGAGAAGGCGGCGGAGGTGATTTATAATAGTGATGACGTCGCGGTGGAGGAGGCGGAGGAGATTTATAATAGTAATGACGTCGCGGTGGAGGTGGCGGAGGCAATTTATAATAGTAATAACGTCGTGGAGAAGGTGGTGGAGGCGATCGTGACTTATAACGATATGAAAAAGATGATGAATCATAATTGTGAGGCTTATAATCAGCTGCTACACTAGTGGCTATCAAGCAAAAGGCAGAAACATAAACAAGAAGGGGCCATTGCCCCAACTCTGATGGTGTTCCCATATTGGAACTAAACTAGTTTGTGCTTTTTGGGACATTGGCGGAGGAATTATCTCTTTATATAGAAAAAGACCCAAACAAGTATGGTTCATTTGGAAGAGCAAAGTACAAACTGGCCAAATTATCTTTGGAGAAAAACACCAAGTATATAAAATCTCATCTTAATTTCTTAATTATTATGAGATAGATTCCTACTAAACTATGGGTTTTGTTCATGTTAGACCATGAATTAATCAAGATCAAGAGCATGTATCATTTAATGTTTTCGTTTGCACTTAAAATATTAATTTGTTTTCTTTTTTCAAAATTTAAGTTATAGCTCCAAATTCAGCAAAATCTTTTGACTTTTTTGGTTATCTTTGCAAATTGAATTTCTCGTACTTCCCTATTTAAATTAGCGAACACCATTACATGAGAATTTTTTTCGTCAAGAGAAAAAATAAAGAGGAAATCAACCAAACAAAAATAATTGGAACGAGCTCGTTGCTATTTTTATTTAGTGTATGCCATCTTAAATTGTTTTTTTCATCCAGTGTTTGGTACACGCACTGGAGCCCGACTAATTCTGATTTACACTGCATATGGCTCCATTCGGGGGGAATCCTATCTACCAAAGATTTTTTCATACTCATGACTTGAATTCAAAACCTCTGATTAAGAGAAGAGCAACTTTATCCGCTGCACCACATCTTGAATTGGTTCTTGTCTATACACTATTATTCTAAAAGATATCTTAAAAAACTATGTTTGTTTAAATTTTATTTTTCATTTCGAAATGCCATTAGAATTAACAAAAAACTACCTAATTACACAAATATTGCTATCATAAATACGAATCCACTTTATTCTTCAAAATAATTACATATTATCTCACTAATTTTATAATTTCGTACTAGATTTCAGTCAGATACGTCATCTTTCAGATTTCAAGTCAAATACAAGTATCAAAAATACTATATACATTTTGAAATACAAATTGCTTAAGTCATCGATGACCTCTTAAAGTTGTCCTTATATTTCACTTAGACACATCAAGTGGGACTATTACCTATTAAACACCTAAATTGTTCAAAAATTGTACCTATTAAATACAAAATGCTGATGTGGTAAAAGAAGTGTTTTTCACTTCCCGCATGAAGAAGTCTGAAATAATGTTTTATTTTTATTTTTTCATATAAACTAACACTTTTTCTTCTTTCATTGACACTTGACATTGTAAAAAACTTAAACTATTTTAAAAATATTTTTAAAAATACAATTCTTAATCCAAAAAAGAAAAACCACTCCACCCCCTTCAAGTCGTCTTCTTCACCAAATTTAAGTTTTCAAAGTCAACTGAACATTGTCTCCATTTTTTTGAATTTTTTTTCTCTATTTTTTTTCAATATTTATTAAAAATAAAACTGAATCAACTATTTGAATTTGCAAGAAGAAAGAAGAAAGAAGATTTTTAAAAATCAGAGTGAAAAATAATTAGCTGATGTTCGTCCATCTCCATTTTCGGGCACCTTCGAACAAATATCACCACTCAAGTTAAAATATAAATCCATTAAACTTATCAAAAATAACATAAGATGATTCAATAAAATTAATCTGGGTCCTTTAGATTTCTCTTTGCATTCTATTTTGAGATAATTAACCATTGACAAACTCTGTTTCTTTGTCACTCTTGTATAGTGTCTTCGAATATCTTTCTCTCTCACATAGTAGGAATGAAAAATAATTTTTTAAAAAAATTGAATCTGCAAGCAATTTGCAAAGAAATTAGATTTTGTGATTTGAGAAAAAAATGTTGATGGGAAGAAGATAAAGAAGAAAGTGAGTTGGGTTGGATGGGGCCGAGTAAAATGTGTTTTCATCTTTATTTATTTTTTACAAAATAGATAGAAAATTTATTTGAAATAATTTTCATTTTTAAGCATAAATTTCTTTTTTTTTAATAATTATTTAGTGCCACATGTCATTTTTTAATTAGCCATTTTGCCACATCATAGAGAATGTATCACACACACACTTTACTTATTTTGCTGATTATCGAAAAATGTCTAATAGAAATAAATTTTGAATAGTTAAAAGTGTTCAATAGGTAATAATCCTAGTTGAGGTAAAGGCCTGTCGGCCGATGCATAAGAAGCTTGTTGACCACCCTAAGTCAAGAACTGTTGTGGAACCCTTGAATAACCACCCATATAAGCAGGTATAGATGATTGAACCGAACATACGTTATACACCAGGTGACCCGAACCTTTGGAGTTTAAGCCACTTTAATTTAACTATTATTGGGCCTTTTAGCAGTGGCTTGGCTTGCCCAGCCTGTCGAACTCCCTGAATCCTCTTCACATGATCCAATACCTTATTAAAGCTTTTACCTGCAAAGGTCAAGTGCACAGACAATACCTTCAATTCCAAAATCAAATCTTTGACGAACAAGCGAATACTCTCTTTTTAAAAATTCACAAGCTGCATAGCATAATGGGACAATGCATGGAACTTAGCATCATAAGCTGCTACAGTCATGTTTCCCTACTCAAGAGCCATAAACTCATCTTTCTTTCGGCCTCTCAGAGTATGGGGCACATATTTTTCCAATAATAGAGTATGGAACTGAGTCCAAGTCAATAGAGGCAGAACTGGTGCTCTACACTTCATAAAAGCTCTCCACCACTATTGTGCTTCATCCTAAATCTGGAAGGTCACAAATTCAATCCAACACTGCAACTTAATGCCCAGATTAAACAGTCTATTGTAACATTCCAAGATGAACTCATAAGAATCCTTACTCTCTAAATTGTGGAACACTAGAAGTTTCAACTTGAGAAAGTTAGTCAGTATCTCATGCTCTGTTCTAGTCATCGCAGGGCCTATCAGTGGACGGAGGAAAGCATATGTTCCTATACTTTATCCACCCTAGGAGATGTAGTAGAACCATGATGAGTAACTAGAGCCTAAGTAGCTTGTACCATGGGAGTGGATCCTATACCTACCAGCTCATTCAAAATGCAAATTCATGCTGGACTGCTCCAGTAGACAAGGGAACGAGACCTATACCCCCAGCCTGTCCTCCAACCTCTGGCTCAACATCTTCTTCAATCTCAACATCAATATTTTCTTCCACGTAGTCCTGGTTAGGGGAGGGGTTGCCTATTTTAGTGCATTCTTACCTAACCTTCACCCTCGTTAGGTGCGACTCTTCTTCTTTCCCTTCTCCTACCTCGACCTCACCCTCTACCGCACATTGTTGGCTCTGCAGCTGGCTTAACTACTAGAGGTACTATTATCACACCACTTCTCCTTGTGTCAACCCTCAGTAGACTGAAGAGTGAAATGGCTTAGATACCAATTCGGATCGCCAGATATAAATTGGAATCATGTTATAACACGAAGGAAGAAGAAGAGAGAATTCTCGTAAAGTCCTGTAGCCTCTTGAAGAAAAATATAGACATCTTTGAACCATTGCACAAGACTCTACTAGACCTGTTTTGATATGAAAAGATCAACGAATCTAGGGCTCTGATACCAACTTTGTCATGATCCTAATCTACTGTGTGTGGCACCCACACTAACTCTCCAGTGGAATAACCATTTATTATACCCAACTAGACCCCACAATATCATTTTAAGGAAACTAATCATACTATTTAAAGGAGTAAAACATTCTAAGTAGATAAAAACTTTAGTTCCCATAAACTTAAGCAGTCATAAAATCTTTTGCGGAGATAACTCCTAGAATGTGAAAGTCATCGTACAAAAACTCTAAAAAGTCTAGAATAATAGGGATGCAACACGAAATAGAGAAAAGTAAACTAATGCTTAAATGTCTCTTTCCAAATGAAATGGATAAAAGGATAAGAATATGAATTCATATCAGTACAGAAGAGTAGCTTACCCTTTGATTCAAAAAGATCACGCATCTCTTAACTGAGGTCTCTTAATAACCACCTGAATATGCCCTGTACTCAATAAAGAAAGAGCAAGTGCAGTATCAGTTTACAACTATAGTGTACTAGTATAATCACATGGCCAGTCCAAAGCATAAATGTAAATAGTCAACCACAAAATAGTAATACAAGCGATTACATATATACATTCATATTACGGTCACAACATAACCCTGAATCAATTAATAATATCTTGAAAAAATAACGAATAAAACTTGTCCCATATGATCACACACACATACCAATTGTCTCATGGAACCCACACATAAATTGTTAGTGTACTGACATGATACCCAAACCAACCATTTATAAGTCATATCAGGTGTGGTATTCAAGCCAAATATATCAATATCTGGTACCAGCATGATATCCAATCCAACCATATATATATATATATATATATATATATATATATATATATATTCGTACTAGATGTGGTACCTGAGCTAACTATCAATCAAAAATAGCATGCACAATCACAATCACAATGAACTAGCACACTTGAAGCCACAAGCAAATAAACAGGTTCATTGCATGAGATTATCAACATAGTATCATTTCTGTTATATCCCGTATTTTATACGGTTGGATATTTCAAGGTAGCCGTGGTAAGGTTAAGGGAATGACCATCTTTAAATTTTTTTTATATACAAGTTGGTTATGAATATTATTGTCACGACCCAAGCCTAGGGCCTAGACGTGATATGGCGAATGAGGAACCCGGAAGTACCTCAATCAAGCCTCTTAGCATTCTTTTAGCCTTTCATAGGTAATGATGATAAATAAACAAGCGAAAATCATAATAGTAAATCTTCAACTTACATATGTCCAACAATACCTCTAACTATTAGATTTAACGGGGCTAAGACAAGTCCCTAGCTCACCCTCAATCATAATAGAAGAAATACCATAGTAAAATATCTCAACATATCATAAGCTAGAAAGATAAAGGAGTATTGTTCCCGAAATATGGGAACTCACCAAAAGTAGTCTTCAATGGAATACCAACTAGCCACGTGGAGGAGAACGAGGAGGAGCACTGGTCCCTACATGGTGATATCATGTAGGCAAAAGAGTATGCGTTAGTACTTTGAATGTACTAAGTATGTAAGGATGTATGAACATTGAAAAAAAATTAAAACATTTATGTAATATGGAACATAATTTAATGTATGCATAATAAATCATATAGATATACTTTAAAACATTCATTTTGTGGGAAATTAATCATAACCGACATTTAAGATCATGCGAGCTATTACATGGAATCCAACATAACCCCCTACGTTGGCCGGGGAGACTACTTGCCAGGTAGAACTCCGTCAACTTCATTTATTACTTTAACTTTAACTTTAAGGGCTATTTATGGATCCATTAGCCTAAGCCTACAAGGGATCCTATGTTGGCACATAGTTAATGAGACAAGGGGTTGCTACTAGGATTCCCTTACTGAATCCCACCTCAATGCCTCATTCGGTGCTAAGTCAATCCCACGGAATAGTTTAATACTTCAAAATATTCATAACATATAACTTGAGAATTCAAACATCATATTCGGTAGAATAGCTCATTAAAACATTTGATAATTCAAATATGCAAGAATTGTCCTTATTGCATAAATAATCCATCATTCATATCATTTCATCATTCTTTCATTTCATAAGACTCCCTTTTGATCATAGATATTGCTTTCATAAACATTCATTTGGAGTCAAGGCTTTCAAGTCAAACTTCTTTGAAGATATAGTAAAACTAGGTGGGTTCAAATTATTTAAACTTGCAAACATGTATGTAAATAATATGCATAAATACTTTGAAATCCATTAATTAAAAATCATGCTTTAAACAATCCACCATGAATTTCAAGAACCTTTAAATAGATAAATAGAGGAATTACTTGCAAACCATCAATTCATAATATGAAATTATGTCTCATCAAAATAAACCAATAATCATTAGTTTAACCATGATTCATACTATTAAGTAAAAATAAAAATTTCCCATAAGAAAATATTACTTGAAACCAAGAGACTTAATTGAAAGAGTTTTTGGACTACATGGGTGGAAGAACCCATGGATAAACACCAACATAACTTAAAGTAAAGCTTAAAGAAAATAAACATAATTTATCATATAATCAAAATAATTTAGACATGAGAGTGGAAGGAATACTCTCATTGAAGCCTTACATACCTGGAATCCGAAGCTTTAGTCGGAACCGAAAGACTTAATGAATACTCTTGAGTCCTAGCTTTTCTCCTCGCCGGAACGTTTTGTGTACTACCCGGAGTATATGAATCACCGGAATAGTATTTATTTACTACTAAGAGCTAAAACTATGTTTGAGAATAAGTAAAGAAGTGTATAGAGAGAAGACTTGCTTGAGAAAGCTTGATGAATAAAATGAGGAAATAAGGTGGGTATTTATAAGTGGGAAAGAGGGACCTAACAATAAATAAAATAATTATAAAGAAAAAAATGAAAATTTAATGGAATATATTGATGTCATGGATGATGTTAAATGGAGGACAATTTATGTCATGAGTGATGTCAAATGTATCTAGATCTTTCCATGGTAGGTGAGATGAGTTTTTTTTAACAGAATACTCTTTTTCGGAGCTGCGTTTGAATAAAATAAATTCCTTATTAGGATTTGGTGTCTCATAAGAATTGTAGATATGGAAGTCTAGTTTCATATAGTTCAAGAATCAACTAATTTGGATAAACCTACAGTGAGATATGATTTTTCTTCTATAAATACTCCTTTCCGTCACAGCATCCTACCTTACAAAAATTGATTTATTTGACCTACTTAACTTCCGAAAAATAAAATATGGTCTCACAAAAGTTGTAGGTAATGATCTTGTGGTTACTCAAAAATTTGAATCACCCAATTTGGATATTCCGATGAAAGGTTATGCCTAAAATACAGAGGCTGTATCATTTTTAGGCGAGAATTGAAACTTCGTATACAACGTTTTTAGGGGATATTAAAATTATTTATGAACATTAATAGTTTGGAAATATTGATAAAGGCAAAGGGAAAAAAGGAAAATTCGCAAAGTAGCCTATGGTAATATTGTGGAAGGCTAGGGGTAAAACGGGAATTTCACAAAGTGTTCAAAAATGTTCTTGAAATACCAAAGTGTTCAAGAAAATTCATGTAGGGGTGTACTCTTTTATGGCCATGTGATGAATATATATGAACCAAAGTGTACATGGCAAGACAATTAAGTCATATTTATTTATTAAAGAAAGTTCTAGAAAAAAAATGGAGAAGGGGTCATTTGTCTATATTCATATTTGAGGGACTTATTTTCAAATATGGATAAGTGGTGGAAGATATTTATATATATATGTGTGTCTTATGACTCCTTAGGTTCATTCTTATCCCAAGAGAATTCTAGAAAATTCAAGAGGAAGAAGAAAAGAGAAACTTGAAGCTAGAGAGAGAGAGCTCGATTTTGGGGGAGAAAAAGAGGTAAGTCTCCAATTTTGTTCCGTGAATTAATTATCTAGGGTGTACCATGATGTTATGAAGGTATTGGTAATGAAAATTTATGGTTTGGATCAGCCCAAAATGTCATCAAACAGCCCCAAAGTTTTAGCCGCGCTAGGAGAGCTTCCGAGGCAAGTTTTGGAGAGTTTCGGTAAAGGTAAGGTCTCTCCTTTCAAATTAGAGTTTATGATGTTGTTATGAGGTGTATTACATGTCCTAAATATGGCTGGAATCAGATAAAATGTATAAGGATGCATGATGTTGGAAACAACTAAATTAAAGTCGTAGTAGCTAAATCGAAGTCGCGTAGTGTGTTGTTGTTGTGGCGCTGCGGGTGCAGCTGGTTGGGTTGTATGTTGCAGGAATTTAAAGTGTTTTAAAAAGGGTGTGGTTTCAGACACACGACCCCCGTTTGGTATGTTTAAATATTTTATGAAATAAAGGTTAAAAAAAACTCTATTTTGGTATCGTAGTTTTATGCTATTTGTTTGGAGCTTGTGTTGTATAAAGTTGAGGTGATTTGATTGTATATATACTGCTGGTTGTTGTTGTTGATATGGTTGTTGACATGGTGTCCGAGTTAGATTCTCGGGGATGGTGTATTTATAGGGGAGATGCTGCTGAAATTTTGGCAGATTAGAAATTAATTTGTTTGAAGGATTAAGACAAGTATATGGTGGTGAATCTAATGACTATGTCAACTCTCTTGAATGTAGAAAAACAAGTTGGACGCATAAGCGTAGCTAGTAAGGCGCGGCACAGGTATGTAAAGTTAACCGTTCCTTCTTTTGGCATGTTTTTGGCATAAGTATGTAAGGTTTACCCTTCTTTCTCTTGGCATGTTTTGACATAAGTATATAGAGCTACCCTTTCTTTTTGGTATGATTTTTATGAAACAAGTATATGACATTTTATACAATTTCAAGGAAGTCTTATTCGTAGAGCCACTAGGATGGCCAATTTTCTTGAGTTTCTAAAGGATATTTTCTCGTGCTTAGATGTGTATATGATTCCAAAAGTTTTATTGTGATATAATCCATGGAAATTTTTGAAAGGTACTTAACATGACTCTTGTCCCGATTTTTGAATCATAGCTCATTCTGATTATTCTATGAGTCTTGAAAATTGGTCCTATGTGCATATGTATACGATTTGGCACCTTATAAGATTGTGACCTTATTCTACGTTCTCTTAATATTATCTTTCGTTGATAGTCTCATCTTATAATAATTGTTCCTTCAAGATGAGACAAAGCGACCATGATTAATCCATAATATAATTGGAGGTTACCGACCTTCTGTCACTCCGATAAATATGCGACTTTCGTTGGGATCTCGTGCATGCTGTCTATATATATATATGTATATGTATATGGGGGATATGGGGAGGTGTATATGTGGCGCTATAGACGCATTCCACCTGATCAGTTGGAGTAATTTTCATCCTGGACGCGGGATGCCCGGACGCTGGACATATGTGGGCGAGCCGACGTTGTTCGGTGATATGACTTTTATTTTCTATGTATATGAAAAAGAAATGTTTTTAAAGATAAGACAAGCATGCATGTCATTCGGCTTAAAAGGCACTCATATGTACAGGTTACTTCTCTACCTCGTGATATGTTCTATATTTCTACCATGTTATTATTCATATTTATATTCCTTACTATGTTACTATTCATGCCTTACATACTCAGTACAAAGCTCGTACTGACCCCCGTTTCTTCGGGGGCTGCGTTTCATGCCGCACAGGTACACCCAGATGAATAGAAGTTATTATAGAAGATGTTCCAGCGGGGTTAGCAACTCCACTTGTTCCTGGGGTGCTGCCGAGTCAGATTATAAGCGCTATGATATTTTATTCGAAGTTAGAGACTTTGCAGACAGAGTTGTGGGTATAGAGTGTCAGCTTTGTAAGCTGCGTCACCAGCCGATAGGTTATTATGAAGTATGTCACAGTTGTATCGGCTGATGGATTTTTGGAAAGCAGGATTCGAGAAGCTTAGTTATGTTTTTTCATTTCTTATTTATGTAAAATTCTAAAGAGATTGAGAATGTAATATGAGTTAGCGGGTTCGCTCGGCTCCGAGCACGGGGTCGAGTGCCTATCACACCCTATTTATATCGGGGTGTGATAATTTCACGCTAGCCTTTTCAGTTTTCTTCACATGCATTGCACAACTAATACTACAAAGCAATAGACATGCATACATACAAAATTTTGAATCATATAAACCATCACCTATCAATCCTTGAAAACTCTATGAAACCTTATCTTTCTCTTTTTTCAATGCCTTGGATTATTTTTGGTCTAATATAATTAATAAATACATGCAATAAATGAGAATGGCCTAATTAAACCCGAATTATATGCAAATACCAACTCATGCCAATTTATGATAATTCTAAACTAGGGCTTCCCACTATCAATTTCTAGTTGAAACCCTTCCCTAAGGTTACCCTCATGGACTCCAAATCTTAAGAGTCGAATTTAAAAGTTGTGAAATTTAATAATTTACATTAAATGATGAACACGATGAAAAACTAGTGAAAACGCCCTTACGATGAACACGATAAAAAACTGATAAAAACGCCCTAAGTCGCCCTTGCAAATCCTCAAAATGAGATATCCAAATAATGACTAATTTTTAAAAGTTTCCTTCACTAAATCCTGAATTACCCCACTATAGCAGTTTGACCCGCTATAGCGACACTACTATAGCAACCCTATCCTACTATAACACCCCAAATCCCGCTATAGTTCTTGATGCCCCCCCCCCCCCCGTTGTAGTGCCTGATCGAGTGCTTCCCGCTATAGAAGTGCCCTCTCACTATGGAGGCTTGCACGGTATTGTATCTTGCAAATTCCCCCCAAATTCCCTATTTTACAACACACCTCCAATTATTAATGTTTCAAACCATCCCTTTCACGCAAAATTAATTTTCGAGAGTTCTACACATACGAATTCAATTTTGTAAAGTCCTATGGACTCCTTAAACTCTTGGTTATTAGAAAAAATTATCCATACTTAGAATTCCTCCTCAGTCCATTACCAAATTTCCCTAGACCTCACCTGACTCACATTCCATCTGAGACTAGCCTAGGATAGAATTTCGAATCACTATCCAAAAAGTTTTCTGACCTAATTCTTTCACCATTGGTCTATCCAATGATGACCGAAATGGGTTGTTACAAAATCTTCTAAGGGTGTAAAGAAGGGTGACCCCTTATCTCCTGCTTTATTTATTATTGTTGGTGAATCTTTTTTTCTAGATCTTTGAAATACTTATATTTTAATGATAAATTCATTGATTTCACTATGCATAAAAGGGGTCCCTAAATTAATCACCTTAGTTATGCAGATGAATTAGTCATGTTCACTTTTGTTGATAAATACTCCATTAGGTTGATTATGAAATCTTTGCACAATTACCAATTAACTTCTGGCCAAAGGTTAACAAGGAAAGAAATTATTTTTAGACCCACCCAATGACAGACAATCTTCTTAATATAATGATTAAATTATGAACTAGGTATACTCAATCCTCTTTCCCCTTTAATTATTTAGGTTGTCTTATTTATAGTGGTGAAAAGAAAATTTGTTATTTCTCTAATATTTTCAAAAAATCTCTTAACAAGATTACATGTTGGCTAGGCTTCTTCCGGAGGTAAAACTGTAATTATTTTAAGTATATTCTTCAATTTCATACTCTGCATATTTTGGTTATGTAATGCCTCCAACCACTGTTATTAAAGAGATAAAAATGTAGTTTGCTAATTAATTTATTTTGGGGACAAAGAGATAAAAAAAATTGCTATCACTGGGCTTCATGGGAAACCATCTGTTTCCCTACTAGATAAGGAGGTTTCGGTTTTAAAATCTTAAATTATATATGACACTCCTTCTCAGCTAAAAGATGGTGGAGATTGAGGACATAACCTTCTCTTTGGACTTAGTTTTTAAAAGATAAGTATTGCCAAAATGAGTAATCGAAACTTTAAGATAATTTCTCCTAAAGATTCTACAGCTTGAAAAGACTTACTTTATAAATAAAACCTTGAACTTAATAATAGGTACTTCAATTAGAAATGGAGATACATATAGTAAAGCTATTTCAAAGGGCAGCCCGGTGCACTTAAGCTCCCGCTATGCGCAGGGTCCGGGGAAGGGCCCGACCACAAGGGGTCTATTGTACGCAGCCTTACCTTGCATTTCTGCCAGAGGCTGTTTCCAAGGCTTGAACCCGTGACCTCCTGGTCACATGACAGCAACTTTACCAGCAACTTTATAGTAAAGCTATTTAACAATTGAAAAATTAGGGCTATTACTGTTGTTTAACAACCTTTGAAAACCCGAGGAAAAACAATGTTGCTTCTCCTATCTATAATTATATATGAATAAAGGAAATTCCCTTTAAGACATCCTTTATTATGTGGAGACTCCCGAGGAACAAATTCGTATTGACTCCTCAATCTCTAAATTTAATGTAAATGCAAACTCATCTCCTAGTTATTCTTGTTGCAGGACTACACAACATGAAACTAATGATGATTTATTTGCAGTAAGTGACATGGACAGTTAGTGACATGAAAAAGAAGACTTGGTCCCAGATATCTAGACCACTTGGTTACAATATCATAGATAATACTGTCAACTCAATTGTGTGGCAGTGATGGAGGCAACAACCAAAAAACAACATATACAAATATATTTTTCTCATCACTCCAATTATTACATGCTGGAAAATTTGAAAAGCTAGATGTACATAGAGATATTAAAGAAAAAATTTACTTATTCTAACAAATGTGTCAAATTCTTTTTCTAGTTAAATTAGCTATTGAAAAGAAGTTTAAATTCAAAGAGATCACACCTAGAACTGGAGCAAAGTATGTTTTATGGATGAAAATTTTGAACCATTCATTATAAGCATAATGATAACCCTGAACACACCAAATGACAATAATTAGAAAGTAGATACTGATGTGAGTTACTTAAAAAAACAAAATAAGGTGGGAGCCGGAGGAATTATTAGAAATAAAATTAGGAACATGATTATGGCTTTATCATATCCTAATTAATTCTTCACTAATAACTATAGTGAAGATCAAGCAGCTTTGATTAGTATCTCTTAATGCATCTCTCAATAATGTCAAGCTTTGGAGGTAGAATTGAATTCTCAAATGGTGGTTCAAATAATTAATGGGAGGGAAAAACCACCTTAATTAATCCACAACATCATTGAAGACATTAAGAGTAGGATTGTACAAAGAACATAATAGTAAATCAATGTTATAGGGAAGGAAATGAAGTTGCAGATGTTCTTGCTAAGCTGGCTACTATTATACAAAAGTCAATTTGTTTACTTCCAGGAGTCTAAACTTCCTGTGAGGTTAGGGTTCCTTTAAGAATGAATAAACTTCAATTTTCTTCCTTCAGGAGAAGACCAAAGAAGGCCCTCTACTAGCACTACAATCCTCCATAATTCCTTTCATCTCTTGTTTCTTTTATGTATTTTCATCCTTGATGTTTTATTAGGATGAATCATATGGAAGATTACTGACTTAAGATCCTTTTTTGATTGTAAATTCTATTAGGATGTTTTTAATAGTCTAAGATGTAAAAGGAGGCAAGGTTCTATACACCCTCCGACTTATGTATTTTATATATTTGAATTAAAATGGACATGATGTGGGTATCCCTATTACTTCCATATTATTATCCCTTTCAATTTCATGATTTTCTTTGTTGTACCTATGCTATAGTTATTGCTATATTGAACTATTGTGGCTGCACTATTGAAACTTTTAGATGAATTATTGGCACTAGTTTCATCTTGTTGTTAGGTACTAGTATGCTCCTTACCATGTTTTTCTGGACTATTGTATACCATATCTTTTGAATCTCTTGAAATCACTACATTATCTATGACATTATTATGCTCATCATTAGTAGTATGTAGCTCTTCTTGCTTTTCTGGGCTTTCAACATTCAAATCTGTCGAACTAGTAGTTAAATCTATAGTTTGCATTTCATGCTTCTCTCCATGCTTCTATTGATTATTGCATTTATAAGAATCTATTGAGTTACTTGATACCTCTATATTTTCCATGTCTATGCTCTTTTTCCCATTATCTATGTTGTGTAATTTCTCTTCTCCATATTTGTCACTACTGCCTCTTACTATATTAGTTTGAGTATCTTCTTGCTGATTATTGTTATCTTTTCTAGTCTCCTTGCTTATTTGTGTAGGATTATTACCATTCATTTATATCTCTACAGATTCATTAATTGTATCGGAGAAGACTACCGATTATTAACTTGTAAGACTGATCCAAATGCTTTTGTGATCCATTTCTTGACCGAAATTTTCTCCCCTTCTTCCCTTTTATCTTACGATGGATTCTCTATAATACTTGTACCGTTATTTTTTATATTGGTTGTCTTGGTTGTACTACTGTCTGCCTTTATGTTCGACTCTTGGGCAATAGCCTCAAACTTGTTCTCCACTACCGTAGTTAATTGAGGGGATTTATTCACTTTTCATATTCTATCCCTTATCACAATTTAATTGCCAGACTCTCTTACCACTTTACCACTTGAAAGTATCCTGACTCTTCCTTTTTGTAGTGTTTGAACTTTAGCAACTTACGGCTCATGATTTATTGTGCTTTTTCAGGTGTTTGTTGTGTATTATGCTCTCTATCGCTTTTATAATTGAGCACAATTCTCTTTGTTTTGCCCTTGAATTTTGCATTCAAAATAGTATTTAAGGACATAATCTTACTAGATAGCAACCATATTAGACCTTATTTTACTATTCTCCACATTATCAATAGTCTTGTTTATAGTTTCTTGATCTAAATGGATAGGTTTTCCAACTGCTGATGCTAAGGAAAATAGAAATTCTTTCACACAGAAAGCGGATAAGAGTATAGGAAAATAGATTCGTGTTAATGAACATCAATATTTTTTTCATTAAAACTACATTTAGAGTCATTGATTAGAGTACACATCAGATACAAGTACTCATCCTTACACGTTATATAGAAAGCTCTCTTAGAGATAAGGTTAGCAAAATCTCTAGCTAGGTCAGATGAATGAAAATGCGTTTACTCTAAAACAAGCCAATCTAATAACCTCCTTTCACCTCACATTGTTTAGGAATGATTTTCCTCAATTCCTTAAAATTAGACCACTCATAAGAGAATTTCTCAATTACTGCATATTGGAGAACTTCAATATGGCTCATTCTTTCTACTTCTTCCTACGACTATTTTACCTTTGAATATCTCCTACCAAAATGATATCCTTCCGTAAGGATTTATTATCTTGTGAAATTTTCTCCTCTATCATGTTCATACAGTCAATATAAGTTTTTTCCATCAAACTAAGATTAATGATTTTAGTTTCAGTACTCGTACTCGAAAGGAAAGAAAAATTAGTGTTTGATAGCTGCAAATCATCCCCAAAGAGAACTGATTGTCGGTCTATAATATCATAATATTGGGCTAGGCATTCTTTAAGGAGAGAGAAAATAGGTCAACCTCAATAATTTATTATTAAAATAGGACTTTGACCACATTCCGTAGGTAAATCTAGTACAAATAATTGGTTACTTTTAAAGATGGTATACTTAAATGGGTTAAATTATTATTAAAACTGTGTTTGATTAACTTTTTTTGTAATTAACTTTCTTTCATTAACTATGTCATGCACTGAGCCTACTCCCTGGATGTGGTCGGCACTCAGAACCATTTCTGGTCTCAAGAGAATTACTTGCCTCATTTACTGCCATTTCTGGTCTCAAGAGAATTACTTGCCTCATTTACTGAAAGATTAAACAACTTATACATAAGCTTTATAAAAATGAGCATCACAATAATTTAAACAAAAACAAACAATCTCAGCAACATTATCTAAAAGTTTGAAAAGTCTGAATAATAATATGTATTTGAAAACATTTGAAAATAATGAATTGACTGACTCATGTATCTTGTCTATGAATCCTCTAATGAACTGAAGATAGGTATAGGGGCAAGGTCCCTGGATACCTGAATACTCTATTAGATATGTCTACTAAATACTGAATAATTAAGAAAAATTAAAGCTTTCCAAAAATAAGGTCTTACTAAATGTTGAATGGAAAAGATTCTAGTGAAGCGTCTCCTGCCAATCTTAAATACATGAATTTGTATTTTTAAAGATGAAGAGCCAAATGAGGTCGGTACATAGAATGTACTGTATGTAAAATATTTGAATAAAAGAACTGACTAAACTAAATTTACTAAGATGAAAGGGTAAAACTGAAAATAGACTGCAAAATAGTCAATTGAATAGTAAAGCATGCATATGTACTTTAACAAACAAGCTTTACAACTGAAAATGTATGCAATAGTAGCAAATGCTGAAAAAAATATAATTTTTTTAAGGAGTTTCTCTCACTGACAATCATCACGTGAGCTCATGATGATACAACATCTTTCCAAAGTTTCCAGAATCATCCTATACCTTACCAGGGTAAAGGTTGAACTTAACTAATGGAACCAATCTCTGAGCTCTTACCTTGGGCTTTATGGGAATTCACCTGAATCAACAACACGATCTTATCATATGCTACCAGTGAATTTATGGTGTTTAGATTATCTGAAGTGTTATTCAATTCGATGCTAAATAATACATCTAAAATAATGCAATAATGCTCAATAATTGTAAGATATCCCATTTAACTGTACTAAAGATTTGCTTCTTTGTAACTGTACTAAATTTGCTTTGTAACTGTACTAAATTTGCTTTAAAAGGCTATACTTTTATGATTTCACGACCCAAGCTGTCTGTAGATGTGACACGGTGAATAAGATCTCGAAAGATGCTAAACAAGCCTCTTAGCATAAGCATGACTTAAATAATAAAATAATCAAAAGAAATAAAATGCGGATGATAAGTCTCCAAAACAAAAATCTCAACATAAGGGATTAATCTGAGCATAACATCTGACAATACAAAAGAACATTCTAAGTCTTACATAGCCTCTACTAACATAAATGGGGCATAAGAAAATACCTAGCTCACCAAAATAATCTAAAACTGAAATAAGCCAAAAAAGAAGGGCATAAAAAACTCACAACATATTGTTATCCTTAAAATATGAGGACTCACCAAGAAACTGCTACGTAGATAGGATTCAATACTAACCGCGAGCCGAATGGGGAGAGTCGTGACCTATATTATAATCAATATAGGAAAAAGAAGTATGCAGTCAGTACTCAGTACCATGAAATGACTGAGTATAGAGAATGTGCAATGCATGATATACAACATGATGATGCAATGACCAAGGTAAAATATGACATAATCCCTTAAAACATCATTAGAAAGATAAAACCTAGTCAATGCAATATTTATAAAAATATCATAGGGTTAACATTGCATAACTCTGAATCATAACTCATAGTGAGAGATACAACTAGCTGACATAAACTATTTGAGCTATAAAATAGAGTCCGGTATCAGACATGCCACACCAAAATGAGATTGTTCTACTTTCCAATGTAAGGACCATAAACATGATCTATTGTAGATCCACTAGCTAGAGTCAATTAAGACTATGTCCTACGGAGGCATATAGTTATGGAACAAGGGGATTGCTACTAGAGACTTGGCCTCTACTGGGGGAAGAGCCTCCATCCCAATGTTTGCTAGGTGCTAGGTAAACTCTTAACAGAATACCATACATAACATATCATAAAAATTTAAAATGATAAGAATCTAGTAATACCAAATTCATCATATCATACTTAAAATCACATAATAGCCCCTTTAAACATATCACAATTTCATAGAATAATAATAATAGATACTTATCTGAAGCACCTATATCATGATAAGCTTGTTCATAGAAAAATCATGAAAATCCTTCATGATAAGAATACTTTCCTTTTGTAGCAACCTTGAGTTTATAAAATTCACATTGATACTTTGTCTAAAAGCATCCTTAAAATTATAGTTCATAAATTCATGATGAATGCATTATTCTTTAAACACAATTCATAATCATAAGCTAGGCATAAGGTATGGTTCATGTAAATTTCATTAAAAACATGAAATTAAGATCAATTCATACATAATAAGATCAATTGAAGTGAAATAGATCATAATTAATTAAACCCAATACAACATCATTAAAACCCTAGAAACTTGAGCCAAAATTCATGGAAAATGAGAGACACCTTTGGGACTCTGTGGATGGAAAAGGATATATGGATAAAATTCCCACATACCACACTGAATTCTAGATTTGAACCTTGAAGAGGAGACTTGAGTTATTGGAACCCTAGCTTGGTGAAGAAGAAAACCTTGAGAGAGAAATTCTTGAGAGCCTTAGAGAAATTTTAGGTGAATGAGAGAGAATGGGGGGAATTTGGAGGGTTTGAATATTTATAGGTCTTATAAAATACTCCAAAATAACATAGCTTATGTTCTGCAGACACTTCTATGGTACGTAGAAATCTATACGAGTCGTATAGAGCCCTTCTCTGTCGAATGAATCTTCAAATCATCATCTTCAAACCACGAATCTCATAGAAGTCAAGGGATAAAAATTCCATCTCTTAGAAGATAAGTCTACGACCATCTTTTACGGGCCATAGAAACTTATACGGTCCATATAATGCTCTCAACCTATTCTAGTTCCCGAAAATCAACTCTCTGAACTTTCCTTTTATGGTCGAGTCTATGGTTCATAGAACCTTAGACGGGACGTATAAAATCCCATATAACTTCCTTGATCCAAAATTTTTTAATTGTGGTGGTATTTTCTATGGACCCTTATATGGTCCGTAAAACCCACCATGGTCCGTAGATCATACCGGTCCTGAGGGACCTTTGATCCCAGCTTCTAAAATCTGATGACCTGATCTATAATCTGTAGGACCTTATACAGACCAGACATCCTTCTGTAAGTCTTGGCTTAAAATTTTCCTTTACCTTAGGCCCATTTATAATAGTCCACTACGGACCATATAAGCTTGTACGGTCCGTAGATGGCCTCGTACAAATTTCACACCAGCGACTTTCTAAGTTGTTTCTTTTCATTTTGACTTTTAAATTTCTAGGGTATTGCACATGAAAAGCTGATGTACTTTATTGAATATGAGATATGCTTTTTTTAAAGCTTACTATGCATTTATTTCTTAAAATAATGCACTTGAATATATTCATGCTTTCTTGAATCTCTTTCTGAAATACTACATTAAGACTTGGAATTTACTTTACACATGAACAATGTATATAATATAGTATGTCCTTTTTTCAAAAAACTCTTAGCTAAAATGGGTTGATGTTACACCCCGTACTTTTGTACCTTGAAACGCGTTCTTAAGTCTCTTGAAAGGCTCTTAAGTTTCATGGAAGGATCGTAAGCCTCTTAAGTTTCTTAAGGTTTCCTAAAGTTTCTTAAAGCTTCTAAAAGCTTCTTAAGACTTCTTAAGAACTCTTAAGCTTCTTAAAAGTTTCCATGTTAGCCGGATAATCTATAACGCTATCAAACAACTCTAAGGAAAGTAGAATGCGATACCCCATAGTAGAGAAGATTAGAAATAGAGTTAGAAGAATCCGGAAGAAGTTGGAGACCAAACAATGAGTCGTAGGACTCGACTTATTTATGTAAGATTCCAACTTGGAAATCTTACGTACTTAAACTAATTGAGTACATACCAAGCTTACATAGAAAGGATTACATAGGTTCATAAAGCAAGACGAGATTACAAACCCACGAGGAGAAGAAGAAAGCGACATGTGGCAGCATGGGAGAGTGCCATGTGGCAACAACTAGAGGTGCCATGTGGCATCATCTACAGAAAGGGGGTGGGCCTCCACATGCCATGTGGCATCCCCTAAGTGGAGGAGGTGGTGCATTAGCCTTATGAGGGCTTGACACATGTCACCACTTGGGGTTTGACACATGTCACCACTTGGAGCTTGACACGTGTCATCTCTTAAATTATATATATATAATTTATGACTTTTATGGTCATATTTATCCTATAAGTTTTATTCTTATCTCCAAAGGTCAAGAAAATTCTAGAGAAGAGAAACTTAAGCTAGAGAGAAGAAAAAGCTACGGTTTTGGAAGAAAAAAAGGTAAGTTCTCAGATTCTGTTCCGTGAATTAATTATATGGGGTATAATACGAAGGTATGAAGGTGTTATTAATATAAATGTATGTTTTGAATCAGCCCCAAATGGACAACAAATAGCCACGAAGTGTCAGTCACGCTAGAAGAGCTTTTGAGGTGAGTTTTGGCCAGTTTCGGACAAGGTAAGGATTTCTCTTTCAAATTGAAGTTTATGAGGTTTATATGGGGTATATTACATGTCTTAAATAAGGCTGGAAGTGGAAAATTTTCATAAGGATGCTTGACGTTAGAAACAAACTAAATTGAAGTCGCTAGCGTTAAATCGAAGTCGAGTAGTGTATTGTGATTGTGCTGCTGCGGTTGTAGCTGGTTGGATGGATTGTTTCAGGGATGGAAAGTGTTATAAAAGGGGTGTGGGTACTTCTTTTTGTATCCACACAACCCTCCATTTCGTATTATTAAATATTTTATGAAATAAAGGTTAAAAACTCTATTTTTGTATCGTAGTTTTAAGCTAGTTGTTTGGAGTTGTATTGTGCAATGTTGAGGTGGTTTACTTGTATATATGCTGCTGATTTTTGTTGTTGGTATGTTTTTTGATGCTGTGTCCGAGTTTAAACCTCAGGGATGTTGAAGTTACAGGGGAAATGCTGCCCAATATTTGGTAGCATCGGAACTAGTAACAAACTAGTCGAGGGTAATGGATAAGGAAATGACTCCTATTAGTACTTGGTTGTAGAGTGGGATATTGGAAAGTGAAAGGCTATTAATCTTAGTATTACTTTCATGTCAAATAGGTTAAGGAGGTATCAAGGCAAGCCGAATTTCAATTAATCCCGAAAAAGGTATGTGAAGCTTTCTCTTAGAATGTCTTTGGCATAAGTATGAAGACCTTTCTTCTCTTGTTATGTCTTCGGCATAAGTATGTGAAGATTACCCTTTATTTCTTTAGGGTGTCTTAGCCTTAAGTTATTGATATACGAAATATGGGGATAATTCCATTCATATAACCCAAGTATGACTCATAAGTCTTATTCACTTCTCGATAGTAGAATTCTTATACTAGTTGAGTTATTGCCTCTCAAGGCTTCTATATGATGGAGAGTAGTAAGTATGTGAAGTTATCTCCTTTCTCTTGGCATGTTTTGGCATAAGTACGTAGAGCTACCCTTCTTTCCTCTTGATATGTCTTTGACATAAGTGTGGTGATATGATGGTAAGGTAATGTAATAATAAGGTTATGATACCGAGCCCATGAAGTTCCGGGTACGATATATATAATGATGACTCCTTGAGGAAAAGTAGAGACTAGGTAAAGGTTATTCTTTCTCTTCCTTTGGTATGTCCTAATTGTAAGTAAAATGTGATACAAACTCTGGGGTAACTCCACTTTTAAGTCCTAAATGTAATCCGTATCTCTTATTCACTTCTGAATGTCAAACTCTTGTAGTAGGTTGAACTACTTTCCTTGAACTCCATAGGTTGAGAAGTACTGGATGCATAAGCTCCTAGTCCTAAGGACTATGTGACGACGGGTATCCCTAATTCTATGAACTGTTAGTGTTACTTTAGTACATGTCTAGGGTCCTCGAGATCCTAAGTGATATAGGCCTCGATGGCATTTAGAAGGTACTCGAGATGGCTACACTACTATTCTGGTCCTCGGACGATAGCTTAGTCTTCTTACATTATCGGGTCTCTAATAATGATTTAGATTGTATATGGTTACTCACTACTTGATTCGTGTATACTATAATACATCTGACACCGAGTCCCATAAAGGGCCGGGTGCGGTATATGATGATTATGACACCGAGTCCCATAAAGGCCGGGTATGGTATAAGATGATATGATTACACCGAGCCCCATAAAGGGCTGAGTATATGATGATATAATGACATTGAGTCCTATAAAGGTTTGAGTATGGTATATGATGATATAATGACACCGAGTCCCATAAAAGGATGGATACGATATATGATATGTGGATTAGACCAAATGTTCCTCGGCATTAATATATGACATATGGATTAGACCGAATGTTCCTCGTCATTACTATATAATATGTGGATCAGGCCATTATTCCTCGATATTATTATATAATATGTGGATCAGGTCGTACGTTCCTCGACATTTACTTACTATATATATGGATCAGGTTGTACGTTCTACAGCGCTAATAATATATATGTGCATATGATAACAGAATGATGTAGATGGTACATCGAGTCCCCAAAACGGGCCGGGCATAGTACTTGATGGTAGTATATATGACTTTCTTTTATACGATGTGAGTATGGTAAATGGTTAAATGTTATACTTTCCCCCTACATCCCTACGCCAATTGTAATCTCCTTATGATGTCTATGCTTTACATACTCAGTACATATATCATACTGACCCCCCTTTCTCGGAAGGGCTGCGTTCATGCCCGCAGGTACAGATACACACTTTGGGGATCCATCAGCGTTGGAGTTCCATTCAGCAGTTCAAAAGCGCTCTATTGTGCCAAAGTCTAGTTTTGGTATTAACCCTCGATGTATATATTTATTTGTTCACGGGTACGACGGAGCCCCTATCCCGCCTTATGTAACTGTTCTTACTCTTAGAGGTCTGTGGACATGTATGTGGGTTGTGTATGGGTTGTACATGCATGTACGTACAGTGGTGCCTATGATAAGCCTCATCGGCTTATATGTTATCCTGCCTGTTGATGTGCTATAACTTAAACAGAGGACAAATTTATTTATAGATAGTAGGGATATACGCGAATGCCCAGTTCGGGCAACTATTAATCAAGGATGACAATCAATGATCATTAATAATATGAAGTAATGAATTTCTATAATGAAATCAACAAATCAACAATAGGAATATATAGAGAATTTCGAACATATTGAACTTTAGAGTAAATAACCTCGTTTTGATCTTGCTAACTAAAATCTTAGATGTAGTGGATGAGGAAGAATTTAATCCCTCACTATGATAGCCTTAATACATTGGAGAAAAAGAGTTTTTGAGAAAAGCATGAATGAGAAGCTTGAAACTCTAAGTTTCATCTTCTTGATTGTTTCTCTAAGAAATGGGAGTAATATATGAGAGTGTTTTGACGTAATACTATGAGATAATCCCCAATTAGGCACTACAAAGTTGAGTTCTAGGTTTAGCAATAATGGAAAAAGACCAAAACAACTTCGATTAAAAATTGTGGGAACTTTCAATGAGGGCAAACCATAACCCGTGGTTTGATCCACGAACAGTGAATCCCATCTGTGGAATCTAGGCCAAAATGTGAGCCTCAGAAGTTTATTCCATGAGCCCAAATTACTGCCTATGGTTTGATTCATGACCTATGATTTGAATTTGTGAAAATAAGAATAAAAATTGACTCTATGAAGTTCATTCCACGAGCTTAATCTATGGTCTGTGGATTGAACCACAACCAGTAGATTGGGTCTATAGAAATCAAGTTGAAAAGTCACTTTCTGAAGTTTCATTCTAAAAGATCAATCTATGGTCCGTGGTTCAATCCATGACACATAGTTGGGGTTTGTAGAAATCAGGTTCGAAATATTTGCTGGGAGTGTTTCACGTAAATCAATCATAATATTTTATTTAAGGCTTGGATCTATAAATGGTCGATGGAATTACAAAGAAGTCTCATAGACCTTTAATTTGGTAGGTCATGGGCTACCTAACTCTTAATATAGTGAGAGTTATGGTCATTTGAAGTTGACCTTTGCATGAACTCATTCGAAAATCTTAGCTGCTAGGAAAGCTATGAACTCAACTTAGTGCTAGAGGTCCCTTATGATACTAAACCACATTAGGTACACTTCCTAGACATATGAATAGACATTAACACACATGGACTAGTAGGACATCACCTGTTCCAAGATTATAGTCTTACGATGAATGGTTAGGATCCTTAGCATATAATTTGTGAGGTGTTACAATATCTCATCCTTGGGATCATTTGTCCTCGAATAATGGCCAAGATCGGGTAACCAACTTAAGCTAACTTTTTGTAACCAACTTGAGCTAACTTTCTCTAAAATTAATCTTTCTATCAAAGTCATAAGCATTTGAAGGAATACATAAGTGATGACATAATGCATAAACTAAAACACTCAAACACATAGGTGTTGAATTTGAAATAAGAGAAGGGATCTTACCTTCAATATCTTCATCATGAGGAATGAACAACTGGGTTATATACCATTCATATCCTCATCGGTCCCCCACGTAACATCTTCAACAAATTGATTGCTCCAAAAAACCTTCATTGATGCTTCCTTCTTGGTTCTAAACTTGTGAACTAGACGATCAAGAATCTTAACTAGAACCTCTTTATATGGAAAGCTATCATTCACACAAAAACATTATATGGGAACGATTTATGAAGGATCACTTCTACACTTCTTAAGCATCGAATTGTGAAACACTGGGTGGACTGTTGCTAACACTGTGTTACACACCCGATGTTGAAAAGTCAAAAAGAATGAAAATTTCAAGAAAAGGGACTGTCCCAAAGTTTATGAATTGGCCTACGAGTAGTAGGAGTGGCTCGTAGGAACGACTTTGAGGTTGAAAAAGTTGTCAAGTCTGGAAGGGAGTTTATAAGTTGAGGTATAACTACTAGAAAAGGTTACGACTTGTAGGAGTGAGTCGTAGAATCAATGTCTAAGTTTGGTTAAATAATAATTCTCAGCACTTTTGGAATGAATCAACAAGATGAGTCGTAGAAGGTTTCTAAGTATAGGGGAGGTTGACGAGTCTTCTCTACGACCCATAAAAAGTTTGACGACTCATAAAAATGAGTTCTAGGAGCCAAGATTGATTTCCAGTGGCTGTTATTTTAGGTGAAAAAAGTTGACAACTCAAGTCTACAACTCATAGACCAGTTGATGACTCATAATATTGAGTCGTAGAGGAACTTTAGAGGCTTAGGAAAATCTTAGGTTTGCAGGTTTAAGAGGTTCTAGGATGAATGGGGTTTATGATTTGTAGAACCAATGACGATTTGTAAACATTACTCATAGGTGAAGATCTAAGACTCAGAATCTCATGGTTTTTTCAGAACCTGCAAGACGAATAAAGACTACGATTCATAGACCTTATTACGACTTGTAGGATTCAGATCGTGGAGTCTTTTAATGGAATTAATGAGTGGTACTATGGTCTTTACCTAATTTTGGTTCAATATATCTAGACACTTGAATGGCAACGTTCAGAACCTATAAATACCCAACCCTTCAAAATCTCCTACTATTCTAAATCATTCTCTAACATTCCCTAAGGCAATCAAGGTTTCCGCTCAAGGTGTTCTCCTATAAGTCAAGCTACAGTTTCAATCTTCAAGTTCTTCAAGCTTTACCATTGTTAGGGCTTTGATAGTCAAGTTATGTGGGTATTGATTCATGGATTCTTTCATCCATGAAGCCCAATCAATTCTCAAGTTTTTCTATTAAATTCAAGTATGGGATTTTATAAGATTCCATGATTTTCCAATAAATCCTCTTACATGATATCTAGGGTTCATGATCTCATTATAGGTCTTGTTTAATTCTTATAAAATTTCATGGATTATGATTTTACTCATGATTATGAATTTATTTTAATATAAGTTGATGATTATGGTATTGAATTGAAGAGGTTTTTTTAAAATAAATTTCCTGCATTGATCTTTAGGGTTTATGATGTAGATTATGAATATCTTCAATTATACTCCTATTGGTGTTATTTTCTTGAATTATGTATGAGTTGATATAATGTATATGATCATGCATATTTTCGATCAAGTTTTCATTGTTTTCCAAGTGTATTGATCATGTATTCAAGTTCTCACCATATTTTCAAGTATAAGCTATGATGATGGATTTCAAGTAATTTCAATAAAAATTTTTGTGAATATTTGACAAGGTTTATGAATGAGTTTAAAGATGCTTTATGCAAATATGTTTATGAATGATGATTATATGATTTGTCATGCAAGGAAATGATAGGGTGATTTAAGACCCTAGAGATGTTTATGAATAAAATATTTAATGATTAAAGGCCTACACTCACATTAAATGAGATAAGATTAAGGAGCTATTCTATGATTATGTTTTTTATGAATGGTGGATGGGTAGTAGATATGGCCCCTCCCACATGATGTTGACTTTATGTTTTATGATTTGTTTATTCCGTTGAGAGCTTACCTAGTATCGAGTGGACCTTAAAGTAGGTACTCTCTCCCATGGTTGAGGCAAGAGACCCATAGTAATATCCTATTATCCCATAGCTACGTGCCACTGTAGGATAAAGGATCACCCATAGAAGAGGCTTGATTCCTTTAAGGGTCACCCATAGTTAAGGCTCAATCCTTCATGTACCTTAGTGGATCCACTTAGGCATGATGGAGGCTATCTTGGCAAGTTGTCTCCCCCTTTTTTGGTTTAGGGGTAACATCGGGACTCCATGTTATAGCTGACATTATTATGATTCATGGTATTTTCAAAGCAGATGCTTTCCTATGATAACTCATGGTTACCATTATAACGTTTAAGTTTCGCATCAACTTTTATTGAACACTATACAATTTTAAAAAGAAGGAGCTTAACGTCGAGAGAAAAAAAAGGCAATTACTTTACTTTACTCGAGCTAATCAGGCTTGATGCCGAGAATAGAAGGAGAAAATTGGGTTTTAAATTCCCAGAAACTTTCTATATTGCATAGGCCAAGTTCCATGACTCTGAATGGTACTTCAAATGATTTCATGGTTTTAGCATGGTCCATTGTATCACTCTATTGTATGATGACATATTGCACTGAATGTTCACATACTTAGTACATTCCAAGTACTAACACATATTTCTTTGTTTACCTACATTATCTTATAATTTAGGGCTTGGCCATCACCCTACACACTCTCGTGGCTAGATAGAAGACTTGTATTCTTGATTTGGTAAGTCCTCATGCTTCGAGGACTATCTATCGAGCTTATATTTTCTTGTTACCTCTAGACTATGTTGTTATTTTGAGAATGTTTCTTTGCTTATTTGGGTGAGCTAGTGGCTTGTTCTATTCCCCCACCTATGTTAGTGTAGTATAGATATGTTTAGAAAAATAAAATGTATAAGTCCGTTTAGTCGAGCAAAATCTTTACTGTTATCTTTAGACTTTATTTTGAGATTTACCCATCACTTTACTTCCTAATGTTTGTTTACTTACCTTATGTATGCTTGATATGCTAAGCTGGCTTGGTTGGGGTTTCCTCAGGAATCCTAATCGCCATGTCATATCTAGGGCCTAGTACGTGTCATGAAAAATGTGGTATCAAAGCACAAGGTTTAGGAGTCTCCTAGGGAGTCTAATATGCTGTGTTGAGTAGAGCCTTGTTCATCAATGTGAAGTATGCCACATCTATGAATAGGAGGCTATGAGGAGTCTTAGGAAATTTTTACTTCTTTCATGATCTTGTCATGCGATGGAGCATATTCAAACACTTTCTCTCCCTAACAATTGTTCTTTAAAACTTTAGAACATTCCTCCAAGAAGAGAACCTATGACAAGAGGGGTCAATGCTATTAGAGACCAAGTTCCTCTGGCCGTTCAAGCTCCTAATGACCCTCTCGCCGATCAAGTTACCCATGACTAGTTTCAGACAGCCATCACTATGCTAGCTCATGTTGTGGCCAACCAAGGAGTTGTTTCTCCTCCTAATGATCCTACCTCTGCTTCTAGGGTATGGGATTTTTCAAGGATGAACCCTCCTAAATTCTATGGTTCAAAGGTAGATGAAGATCCCCAAGAAATCATTGATGAAGTGTATAATATTGTTGATATCATAGGGGTGTCTTCGGAGGATAAGGCGGGGATGGAGGCCTACCAACTCAAGGTGTTTATCAAGTATGGTACAACTAATGGAAGGCTAAAAGGGTTAAAGGAGGTCTCATAGGTTAGAAAAATTTCAAAAGTTGCTTTTCTTGATCGCTTCTTCCCACTTGAATTGAGAGATGGAAAGGTGGTGGAGTTTATCAATCTCAGTCAAGGTAATATGAGTGTGAGAGAATATTCCCTTAAGTTCACAAAGTTGTCTAAGTATGCTTCTTCTTTGGTAGTCAACATGTAAGACCCAGGAAGTTGGAAAGGCCTAAAAACAAGGACAAAGAATGAAATCCCAGAGAAATACAGAAAACTGGTATCAGGTGATGACCACGAAAGGCTATCATGGGCTATGGTCCATACCATGCCTCGTGGTAAGCCACCATGGTGGCGGTGCAGAAATCCAACCCTGTAGGAAAGGGACTATGACGAGGGACCACATGGTGACCCCTCCCCTATGGTCCTCAGGAAACTTTCCAATGCAAGGACCTTGAGTGACCACGATAGGGTATTTAGCTCTTCACAAACCGTGGTGTATTCTATGGTGGTCACCCCTGTAGGCCCTCCAGCTTCCCCACACCATGACTATAGTTCACGGACTGTGATGCCCTCCATGGACCGTGAAGGTCGCCATGGAGGAACTACAGAGACTTTCCCTATAGACCCTCAGAATATTCCTCCAAGTAAATTATCATGGGACACCGCTACGGGTCGTGTTGAGCACCATGGACCATGATGGGTCCTCTATAAATCTGAGTCCGGCCAGTTTTAAAAAGGGTATTTTGGTCTTTTCTTATATTTTATAAGAAATGTGAGGTCATTTTAGGGACTGAATCTAACCTATCTAAAGACCTTAGACCTTCCAAATCCCTCATTCCTCACATTAAATCCTTCAAACAAAAACCCTTTCTCTCAAGGTCTCCTCCATTCTCAAGTAAGGTCCTAGGGTTTCCTCAAGAAAGATCAAGTCTCCATTATTTTCAAAGCTTTCATTAGGGATTTATTTACCCAAGATATTTGGTTCTCATTCATGGGTTTTTCCACCCATGGAGCCCAAATTTTTCTAAACCCAATAATTTAATTTAAAGTGGTGAAATCTTATGGGTTTTAATATCATGATTCCAAATGCATGGATTGTTGTCTATTTGAAGATTATTTCCTATATTAGCTTATACTGACTTTTAATTTCCTGAAATGGTTGATTTATCTAAGGTACTTATATGAAGGCATGAAAAGGAGTTTTAAAGTGTATTGGTAGGTTTCTTTAAATATGTTTTAATAGATGCATTACTTTACTCTCATGCATGCTATTTTGGATTTGAATGATTTGAAATTTGATTAAATAGAACCCACCTTGTTTCACTATGTTTTAATGGAATTTGAATTGAAAGCTTTGACTCCAAATAAATATTTATAAATTCATATGTCTATGACCAAAGGGAGTGTTATGAAATAATGAAATGATGTATTCCACTTTTAGAAGGCAAATTCTCACTTGTGTGAATCAAATGAAAGGTTTTAATGAACTATTCTACCGAATGACGTTTTGATGATCTAAAGCTATGTAAATAATTATGTTCTTATATTATATGAACTATTCCGTAGGATTGACTTAGCATCGAATGGGGCATGGAGGTGGGATTCGGTAAGAAAATCCTAGTAGCAACCCCTTGTCTCATTAACTATGTGCCAACATAGGATCCTTTGTATGCTTAGGCTAGTTGATCCACAAATATCTAAAGGAATGAATGAAGTTGATAGACTTCTATCCCACAAGTAGGCTCCCCGTGCCAACATAGGGGGTTATGTTGGATTCAATTTAATAGATCGAATGGTCTTAAATGTCATTTATGGTCATCTTCCCCTAAATGAATATTTCAAATGCTCAATACTTGATTATTCATGCATGCACTCACTTGTGTGCTTTATTTATAATGTATGCTCACATACTTAGTACATTCAAAGTACTGATGCATACTCTATTACCTGCATGATATTACTATATAGAGACCAGCGTTGCTCCACACTCACCTCCACGTGGCTAGTTGGATTCATTGAAGGCTATAATTCTTGGTGAGTTCCCCCTTTTTGGGAATAATATCCCTACCTTTTCTAGCTTATGATATGTATAGAATTTTTTTCACCTTTTTGGTACTTTTGACACTTATCTTGAGGGTGAGCTAGGGACACATCTTAGCCCCACCAAGTCTATTAATTGAGGTATATTTTGGCAAAAATGTATAATGATCTAAGAATGATGTTGGCTCTTATTCTATGTCATTTTCCATATTCCTATTATCCCTTTTATTTTCTCAAGTTATTAAATGCCATCACCTATGAAAAGATTAATGAATGCTAAGAGGCTTGGGTGAGGTACCTTAGAATGTCTTATTCGCCGTGTTGCATCTCGGACCTAGGCTCAAGGGCATGACAAACTTGGTATCAGAGCTTGAGGTTTTGAATGGTTCTTGGAGTCCAATATACTGTGTTGAATAGGATCTTATTCACAATTGTGAAGTACGCCACAACTATGAATAGGAGATTATGGAATGTTTAGGAAAATTTTCACTTCATTCAAAATTCATGTCATTCCCTAGAGTGTCTTATGTCTTCCTCTAACTAACAAATCATTTTATGTCTTCTAATTTATGCCTCTAAGATGAGTACCTCCACCTAGAGAATGAATCCGCCTGAGTTTGATGGTTCTAAGGTAGATAAGGATCCTATGGAGTTCATTGAGGAGGATTACCAAATTGTGGCTATCATGGGAGTGCCTCTAAATGAAAAGGCCAAGCTAGTAGCCTATCAACCCAAGGGCGTGGAAAGGGTTTGGTATGAGCAATAGGTTGTTGAGAGGGGTGAAGATATGAAGCTTATAGAATGGGAAGAGTTCAAGGGTGCCTTCCTAGAATGCTTCTTTCCTTTGGAGCTAAGGGAGGAAAAGATCCAAGAGTTCATCAATCTTCACAAAGGGGGCATGAGTATGAGGGAATATTCCCTGAAGTTCACCAAATTATCTAAGTGTGATCCTTTCATAGTCTTCGACCTAAGAGCAAGGATGAGCAAGTTTATTTTTGATATTTCTAGTTTGGTATTCAAAGAGTGCAAGACGGTCGTGTTGGTCAAAGAGATGGACATATATTGACATGACATATGTGAAACAAATTAAGGAAGAGAAGTTGAGGGTGAGGTCAAGAGGGTTTAAGAATGATAAAGTTGATGGTGGAGGGTTCAATCCCAAAAGGTCCAGTTATGGTGGTAGTGGAAAGGGCCAAGGTGGGCAAAGATTTGTGGGACAAGGTTTCACCAATGCTCCTCCTTCAAGTTTCAACAAAGACAAGAGTGCTAACACTATGGTCCCAAGAGAGAATGTTGATGCTCAAACTTTCCCCTCTTGTAAGAAGTGTGGAAGGACTCACAAAGGGGAATGCTTAGCCGGCTCCAATGTATGCTTCAAATGTGATAAACTGAGTCATCATGCTAGGGATTGTAGAGGTGATGGAGGTAGTCCTCAAGGCTGAATTGCTCATGGTCAACAAGTTCAAGGAAGTGGCCAATGCACCAATCGCTTTTATGCCTTGCATGGAAGACAAGAGGTTGAGGAAGCACTTGATGTTGTTACCGGTATGTTAAAGGTTTTTACTTTTGATGTGTATGCATTATTAGATCTGAGTTCCAATTTGTCATTTTTACTCCATTCCCTTAAAATAGGTTTGATGTGTTACCCGAAATGCTAATAAAGCCCTATTTGGTGTCTACCTCTGTGGGTGAGTTGGTTATTGCTTGAAAGGTCTATAAGGGTTGTCCCATGTCTATCTTACATAAAGTTATTCCTTGTGAGCTCATAGAGCTTGATATGGTAGATTGTAATGTTATACTTGGTATGGATTGGTTACATGCATCTTATGCTTCCATAGATTGTAGAACTCGTTGAGTCAAGTATCAATTCCCAAATAAGTCTATTCTTTAATGAAAGGGTCATGATTCAGTAGTGAAGGGTAGGTTCATTACTTATCTTAAGGGACGGAAGTTGATTGCTAAGGGTTGTATCTACCACATTGTGAGGGTTAGGGATGTCAACACCAAAAGTTCTTTTCTTGAGTCAGTTTCCATGGTCAATGAGTTTCCCGATGTATTTCTCAATGACTTTCCCAGTGTCCCTCCTAAAAAGAGAGTTGATTTTGGTATCGATCTTCTCCCTGATACCCAACCTATCTTTATTCCTCCATACCGAATGGCCCCGATAAAATTAAAGGAGTTAAAGGAGCAATTGAAGGACTTGCTGGAGAAAGGGTTCATAAGGCCAAATATTTCTCCATAGGGTGCTCTTGTATTGTTTTTGAAGAAGAAAGATGGGTCGCTCCAAATATGCATAGACTACTGACAATTGAACAAGGTGACTATTAAGAACAAGTATCTGATTCCCAAGACGCATTTTGAATATGGCATGGTCATTTTTAGTTTGTGTTAATGTCATTTGGATTGATGAATACACCACCGGTGTTTATGGATCTAATTAATAGGGTGTTTAAACCCTATCTTGATACTTTTGTGGTGGTCTTCATTGATGACATTTTGATTTTACTCTCGGGGTGAGGAAGAACATAAGGATCACTTGAGAGTTGTGCTTCAAACCTTGAGAGATAAATAATTATTTGGAAAATTTAGAAAATTTGAATTTTGGTTGAAAGAGATGGATTTTCTTGGTCACATAGTGTACGGTGATGGGATCAAGGTTGATCCTAAGAAAATGGAGCCAGTAAGGAATTGACTTGTCTCATTTGGAAATTAGGAGCTTTTTGGGTCTAGCCGATTACTATAGAAGATTCATTGAAGGTTTCTTTTCCATCTCATCATATATGACAAAATTGACTCAAAAGAAGGAAAAATTCCTTTGGACGGATAAGTGTGAGAGGATTTTCCAAACTTTGAAAGAACAACTTACCTCCGCTTGTATCTTGACTTTACCGGAAGGGGTAGAAGGATTCGTGGTTTATTGTGATGCTTAAAAGATTGGTTTGAGTTGTGTCTTGATGCAAAATGGAAAGGTTATAGCCTATGCTTCTAGGCAATTAAAGGTGCACGAACGTAACTACCCTACCCATGATCTTGAGTTAGCGGCCTTTGTATTGCTCAAAAGATTTGGCGGCATTAATTACCTCTATAGGGTACATGTGGATGTGTTCACTGATCACAAGAGTCTCTAATATGTGTTCACCCAAAAGGACCTCAATCTAGGGCAAAAAAAAGGTGGCTTGAACTCATTAAAGACTATGACATGAGTGTGCAATATTATCTGCATAAGTCCAATATTATTGCCTATGTTCTTAGTAGAGTATCTATGGGGAGTGTGGCTCTTGTTGATAAAAGAAAGAGGGAATTGGTAAAAGATATTCACCGATTGGCTAAATTAGGAGTGAAGTTGAGGGGTTCCGATGATGGTTGTATGGTTGTTCATAACATGTCCGAATCATCTTTGGTGGTGGATGTTAAGTCAAAACAAGACCTTGACCTGACATTAGTAGAATTAAAGAAGTTGGTAAAAGAAAAGAAAGTAGAGGTCTTTTCACAAGGGGGAGATGGGGTATTTCACTACCAAGGTCAGTTATGCATTCTAGATGTGGTTTGAAGAAGGCCCATAATTCTTCATACTCTATTCATCCCGGTTCGACAAAAATATACCGAGACTTAAAGGATCTTTATTGGTGGAGTGGCATGAATAATAACATAGCAAGGTTCGTGGTTGAATGTTCGAATTACCAACAAGTTAATACTGAACATCAAAGGCCCGGTAGCCTAGCACAAGACATTGAAATCTCTACTTGGAAGTGGGAAGATGTAACCATGAACTTTGTAGTGGGATTGCCTCATACGAGAAGACATCATGATTCCATTTGGGTGATTGTTGATAGGATAACAAAGTAGGCTCACTTCTTACTAGTCAAGACATCTTATAGTGCCGAGGATTATGCTAAGTTGTATATTCGGGGATTGGTGAGGTTGCATGGTGTGCCTCTGTCGATTATTTTGGATCGTGGTACCCAATTCACTTCTATTTTTGGAGATCGTTACAAAAGGGACTTGGTACCAAGGTAAGGCTAAGTACCACATTCCATTCTCAAATCGATGGGTAAGCTGAATGGACAATTCAAACACTAGAGGTTATGTTAAGGGCTTGTGTGTTGGAATGCAAAGGGAGTTGGGATGATCATCTACCTCTCATCGAGTTCACCTACAACAATAGCTACCACTAAATCATCGAGATAGAACCATTTGAGGCTTTGTATGGGAGAAGATGTAGATCTCTGGGTTGTTGGTTTTAAGTAGGTGAGATGACCTTGTTGGGTCCCAATTTGGTGCTTGATTCTTTGGAGAAGGTGAGAGTCATTATAGAAAGGTTGAAGACAGATCAAAGTCGCCAGAAGTCCTATTCCGATACTAAGGGAAGGGATCTTGAGTTTATTGTGGATGATTGGGTATACTTAAAGGTTTCACCTATGAAATGTGTAGTTCATTTTGGTAAGAAGGGGAAATTGAGCCCTTGGTATGTAGGGCCTTATAGAATCTTGAGACGTGTTGGCAAGGTTGCTTATGAGTTAGAGTTGCCTTCAGAAATGACCTTGTATCATCCAGTATTTTATGGTTCTATGTTAAGGAAATATGTGGTTGGTCCTTGTTCCATTGTCCCATTAGAAGTAGTGAATGTTGAAGAAAACTTGACCTATGAAGAGGTCCCGGTTGAAATTTTGGCAAGCAAGTTAAGAGATTGAGGAACAAAGAAGTCGCATCCGTCAAAGTCCTTTAGAGAAATCAACAAGTTGAAAGTGCTACATGTGAAGAAGAAGTGGAAATGATAAAGCGTTACACTCACCTCTTTCACTCTACTAAAGCCTAAGGTACTAAGTTATCCATGCTCAAATGTTTAAGACTCCTACGTTTTAGATTTTTCCTAAGTTTACATATGCATGCATGTTCGTGAAGTAGAATTTTTGAAGTCATGTTTTATGTTAAGCTTAAAGAAATAATGTTCTATGCATTTCAAGAGTCATTATATTCATGTTGGGTTGTTGGTATTCATGTCATGCCCTTTTCTATGTTAATGATTCTCAGTCAGGAACGAATGTTCCCAAGAAGGAGTTATTTAAGACCCCGAAAGTTGGAAAGTCCTAAAAATGAGGAACAAAGGATGAAATCCCAAAGAAATGCAGAAACTGGCACCAAGTAATAACCGCAGAAGGCCAACACAGGCCGTGGTCCACACCACGCCTCATGGTGAGGCAACGTAGGGGCGGTTCAGAAATCCAACCCTCTATAAAAGGGACCACGGATTGTAGTGACCCCTCCCCTAAGATCCTTAGGAAACTTTCCAAGGAAGGACCATGAGTGACCACCATGGGCTATGTAGCTCTTCACGGAGCGTAGCGCGTTCCCTGGTGGTCACCACATCAGGCCCTATACCACGACCACTGTTCATGGTTTGTGAAGGTCTTCGTGGAGGAAGTATTGAGACTTTCTCTGTAGACCCTTAGAATTTTCCTCTAAGTCAATTTTCACAGGACACCACCAGGGGCCATGGTAAGCACCACGGACCCATGATGGGTCCTCACTGAAACTGAGTCCAGCCAGTTTTAAAAGGGGTATTTTAGTTATTTTTTGTGTTTTCTAAGCTGAGTGAGGTCATTTTGGGGACTAAATCTAACCTATTGAAAGACCCTAAACATTCCAAAGCCCTCATTCCTCACATTAACTGCTTCAAACAAAAACCCTTTTTCTCATGGTCTCCTTTATTCTCAAGCAAGGTTCTAGGGTTTCCTCAAAAAAGATCAAATCTCCATTATTTTCAAAGCTTGCATTAGGGATTTATTTCCTCAAGGTATGTGGGTCTCATTCATTTGTTCTTCCACCCATGGAGCCCAAATATTTTCTAAACTTAATAATTTAATTTCAAATGGTGAAATCTTATGGGTTTTGATATCATGATTCCAAATGCATGGGTTGTTGTCTATTTGAAGTTTATTTACCCATATTAGCTTATATTGACTCGTAATTTCATTAAATGATTAATTTATCAAAGGTCCTTACATGAAGGCATGAAAAGGAGTTTTAAAGTCTATTGGTGGGTTTTTTAAAATATATTTTAATTAATGCATAGAACCCACCTAGTTTCACTATGTTTCAATGAAGTTTGAATTGATAGATTTGACTCCAAAATAATTTTTTAAGAATTCAAATATATATGATCAAAGAGAGTTATAAAATAAACAAATGATGAAATGATGTATTCCACTTATGAAAGGCAAATTCTCACTTGTGTAAATCAAATGAAAGGTTTTAATGAACTATTCTACTGAATGATGTTTTGATGATCTAAAGCTATGTAAATAATTATGTTCTCATGTTATATGAACTATTTAGTGGGATTGACTTAGGACCAAATGGGGCATGGAGATGAGATTCAGTAAGAGAATACTAGTAGCAACCCCTTGTCTCATTAAATAGGTGCCAACATAGGAGCCCTTGTAGGATTAGGCTAGTGGGTCCACAAATAGAAGTCGATGGAGTTCTACCCGGCAGGTAGTTTCCTCGTGCCAATGTAGGAGGTTATGTTGGATTTCATGTAATAGATCGCATGGTCTTAAATGTTGTTTATGGTCACCTTTCCACAAATAATTGTTTTAAATGCTCAATACTTGATTATTCATGCATGCACTCACTTGTGTACTTTTCTTATAAATGTCTTAATACTTTTTCTTATAATGCATGCTCACATACTTAGTACATTTAAATTATTAACGCATACTTTATTGCCTATATGATATTACCATAGAAGGACCGACATTGCTCCACACTCACCTCTATATTGCTAGTTGGATTCGTTGAAGACTACTATTATTGGAAAGTTCCCATATTTCAGGAACAATATCCCTACCTTTTCTAGCTTGTGATATGTATAGACTTTTGGTCACTTTTTTGGTACTTTTGACCCTCTTGAGGGTGAGCAAGGGACATGTCATAGCCCCCGCCAAGTCTATTAGTAGAAGTATGTTTGGATGAAAATGTATAATGATCTAAGATTGATGTTGGCTCTTATTCTATGTCATTTTCCATATTCCTATTATCCTTTTTATTTTCTCAAGTTATTAAATGTCATCACCTATGAAAAACTTAATGAATGCTAAGAGTCATGGGTGAGTTACCTCCGGGTGTCTCATTCGCCATGTACCTTCTAAGCCCTAGGCTCTAGGATGTGACACAACTCTCATGCTAGACTGAGTAAGTTTATTTTGGGGGTGTCAGATTTGGTGATAAAAGAGTGCCGAACTACTATGCTTATCAAAGAGATGGATATTTATGCTTATGATATATGCCAAGAAAATAGAGAAAGAGAAGTTGAAAGAGAGGTCTAAGAGGGAGTCCAAAAGGGCTCGAACCAATAGTGGTTCATCTATTACTAATGCCCCAGTGTCTAGGCCTAGCAAGGAAGAATATCCCTTTCCCTCTTATGAGAGGTATGGTAGGACTCACCAAGGAGAATGCATGGCTGATAAGGAGGGTTGCTACAAGTATGGTGATATGGAGCATAAGATGAGAGATTGTCCAGTGGCTACTAGAAGAGGAAGGAAGATGGCTCGGGTTGTTTCATCCAGTATGTTACAAGTTTCCTTGGGTCTTAATAATGGTTGGTATGGATTGGTTTTATATTCGTTGTGCCGTGATTGACTTGATAACTCGAGTGTTTGAGTTTCCATGCTAGTTGAAGTGTTAGCTTCTCATGTCTATCCGTATGAATTCCCAAGTTCTAGTTATTCTCGTGTCTTTTCATATGCATGCATGTTTATGATGTGTTATTGTATTCATGTTGGGTTGCTAGTCCTCTTTTCATGTCCGTTCTATGCTAGTTGAATCTCATTCGAGGACGAATATTCCTCGGAGGGGGGGGATATTGTAACACCCCAAAAGTTGAAAAGTAGAAATGAAATAAAATTTCAAGAAAAGGGATTGTCTTAGAGTTTATGACTTGGCCTACGAGTCATAGGGAAGAGTGGCTTGTAGGAATGAATTTAAGATTGGAAAATTTATCAAGTTTGGAAGAGAGTTTACGAGTCGAGATATAAGTAGTAGAAAATGTTATGACTAGTAGGAGTGAGTGGTAGAATCAGTGTTTGATTTTGGTGAAATAATGAGTCTCAAAACTTTTGGAATGAATCAACAGGACGAGTCGTAAAAGGTTTGAATAGTCATAGATTGCACTCGTAGGTGGGGTCCTGAGTTCTATAAAATTTCTTATTATAGGAGAGGTTGAGGCGTCATCTCTATGAGTCGTAGGAGCAAAGATTAATTTCTAGTGGCTACTATTTTGGGTGAAAGAAGTTCATTAATCTAGTCTACGACTCATAGACCAGTTGATGACTCATAATATTGAGTTGTAAAGGAACTTCAGAGACTCAGGGAAATCTTAGGTTTGCAGGTTTTAGAGGTTTCACCGTGAATGGGGTTTACGATTCGTAGAACCAATGACGATTCGTAAACATGACTCATGGGTGAATATCTGAGACTCAAAATCTTAGGGTTTTCTTAGAACCTGCAAGACAAATCAAGTCTACAATTCATAGACCTTATTACAAATCATATGAATTAGATCGTGGGGTCTTCCGATGGAATTAATGAGAGGTATTGTGGTCTTTTCCCAGTTTTGGCTCAATGTATATAGACACTTGTATGGAAATGTTTAGAACCTATAACTACCCAACCCTTCAAAATCTCCTCCTATTCTAAATCATTTTCTAAAATTCCCTAAGGCAATCAAGGTTTCTTCTCAAGGTGCTCTCCTACAAGTCAAGCTAGGGTTTCAATCTTCTAGTTCTTCAAGCTTTACCATTCTTAGGGATTTTATAGTCAACGTATGTGGGTATTGATTCGTGGATTCTTTCATCCATGAAGACCAATCAATTATCAAGTTTTTTTATTAAATTCAAGTATGTGATTTTATGGGATTCCATGATTTTTCTTCAAAATTCATGAATTAAGTTTTACTACATGATTCTCTACTCAAGTATGTATGAATTCTAAGATATTGCATGATTTCAATGATTTTTCAATAAATCTTCTTACGTGATATCTAGGGTTCATGATCTCATTATATGTCTTATTTAATTCTGATTAAATTACATGGATTATGATTCTACTCATGATTCTGAATCTATTTTAATATAAGTTGATGATTATGGTATTGAATCGAAGAGTTTTCTATAACATTTGTAAAATTATATTTAGGTTTTATGATATGGATTATGGATATCTTCAATTATACTCCTATTGGTGTTATTTTCATGAATTATGTATGGGTTGATATAAAGTATATGATCATGCATGTTTTCAATCAAGTTTTCATAGTTTTCCAAGTCAATTGATCATGTATTCAAGTTTTCACCATATTTTCAATATAAGCTATGATCATGGATTTCAAATGATTTCAATAAAAAGCTTTATGAATGCTTTACAAGGTTTATGAATGAGTTTAAAGATGTTTTATGCAAAGAACTTTATGAATGATGATTTTATGATGTTTAATTCAAGGAAATGATAGGGTGATATCAAACCCTAGAGATGTTTATGAATAAAAATATGTAATGATGAAAGGCCTACACTCACATTATATGAGATAAGATAAAGGATCTATTCTATGATTATATTTTTATGAATGGTGGATGGATAGTAGATATGGCCCCTCCCACATGATGTTGACTTTATGTCTTATGATTTGTCTATTCCAATTAGAGCTTACCTAGCACTGAGTGGACCTTTTGATAGGTACTATCTCTCGTAGTTGAGGCAAGAGATGTGTAGTAATGTTATATTGTCCCATAACTATATGCCATCATAGGATAAATGATCACACGTAGAAAAGTCCTGATTTCTTTGAGGGTCACTTGTAGTTGAGGCCTGATCATATATATAGGTTAGTGTATCCACTTAGACATGATGGAGGCTACCTTGGCAAGTAGTCTCCCCTTTTTTTTGGTGTTGGGTAACATATAGACTCCATGTTATAGCTCACATGGTTTATGTCGGTTGACGGTACCTCTCACAAAGTAATGAATGTGCTCTCATAAGGTTAAAGGTGTATCTCAAAAAGTTTATGGTAAACTTCATTATGATTCATGGTATTTTCAAAGCATATGGTTCCTATGATGACTCATGAATACCATTATAATATTTTTCTTTTATGATTCATGATGGTTTCTATATTGTATTGGCCAAGTTTCATGACTCCCAATAGTACCTCAAATGATTTCGTGGTTTTAGCATGGTCCATTGTATCACTCTATTGTATCATGGAATATTGCATTGCATGCTCATATACTTTGTACATTTTAAGTACTAACGCATACTTCTTTTTTTGCCTACATTTTCTTATAATGTAGGGCTTGGAGATCACCCTAAACACTCTCGTGGATAGATAGAAGACTTGCATTCTTAATTTGGTAAGCGCTCATGCTTCGGGGACTACCTATCAAGCTTAGATTTTCTTGTTACCTCTAAACTATGTTGTTATTTTGAGAACGTTTCTTTTCTTATTTGGGTGAGCTAGTGGATTGTTCTATGCCCCCACCTCTGTTAGTGTAGTTGAGGCATGTCTAGACAAAGAAAATGTATAAGTCCATTTAGTCGAGCATAATCTTTACCTTTATCTTTAGACTTTATTTTTAGACTTACCTATCACTTTACTTCTAAATGTTGGTTTACTTCCTTAGGTATGCTTGATATGCTAAGATGGATTTGTTGGGGTTTACTCGGGAATCCTAATCGGTGTGTCACGGCTAGGCCCTCATCTGAGTCATTGACACACTACTAGTAACTTTAACTCATACGCTACTTTACAAACTCTCTTCAATTTTTTTGTGTGGACCAATTTAGCAACGATTGAGCTTCCCTTTCTTCTCAAATATCATTACATCCTTTATGGTTGAGACCTTTAAGTAGACCTTATCATCCTCTTTGAATTATAAGTCCCAACACCTAACATTAATATAGGACTTTTGAAGGCTCTGCGCAGTCTTTAACCTTTCCTGAACAGTCTTAACTTTCTCCATATCTTGATGAACTATGTTTGGCCCTTTAAATTCTAATACACCAACTTCAAACCAATTAATCAGAGATCTCCACCTTCTCCCATAAAGAGCCTTATAAGGGGCCATCTGAATAATAGCATGGTAACTTTTATTTTACACAAACTATATGAGAGGCAAATGGTAATAAAAATTTCCTTGAAGTCAATTCCACAAGCACTCAATATATCTTCTAGAGTCTGAATAGTACGCTCTGCCTGGCCATAGGTCTGAGGATAAAAAATGGTACTAAGGTTCACCTTTGAACAGAAAAATTTCTAAAATAAAGTCCAAAATTGGGTGGTGAACTGAGCACTCCTAACTAAAATAATATATAATAGAACTGCATAAAGTCTGTCTATCTCATAGATATGCAATGTAGTATAGTCCTAAATTGAGTCTGTAAGCCGGCAATGAAGTCCATATTGATCATCTATGATTTCCACTTAGGGAGAGCTATATTTTGAGCCATGCCACACTTTCTTTGATGCTCAACCTTAACCTATTGACAATTCAAACACCTAGAAACAAAATCTACAATGTACTTTTTAATACCATTTCACAAGTAAACTTCTCTCAAGTCATGGTACATCTTGGTGGAGCATGGATGAATCAGATACCTGGAATTGTGTGTTTATGCCATGTTTCTATCTCTATGATCAATCATATTTAAAATGCATAACCTGCCTTAGTACCTCAATACACCATCTCCCTCTTATTCAAATGCATCACCTTTTGATTATGAACTTCCCCCTCTAACTAGAGTAAGATGAGGTCATTGTCCTTCTTCACTTTCACTTCCATCTCTAGGGATGAAACAACCACATTATGAACAAACATTCCAGCTTCATCAGATTCTAAAAGATAAACCCCTAACGTGCAAGCCTATGCAATTTTTAACCAACTCTTTCTTTCCCTCTTCTATATTAGTTGTACTTACTATAGATCATAGAGTATCAACAACAATATTAGCCTTACTTGGGTTGTAGAGAATAGTCATTTCATAATCCTTAATAAGATCTGGCCATCTTCTCTGTTTAAGGTTCAACTTCTTCTGACTGAAAACATAGTGGAGACTTTTGTAATAAGTGAACACATCCACGTTCAAGCCATAGAAATAATGACACCATATCTTCAATGCAAATACTACAGTTGCCAACTCAAGTTTGTGAGTTAAATAATTCTTCTCATAGATCTTAAGATATTAGAAGCATAAGGTATAACTTTATCATTCTAAATCAAAACACAATCAACTTCCACTCTGGATGCATCGCAATACACAATAAAACCCTTTGTACCCTCTAGTAGGGTTAATACTAGACTAGTAGTTAAACAAGTTTTCAATTCCTGAATGATTTTCTCAAAAGCCTCAGACCATTTAAATTTAGCCTTCTTCTAGGTCAACTTGGTCAAAGAAGCAACAATAGATGAAAACTCTTCTATGAACCTGCGATAATAGCAAGCTAGACCCAAAATACTCCTAATATTTGTTGGGGTTGTGGGTTTGAGCCAATTCTTTACTGCTTTTATTTTTTGAGTCAACCTAGATATCTTTGTTTAATAATATGTGTCCTAGGAATGCCATAGACTTTAGACTGAATCCACAGTTTGAAAATATGGAAAATAACTCGTAGTATTTAAAAGGTTGGAGAACTATCTTAAGATGACTGGCATGATCCTCCTCATTATGGAGTAGATTAGGATGTTATAAATGAATACAATAACAAACTTATTCAAATATTCTTTAAACACTCTATTCAAGAGGTCCATGAAGTCTACAAGAGAATTAATCAAATTGAAGAAGTTAAAAAGAAACTCAAAGTGATCATAACAGGTCCTAAAAACTGCATTAGGGATATCACTTTCTCTAACTTTCAATTGATAATAACCAAATCTGAGGTCTATCTTAGAGAAATAAGTGGCACCCTAAAGCTAGTGGAACAAGTCATCAATTCTAGGAAGAGGATTCTTATTCTTTATGGTGAATTTGTTCAAATGGTGATAATAGATACACATACTAAGTAAACCATCTTTCTTTTGCATGAAAAGAGTTGGTTCACCCTAATGTGAGACACTTGGTATGATGAAACCCTTATCAAGAAGATCTCTTAACTTCTCTTTAACTCTTTTAACTTAGTTGGAGCCATTCCATATAGTTGAATAGAGATGGGTTAAGCATTAGAAAGAAAATCCATTCCAAAGTCTATTTCCCTATTGGGAGGGACTTCAGGAAGATCGCAGGGAAAGGCTTCAAGATACTCTTTCACAACTAGAACTGGTTGTAGGGGTGGTATTTCAAAACTAGTGTCTAACCCTGACTAAGTAATAGATACACCCCTTGGAAAATGATTTTATGGCCTTAAGCTATGAAATGAAACATACTTTAGGCCCCATTGGACTACCTTTCCATACTAATACTGGCTCATCTAGAATCTAAGACTTTACTACTCGGGTTGTACAATCGATGAGGCATAACATGAATAAAACTACTTCAAGCATAGACTAATATCAAAATATATCATATCTAGCTCAACTAAGTTAGTTGTAGTATCTTTATATGGATCGAAATAGTGCAATTTCTATAGACTCTTTTAGCTAATACATAATTACTAACAATAGAAATAGTGAGAGGTTTAAGAATTTGTTCAGGATAGATCCCAAACTTTGCTTCTATATAAGTAGTCACAAAAGACAAGTTTACACCTGGATTAAGTAGAGCATAAGAATTTAATAAGAATACTTTTAGTATAATAGTAATGACTTCTGGAGAGCTTTCCTTATCCTAATGGCAAGATATAGTATACAGACGATTTTCACCTCCACCGGTTCCCAATGTGGTTCTCTTCGAGGAAACCATGACTACTAGAGTTGCAGAAATAAACTAGCCTTTGGGGCACTGGGTAGTTGCTACTAGCCTTCCTTCTGTAGTAGTTTCCTTTTGGACTAGTTTCTTTCTGGGGCATTTTTTCCTTTGCATCCTAAAGGGAAAGGTCTCTTAGCTTGTCTTGTTTTTGACAAATATGTCAAACCACTGGACATTTACAGTAGAACTTAGGTTTTCAATCATAGAGAACCGCTTGCTCAAACATAGTGCTCATAGGATCCATAACAACAATCTTATCATGCAAGGGTTGTGTAATATTCACTTCAATCAGCATCCGTGTAAACGAAATTCTTTTTTAATTAACTTTATTAAGTATAAAAAATGTTTAAATAGTCAATTTGAAAACAAATTTATACAATATTTGAATAATAAATTTTAAAAAGGTTAAAATATCTCAACAAACTAAAATAACATAATATAAATTTAAATTCAAAAGGTATATTCATTCTAAACTTAAGTAACTTATTGTGCTAAAAATGATTATTAAGTAACTTAAGTAACTTAAGTAACTTATTGTGCTAAAAATGATTATTGAAGCTCATGTGTATAGAAAATCTTTGAAAAAATATGATTCATTCTATTTCTTTTAATGAATCCTTCCTTAAGGATCAATGAATTCTGCAGGTTTCTCACCTCAACTACTTTAAGCAAATAATCTATTGTCTTTTGAAAATTCTTTGAGAGTTTTAATTCAAGACATGAACTTGCATAACAATATGAAATATTCTTGATTGAGGATTATAAACAAGGTTTCCAAAAACTTGCACATGCTTTAGGTTTTGTATCCTTCAGAAATTTTTATATCAATTTTGTGAGGTGATGCCATTCAATATTAAATGCATGAAATCTTATAGTGTCTGGACTGCAAGTCAAATAAAATTTACGATTACCAAGATGCATCATTAAAAATTTTACTTGATATATATTTCAACATAAGCATGCTTTAATAGATCGTAGAATTCATATTCTCTTAATCTTTTACAAAATTGCACTATATTATATCACATATATCATCGATGGTATATTACTTTATATCGGTTCGCAATGCGACATAACTTATTCAGATCTCATCGCTTCAACATTTTTAGGCACCTACCCCTCTCATGAGGTTTCATAAAATGTTATGTCGTAGGCTCTTGAGATCTCATCGCTTCAATATCTCGCCCTTGGGATTATTCCTTCTTGAATGAAGACCAAGCTAAGGGTTTATTCAAGGCACGAATACAATCAAGAACTCAAATACTGAAACACTCAACTACTCAGACTCAAGAATACTCATCATATACTCAAACTTGGAATAAACATCAACTCAAAGCTAAGAGAAAGGAATATTGCCCTCAATATCATCGTTAGAAAGAACTAATAGATGCAAGTATCTAGCCTTCATATCCTCTTCAGCTTGCTAGGTGGCCTCTTCATCAAAGTGGTTTCGCCATAGAACTTTGACGGATGCTACCTCTTTGGTTTTCAATTTATGAAACTAACAATCAAGGATCTGAATTGGAACCTCTCATAAGTCAAACTTTCTTTCACCCCAATGCTTTTAGTTGGCACAAGGAGCAAAAGATCTCCCAAGAACTTCTTAAGCATAAAGATACGAAACATAGGATGAATAATTGCTAACTCTAATAATAACTCCAACTCATTGGATACATTACAAACCCTCTTCAAAATCTGATAAGGACAAATGTAGCGGGGACTAAGCTTCCCTTTATTCCCAAATCTTATTATACCCTTCATGGGTGAAACCTTAAAGTATACCCAATCATGCATTTCAAACTCAAAATCTCTCCTCCTAACATCAGTGTAGGATTTTTGGCGACTCTGAGCAGTCCTCAACCTCTCTTGGATGATTTCCACCTTCTCCATGGCTTGTGAACTAAGTATGGTCAAATCAATTCAGCTTCACCAAATTCAAACCTACCAACTAGTGATCTGTATCTCCTCCCATACAGAGCTTCACAAAGAGCCATTTGAATACTCCAATAGAAGTTATTATTATACGCAAAATCAATAAGAGGTAAATGATCATCCCAATTACCTTTGAAATCAATGAAACATCAACATATCCTGCAAAGTATGAATTATAAGCTCTGCCTGGCTGTTTGTTTGCAGATCGAAAGCAGTGCTAAGGTTCACTCTTAAATCCAAACCTTTCTAGAATGACTTCTAAATTGAGCAGTGAATTAATCTCCCCTATCTGAGATGATAGACAAAGGAACCCCATGATGTCTGATAATTTCTTGAAGGTACAATATGGCATAGTCCTCTGCGGTGACTATAGTCTTAACCGGTAAGAAAGGGCTGATTTGGTCATTCTATCCACAATCACCCAAATAGAGTCATGCTGCTTACGAGATTGTGGTAAGCCAGTTATGAAATCCATATGAATCACTCTACAAGGCCTGTGGTGGTCAACATTGACTTGTTAACAGTTCAGGCACTTGGACACAAACTCTTCTATATTTCTCTTCATTTCACTCCACCAATATACTTGTCTTAAGTCATGATACATCTTTGTAGAACCTCGATGGATGGAATATCTAGAGCTATGGACCTCTACCATGATACTTTTTCGAATGCCATCAAAACATGGAACACTCAATCTCCCTTGATACCTCAACACTCCATATCCCCCTTGGGAAAAAGTCATTACTTTCTGCTTGTGAACATCATCTTTCAAATGAAGTAGGATGGGATATTGATCCTACTTTTCCTTTACCTCAGCAACTATAGATGATCCAGCCCCATTCTAAATAATAGTGCCACCCTCACTAGAGTCAAAAATTTGAATTCCCAAACATGCAAGCCTATGCACCTATTTAGCCAACTCTTTATTTCCCTCATTTACAAGGGCAGTGTTCCCCATAGATAATCTACTAAGAGCATCACCAACAATATTAAATTTACCTGGGTTGTAGAGAATTCTCATATCATAGTCCTTAAGTAGTTCAAGCCATCTCCTCTACCTCAAGTTTATCTCTTTTTGAGAAAAAATATATTGTAGGCTCTTTTGGTTAGTGAACACATCAACGTACACACCGTAGAGAAAATGATGCCAAATCTTGAAAGAGAATACTAGGGATGTCAACTCAAGGTCGTGAGTCGGGCAGTTCATCTCACGCGAGGATCGTGAGAGAATGAGGGGTGATATTTGCTTTTGACTAATAGAAAGCATCTCTCTTTTGTCCCTCCTAACCGAACTTGCCAAAAAATCATAATAGAAAATGTTCTTTCTGGGATAGTAGTGTCCGAGACATCTTTATCTAAGGAGGAGGCTTCATCGTCCGGCTCCTCATAAATGTTGTTAGGATCGGCTGGTTCATCCTCAAAATCACAAAAGAAAAGAGAGATAGAGGAAGTACATGAGATAAACTTACCCTTATGCATTAACACACATCCCAATCAAACTTTAGATGCATCATAATAGATCACAAAACCACTAGTTCCCTCAAGTAGGGACAAAATGAGGGAAGTAGTCAATCTTGCTTTCAATTCTTGAAAACTCTTCTCATAAGCATCTGACCATTGGAATTTAGACTTCTTCTGAGTGAGCTTAGTCAACAGAGAGGATATAGATGAAAACATATCAAAAAATCTATGGTAGTATCCGGCCAAATGAAATAAACTCCGTATGTCGATTAAAGAGGTGGGTCTTGGCCAGTTCTTAACCACTTTAATCTTCTGCGAATAAACTCATATACCCTTACTAGATACAACATGTCCTAAGAATTCTATAGAAGTGATCCAAAAATCACACTATGAAAATTTAGCATATAACTCCCTGTCTTTGAGAGTTTAAAGAACAATTCTGAGATGATTAGCATGCTCCTCCTCATTCTTGGAATAGATCGGTATGTCATCGATAAACCTAATCACAAACATGTCCAAATACTATTTGAACACTCAATTCATGAAATCCACAATTGTTGTAGAAGCATTAGTCAAACCAAAGGACATATCCAGAAACTTGAACTGACCATATAGGATTCGTTAAGCTATCTTTGGAATATCGCATCATCTCACTTTTAATTAATGGTAGCTTGATCTGAGATCTATCTTGGAGAAATAGGTGGCATACTGAAGTTGGTCAAATAGATCATCTATCCTGGAAAGGGGATACTTGTTCTTTATGGTAACCTTGTTCAGCTGACGATAGTAAGTGCACATTCTAAGAGAACCATCTTTCTTTCACAATAACCCTCTTTGGATAAAACTATCACCTTCTATTTGTGAAGAACTTCCAGCCAGTGAAGTAGGACAAGATCTTGGTCTTGCCTTTCTTTCACCTTTGTCACCATAGATGACATAGGCCTATTTTGAATATTCACTCCACCTTTACTAGACTACTCAATCTGGACTCCTAATTTTGCTAATCTATACACTTTTTAGCCAAATATTTCTTTCCTTCCTCAACATGGGAAGTGCTACCCATAGACAACCAACTAAGAGCATCAACAACAATATTAGCTTTACCTGTGTGATAGAGAATGCTCATATTATAATCGTTGAGCAACTCTAGCTATCTCTTCTACCTTAGGTTGAGCTCTTTTTGACTAAAGACGTACTGCAAACTCTCATGAACAGTGAATATGTCAACATGCACTCCATACAAATAGTGGTTCCAAAGTTTAAGAGAAAATACCACAGTTGCTAGCTCAAGGTCATGAGTTGGGTAATTTCTCTTATGAATATTAAGCTATCTAGAAACATAAGATATCACTTTTCCCCTCTACATCAACAAACAACCCAAATCAACTCTAGAAGCATCACAATAGATTACAAAATCCTCTATTCCATCACGCAAAGTCAAAATAGGAGCGATGATTAATTTGGTCTTCAATTTCTAGAAACTCTCCTAACAAATAGAAGACTATTAGAACTTAACCTATTTTTGGGTCAACTTAGTCAATGGTGATGACATAGATAAGAATCCCTCTACAAACCATACGTAATATCCAGCCAAACCCAAGAATCTTCTTATATCAGTCAGGGATGTGGGTCTGGGCCAATTTTTCACTGCCTTAATTTTCTGGGTATCAACCCGAATACCATTTCCAAATATAATGTGTCCTAGGAAAGCCTCTGATGTAAGACAAAATTCATATTTGGAGAACTTTGCATACAATTTCTTGTCTTTCAGAGTCTAGAGGACAACTCCTTGGTGATTGGCATGTTCTTCCTCATTTTTGGAGTAGACTAGAATATCATCAATGAAGACAATCACAAACATATTAAGATAGGGCTTAAACACCCAATTGATGAGATCCATAAAGGTTGCAGGTGTATTTGTCAACCCAAAGAACATGACTAAGAACTCAAAATGACCATAAGGGGTCCAAAAAGCAGTCTTCACGATACCACACTCCCTCACCTTCAACTGATGGTAACTTGATCTTAGGTCTATCTTTGAGAAACAAGTGGCACTCTGTAGTTGGTCAAACAATCATCTATTTTGATGAGAAGATATTTATTTTTTATGGTGACCTTGTTCAATTATAGGTAATCATTGCACATTCTAAGGGACCCATCTTTCTTTCGAATGAATAGGATAGGAACGCCCTAAGGTGAGATACTAGGCCTAATGAAGACCTTATCTAACAAATCTTTCCATTGTTATTTTAATTCTTTCAACTCAGAACGGGCTATTTAATAAGGCGGGATAGATATAGGCTAAGTATTTGGAAAAACATCAATCCTAAAGTCAATCTCCCTATCGAGGGGACTCTAGGTAGATCCTCAGGAAAATCATTAACAATCAGGACTGACTCAAGAGATAAAGACTCCACACTTTCATCTTTACCTAAAAACGATGTGATAAATATACCCTTATGAGATTATTTTTCTGGTCCTATGGTAGGAACTAAATTTACCCTTAGGCACAATAGGACTACCCTTCCATTCTAAGATAGGCTCATTCAGTAATTTAAACTTAACAATCTAAGTCTTATAATTAACAGAGGCATAATGGAATAAATCTAATCCATGCCAAGAATCTGAGACAAATCAACCATATTCAACTCAACTAAGTCATCCATGGTATCTTGGTGATAAACTGACGCAATATAATTTTTATAGACCCTCTCCGCTAAGATAGACTCACCAACAAGAGTAGACACACAGAAAGGCTCAAGAAGATGCTCAGGAAGGATATCAAACTTATTATCCACATAGAAAGTCATAAAAGACAATATGGCACTCGAATCCAGCAAAGTATAACAATAAAAAAAAGACTTGAAGCATATCGGTGACAATATCTGATGAGTTCTCCTAATCTTGGTGACTACTCATAGTATACAAATGGTTTATACCCCCGCCTGTACTAGAAGTAGCACCTCTCTCATTCCTCAAACTGGTGGTGCTGGAGTAGAAGATTGGGCTTTACTGGCCTAAGTCAGATAGTCTCTCTGAAAGTGACCCACTTGTCCACACTTATAGCACTCATTCCCTCCCTCACAGCATTCTCCTAAGTGATTTTTGCCACACTTACCATATAGTGGTTTAACTATATAACCATGAGCCATATTAGCTTGTGACTAAGAACCCTGGGCTCTAAAGTTTGGGGACCTCTATTTATTTCTGATCCTTGGTGCAGGCGCACTAGCAGATGATGGAGCTAACCCAGATTGCCCTATTTGAAAAATAGGTCCCATTCCCATTTCCTCTCTTACCAACCTCATGGTTGGATATCTTAGCCCTCTTACTTCTATACTGCTCCCTATCCAGTAGCTTCGCCTCCTCTATATACTACGCATAGGTCATCAATATACCAATATCCATATCTCCAACTAGCATTCCTCTCCTTCTCTCTTTCTTTGTCGAACAACCCAGTCCAGCCTCATACAAACTCATCCTACTCCTCAATACAACAACCATCTTTGGAGCATAATGGGATAGTTGTGTGAACTTAAGAATGCACTCTTGCAAAGTCATAAAGCCCTATTTCAAGTTCATAACTTCTCTTACCTTCTTCTCTCTTAACTCTCTTGGGAAAACTGGTTCACCCTATTCTTTAACCTTCCACCACTGGTCAAACCACAGTCTGGCAACACCCTTGAGCTAGCAGATAGCTAACTTGACCCACTTAGTATCACCCGCATGCTTCACCTAGAACACCTTATGAAGTTCATCTATGTAATTCTCTGGATCCTCATTCGATGTAGACCCTGTGAACTCAAGCGGATTCATCCTCAAGAATGCACAAATCCTGGATATGACCAGAACATTCTATCTACTTAAGCCAAAGTCTGAATGGACTAGCAAAGCTCAATATTTGAGATGTCAGCCTGTTGTGGATGCCCTACAAGCATAACTCGATCTCCTTGCCCCTCTGGAACTTGCTGTTCAAATTGGTTAACATTTTGCCTAACTGGGCATCCTCTGCCCTAGTTTAATGCTCGATATTCCTCCCAAGACTCAATGCTTATAAAACTTTATCCAATCAGTTCAATCTATTCATTAGAAAAGTCTCATTTGGACTCTTATTAATTCATCAATTCTATCACAATTAGACCTCTCAACCAATCATACTATCCAATCAATAACAATTGCATCTTTCAAAAGTAGTTTAGACATGCATTTATGACAATATTTAATTCTACTCAATCATTTGGGTTCAATTTGTGAAAATACAAAGGACCTTCAAGTTTCATTAAGGCTACATTCATGTACAATCCTATTCACATTTAAGGCCTTCACAGTTCATGGTTCTAAACTCAACCATTACATAGGGACATTCAAATATTGGTAAATTTCTAGTTAGGGTTCATATAGAAAAAGACCAAATCATTTGTTACAAGTATTATAGTCATAAAATAATCATTAATATCAAATTATGCAAGAATATACTAAGGTTTAAGGAAATCTTTCAAGAAATAACTCATGGAAGACCCAATTCCACTTGATTCAATATGTCAACTAGTTAGGGCACATTAAAGAACTCAAATCCATGTTTAAGTTAGCCTTACATACATGGAAATTGAAAGAATGATCGAGACTTGAAGGAATGGCTCAAAAACCTTGAACCCTAACTTTCTTTCTTCTCTCCAATTCTCTTCTCTCAATGTTCTAAGTGCTAAATGAGAGAAAATACTCTTAGGGTACTAATAAGGGATCGATTTCAGTCCCAAAATGGGTTGGTTTAAGTCTGGGAAAAGTAGGAAAAAACCGTAATGCCCCTCATTAAAATAGTCAATGGGCAAAAACCTACTCCCAGGTCTGCGACGTGGACCTTCTCTATAGGTTAGATTTTATCACTCCACAACGTGGGGACATCACGGACTTTACTGCCTTAAAATATGGCGGACTTAGCTTAAATTTTTTTGAGGTATAACACCATGCCCCCAGAGACTATTCAAGAACTCCTTCACGGTCTGTGGAGAGTAACATAGCCTATGAAGGGCCCCTCGTGAACTACCTAGCCTAGTTTTAATGAAGGGAATTTTGGTCTTTTCTCACCTTTGTCAAACTAAACCCAATCCATTTTGGGACTATAATTAGACCCTTATCAGTACCCAAGGTGGTTTTTTCTCTCATTAGCCCTTAGAACTTTTGAGAGTAAGAATTGGAGAGAAGGAGAAGAGCTAAGGTTAAAGGATTTTGAGCGAAGTTTTTGAATTTCGACTAGATAATTGTCATCTAAGGTATGGAAGGCTATCATAATGTTGGACAAAGTTTGTTCTCATTTCCTACATCTTTATTCAATCAATAAAGTGGAGTTCGAGTTTCAATTTCGCTAGGTTGAGCTCTTGAGTTATTGATCAAAATTATTATTAAGTTCTTTATCTATATATATATTTATAGATTGTGATGAATGTTATGATTTGGCTTTCTTGAATTGTTGTTCACATTACATTCACATGAACCCTAGTTGAGTATATTCTTTTTGCTTATATTTTATGCATTAAATCAAGTTAAAGAATGGTATGTTACATATCCTAATTAAGAAAGAAGTTTGGAGAATAATTTAGTACTTGAGTTGTGAATGTCCATATCACTGCTTTTAAGTATGTTTTCATGCAAGTATAAATGAGTTAAAGTATTGAGCATAAGTAGTATTTTGAGTATGAGTTTGAAATAGAGGTTCCATAAATATGAGATAAAGATACAAGAAAGCTAAAAGAAGTATTTTGAGTTTTACTGACAGTTTAGTATGAGCATAGTATTTCATATTTTTGTGAGTAGTATTGAGCATCGAGTTGAACAAGAGTCAAATCACTCTATTTCCACAAACTACATAGCCAGCCTAGGATAGGATTGTACTGAAAGTTTGGCGATCCCTCATTGCCTCTAAGAAGGCTCATAAGATGGATCTATAAGTTCAAGTTTGTCCTATATCCTGGCAAGGTATGGGATGGCTCTAGTGGTGGTTGTAGGTTAGAAAAACTTCCAACAAATAAATTATTATATTTTTATAAACTGGATTGCATTTACTATTCATATCTTTTAGCATTATTTATTATATTACAATGCTTTATTAAGTTGAGTTATTTTCAAAGTTGAGTTTCTTGAGTCGAGTAACTTTAGTTTCCTTTCAACTGTTTTACATACCGTATATTCCATGTACTAACGTCATTTGACCTGCATTATTTTATGATGTAGACACAGGTGTTAGAGATCATCAACAGGCGTACCATTGAGATCATTCTCCATCAAGCTTTTGATGAGGTCTCTTTGTATTCAGAGGCTCTCTAGAGTCTTTATTTTAGTATTAGAATTATATTTTGAGGTAGATATGGGGTTGTCCCTATACCTATTTTATAGTCAGAATTAGAGGATTCATAGACTAGCTAGACAGAGTTTGAGTTATTCGATTTCATTCATTGAGTTATGTTTTTTCTTCACACTAAGTTATATTTCATTATCTATATGATTAAAATATTAAGATACTATTTTAAGAAGCTGTGTTTATTTATACTTATTGCATCCATCTGAGTTATATTATCATACGTTAGAGTTTTCTGCCTACTAGACAGTCAGGCCAAGAGTTCACTTGGGAATAAATAATGGTTTGCGAGTGTCGTTCACATCTAGGGAGTAAACTCAGGGCATAAGAAACTTGGTATCAGATCACAGAGCTCAAAAGTCCTAGGATTTCTAAGAAGCCAAGTCTAATAGAGTCCTCTTTATCGGTGTAAAGTGCGCCACATCAAAAATAGGGAGGCTACAAGACTTTTATAAATTGTTTCAGTTTTGTTATACTCTATTTTGTGTGATAGAGTTTAACTCTCTAAAATCTCTTTCTAAACACATGCGTTCACAGGTTACAGATCATGCCTCCAAGAAGATTAATCGAACATCCTGCCAGACAGAACAGAATCTAATAAGAACCCTAAGTTCCCAAAGGACCAAGGTGTCCAGTTGAGCATGTTGAGCATCCACCTCATGCTGAAGATATTAATGTTGAATTCCGTAATGCCATTCAAATATTGGCTCAGACTATGACAACACAGGTTGACTGATAAGGAGAAGTCTTACAGGATGCTCTAGATACTTCCAGAATTTGCAAATTCCTAAGGATGAACTCACTAGAGTTTATTGGGTATGCACTCAATAAGGATCCATAGAACTTTGTGTATGAGCCGCAAAAGGTGTTTCAGATTATACATATCACTAATGTAGAGCCTATTGAGTTGGCTTTTTATCATCTCAAGGGTGTTGAAAGAGTGTGTTTTGACCAATAAAAGAAGATGAGAGGAGAAGATGTGCCACTCTTAAGCTGGATGTGTTCAAATTGGCTTTCTTAGGACATTTCGTTCGTTGGGAGCTAAGGGAAGACAAAGTAAGAGGGTTTCTTAAATTGAAGTAGGATTCTATAATTGTGTAGAAATACAACCTCAAGTTCACCCAGTTGTCCTGCTATGCTCTGAAAATGGTGGAAAATATGAGGAGCAGGATGAGCTTATTCATGTCAAGACTCTCTCATCTATCGAGCAAAGAGGGTAAGGTAGCTATACTAATTAGAGACATACATATAGCTAGACTATTGATTCATGACCAGCAGGTTGAGAAAGATAGGTTGAAGGATAGGGAATAGTTTCGCAATAAGAAGGCTAAGACATCAAACAATGAGACCAGCAAGTAGGGGACTGGAAATAGTGCAACATCCCAGAAGTTAGAAAGTTAAAACAAAAGAGAATTTCAAGAAGATGGATTATCCCAGAGTTTACGACTTGACATATAAGTTGTAGGAATTCCTACGAGTTGTAGAAATGAATCGTAGAAGCATTGTTTGAGTTTGTAAAGTGATGAGCCTCAGAACCTTTGCTTTGAGAAAATAGGACAAGTCGTAGAGTGAATGATGATTCACAATATGGCCTAATAGAAGAGGCCTTGAGATATGAAATTTGATGAATTATGGATGGAGTTGACGATTCTCCATTATGAATCAGAGACTCTTTGATGAGTCATAGACGAACTCGTATAGAAGAGTTCAGAGATTTAGGATTTTTGCAGGGTTTTAGAATTGCAGGATGAATGGGTCTTATGACCCATAGAATCTTTGACGAATTGTAAGACAGACTTGTAAGAAAATTACTGAGGCTTGATTTTATACTGGTCTCATAGATGGATTGACGAGTCATTTGTATAAATCAGAGACCAGATGATGACTCATAGATTCCCAATCATAGGGTCTTTCAACCTGAGTTAATAAGGGATATTTTGGACATCTTCTATTCTCCTAACTCCTAAACTATGTCATCTTGATCCTATTTCCTAAGCCTATAAATATCCCAACCCTTCAAGGTTAAATTCATTACTCTCAATTCACTCCCAAGCAATAATTTTCTTTCTAAAATCACTCAAGGATTCTTATTTTTCTTCAAGGCTAGGTTAAGGTTTCATGTTTCCAAGTCCTTCAAGTCTCCATTGATAAGTTTGTATTAGGGAATTGTTTACCAAGGTATGTGGGTATTGATTCACAGATTCTTTCATCCACAAAGTCCAATCAATTCTCAAGTTTTTATATTAAATTAAAGTATGGAATTTTATAGGATTGAATGATTCTTCTTCAAATTCATTAATTAAGTTTTACTACATGATTCTCTGCTTAAATACGTATCAATGCTAAGATTTTGCATAATTTCAATAATTTTCTAATAAATACTCTTTCATGGTATCTAGGGTTCACTATCTTATTAAAGGTCTTGTTTAACTCCAATTAAAATGCATGGATTATGGTGATTATAAATCTATATTAATATAAGTTGATGATTATGTTATTGAATTAAAGAGTTTTTTATAAATTTTCTATATTGATCTTTAGGGTTTATGATGTGGGTTATGGGTATCTTCAATTATACTTCAAATTGATGTTACTTTCATGAATTATGTATGGGTTGATATAAAGTATATGATCATACATATTTTCACGTTCATCTCATGATTTCCAAGTTAATTTATCATGTATTCAAGTTTTCACCATATTTTTAAGTATAAACTATGATTATGGATTTCAAGTGATTTCAATGAAAGTTGTATGAATATTTGAAAAGGTTTATGAATGAGTTTAAAGATGTTTTATGCAAAGAAGTTTATGAATAATGATACCATAACGTTTCAAGTAAGATAATGATAGGGTGAGTTAAGGCCCTAAAGATATTTTATGAATAAAGATATGTAATGATGAAAGGCCTATACTCACATTGCATGAGATATGATTAAGGATCTATACTATGATAATGTTTTTATGAATAGTAGATGGGTAGTAGATATGGCCCCTTCCACATGATGTTGACTTTATGACTTATAAGTTATCTATTCCGTTGAGAGCTTACCTAACACTGTGTGGACCTTGGGATAGGAACTCTCTCCCATAGTTAAGAAAAGAGACCATTAGTAAGATTCGATTGACCCATAACTACGTGCCTCCATAGGATAAAGGATCATCCGTAAAAGATGCTCGATTCCTTTAAGGGTCACCCATAGTAGAGGCTCAATCCTTCATGTAGCTTAGTGGATCCACTTAGGCATGAAGGATTCTACCTTAGCAAGTAGTCTCTTCCTTTCCTCCAATATAGGGGTAACATCGGGACTCCATGTTATAGCTCACATGGTTTATATCGGTTAACAGTATCTCTCACAAAGTAAAGTATGTGCACTCACAAGATTAAAGGTTTCTCTCAAAAGACTTATGGTATACTTCCTTATGATTCATTGTATTTTCAAAACATATGGTTTAAAATGATGTCCATTATAATGTTTTACTTTCTTTTATGATTCATGATGGTTTCTATATTGCATTGGCCAAGTTTCATGACTCCAAATAGTACTTCAAATGAATTAATGGTTTTAGCATGGTGCACTATATCACTCTATTGTATCATGGCATATTACATTGCATACTCACATACTTAGTATATTCAAAGTACTAAATGCATACTTCTTTTGTTTCCCCACATTGTCTTATAATGTAGGGCTTGTCGATCACTCTACACACTCTCGTAGCTGGATAGAAGACTTTTTCACTTGATTTGGTAAGTCTTCATGCTTTGGGGACTATCCATCGAGCATATATTTTCTTGCTACCTATAAAATATGTTGTTATTTTGAGAACATTTCTTTTCTTGTTTGGATGAGCTAGTGGTTTGTTCTTTTCCCCCACCTATGTTAGTGTAGTAGAGGCATGTTTAGATAAAGAAAATGTGTAAGTCCGTTAAGTCAGGCATAAGCTTTACCTTTATCTTTAGACTATATTTGAGACTTACCTATCACTTTACTTCCTAATGGTTGTTTACTTACCTTATGTATGCTTGATATGGTATGATGGCTTGGTTGAGGTTTCCTCGGGAATCCTAATGGCTGTGTCAAGGCTAGGCCCTAGTCCTGATCATGAAAAACTTGGTATCAAATCCCAAGGTTTTGGAGTATCCTAGGAAGTCTAACATGTCGGTTCAAGTAGAGACTTGTTCATCGGTGTGAAGTGTACCACATCTATGAATAGGAGGATATAAGACATTTTATGAAATCTTTACTTCTTTCATGATCTATGTCATATGATAGAGTATAATAGAAGACTTCTTCTCCCTAATACTTGCTCTTTGCAATTTTCAGAAATTGCCTCCAAGAAGACAAGTACCTCAAGCTAATGGTCCCCGACTCGAGAAAATGACTAATGAGCTATTCTAGAACTCCATCACTATGCTATCTCATGTTGTGGCCAACCAAGGAGTTGTTACTCCTCCTAATTCTCCTACTCTGGCTTCTAGGGTGAGAGATTTTGCAAGGATGAACCCTCCCAAATTTTATAGTTCGAAAGTTGATGAAGATCTTAAAGAGTTCATTGATGAGGTGTATATGATATTCGATATTATGGGGGTGACTTCGGAAGTGAAGGCAGAGTTGGCAGCCTACCAAATCAAAGGTGTCGCTCAAGTATGGTATAAATAATGGAAGGCTGAATGGGTTGAAGAAGGTCTCATAGGTTGGTAGAATTTCAAAGTTGCTTTTCTTGATCGGTACTTCCCACTTGAATTGAGGGAGTCTAAGGTGATGGATTTTATCAATCTCAAGGTAATATGAGTGTGAGGGAATATGCCCTCAAGTTCACAAATTTGTCCAAGTATGCTCCTTCTTTGGTAGTCAATTCCCATGCCTGAATGAGCAAGTTTATTTTGGGAGTTTTGAACTTGATGTCCAAATAATACAATACGGACATATTGGTTAAGGAGATTGATATCTCCTGACCCATGACATATGTGGAAAAAATAGAAGATGAAAAGCTATGGGAGAAATCTATGGACTTCAAAAAAGCGTGGACCGATAATGGTATATCTTTTGCTAATACCCTGGTGTCTAGGCCTAACAAGAAAGAACGTCTCTTTCCCCCTTGTGAGAGGTCTGGTAGTAATCACCAAGGAGAATGCATGGTCGGTAAGGAGGGTTGCTACAAATGTGGTGATATGAGGCATAGGATGAGGGATTGTCCGGTGGCTACTAGAAGAGGAAGGAAGATGGCTTGGGCTGCTTCATCTGGTATGTTATGTGTTTTATTTGGTCATGATAATGGTTGGTATGGACTGGTTTCATGTTTTTATGCCATAATTTACTTGATAACCCGAGTGTTTGAGTTTCCATGTTAGTTGAAGTGTTAATTTCTCATGTTTATCCTTAAAAATTCCCGAGTTCTAGTTATTCTCATGTCTTTTCATATGCATACGTGTTCATGAAGTTGATTTTAAAAGTCATGATTTATGCTAAGTTTTAAATTCCCATGTTCTATGTATTTTGATATGTTATTGCATTCATATTGGGTTTCTAGTCCTATTTTCGTGTCCGTTCTATACTAGTTAAATCTTATTCGAGGACGAATGTTCCCAAGGGGGGATAATGTAACACCCCAAAAGTTGGAAAGTTGAAACAAAAGAAAATTTCAAGAAGATGGATTATTCCAGTTTTCATAACTCGCCCTACAAGTCATAGGGACTCCTATGATTTGAAGGAGTGAATCGTAGAAGTTGTGTCTGAGTTAGTAACATGATGAGCCTCAGAACCTTTGCCACGACTCAACAAGATGAGTCATAGAGTGAATGATGATTTGTAATAGGGAATCATAGAAGAGGCCCTAAGATATGAAATTTGACAATGTATGGATGGAGTTGAGGAGTCAACTTTATGACTAGTAGACTCATTGATGAGTCATAGATAAACTCATAGAGAAAGGATTAGAGATTCAGGATTTTTGCAGGGTTTTAGAGTTGCAGGACGAATGGGTCTTACGACCCATAGAAGATTTGATGAATCATACGATGGACTCGTAAGAAAAGTACTGAGGCCTGATCTTATGCAGGTCTTAGAGGTGGGTTGACGAGTCATTTGTTCGACTCGTAGACTAGACGATGACTCATAGAGTCCCAGTCATATGGTCTTCCAACCTGAGTTAATGAAGGGTATTTTGGACATCTCCTATTCTCCTAACTCCTAAACTACGTCATCTTAATCCTATCTCCTAATATTTGAAATATCCTAACCCTTCAAGGTTTAATTCATTACTCGTAATTCATTCTAGAGAAATAATTTTCTTTCTAGAATTTCACTCAAGAAGTCTTCTTCTTCTCCAAGGCAAGGTTAGGGTTTCAAGCTTCCAAGTCTTTCAAGTCTCCCTTAATAAGCTAGAATTAGGGTTTTTTTACCAAGGTATGTTAGTATTGATTCATAGATTCTTTCATCCACGAAGTCCAATCAATTCTAAAGTTTTTCTATTAAATTCAAGTATGGAATTTTATGAGATACCATGATTCTTCTTCCAAATTCATATGAATTAAGTTTTACTACATGATTCTCTACTCAAATACATGTGAATTCTAAGATATTGTATGATTTCAATGTTTTCCAATAAATCCTCTTACATGATATCTAGGGTTCATGATCTCATTAAAAGTCTTATTTAAATCCAATTAAATTGCATGGATTATGGTGATTATGAATCTATATTAATATAAGTTGATGATTATGGTATTGAATTGAAGAGTTTTTTATAAATTTCTTTCATTGATCGTTAGGGTTTACAATGTGGATTATGGGTAACTTCAATTATACTTCAAATTGGTGTTACTTTCATGAATTTTGTATGTGTTGATATAAAGAATATGATCATGCATGTTTTCAAGTTCATCTCATGATTTTCAAGTTAATTGATCATGTATTCAAGTTTTCACCATATGTTCAAGTATAAGCTATGATTATGGATTTCAAGTGATTTTAATGAAAGCTTTATGAATGTTTAACAAGTTTATGAATGAGTTTAAAGATATTTTATGCAAAAAAGTTTATGAAGGATGATACTATGATGTCTCAATAAAGATAATGATAGGGTGAGTTAAGGTCCTAAAGATATTTTATGAATAAATATATTTGATTATAAAAGGCCTACACTCACATTACATAAGATAATATTAAGGAGCTATTCTATGATTATATTTTTATGATTAGTGGATGGGTAGTAGGTATGGCCCCTCCCAATGATGTTAACTTTACGACTTATGATTCATCTATTATGTTGAGAGCTTACTGAGCACCGAGTGGACCTTGGGATAGGCACTCTCTCCCTCAGTTGAGTCTAGAGACCCATAGTTAGACTGCATTGTCCCATAACTACATCGTAGGATAAAGGATCACCCATAAAAGAGGCTCGATTCCTTTAAGGGTCACCTATAGTAGAGGCTTGATCCTTCTGTAGCTTATTGGATCCACTTAGGCATGACGGAGTCTACCTTGGAAAGTAGTCTCCTTCTTTCCTCCGATGTAGGGGTAACATTGGAACTCCATATTATAGCTCACATGGTTTATGTCAGTTAACGATATCTCTCACAAAGTAAAGCATGTGCTCTCACAAGGTTAAAGGTTTCTCTAAAATTATTTATGGTATACTTCTTTGTGATTCATGGTATTTTCAAACCATATGGTTTCCTATGATGACTCATGATGTCCATTATAATAATTAAGTTTTTTTATGATTCATTATGGTTTCTATATTGCATTGGTCAAGTTTCTTCACTCAAAATGGTACTTCAAATGATTTCTTGGTTTTAGCATGGTCTATTGTATCATGGTATATTACTTTGCATATTTACATACTTAGCACATTCAAAGTACTAATGCATACTTCTTTTGTTTGTCTACACTGTCTTATAATGTAGGGCTTGGCGATCCCCCTACACACTCTCGTGGCTAGATAGAAGACTTGTTCACTTGATTTGGTAAGTCCTCATGCTTTGGGACTACCTATCGATCTTATATGTTTCTTGCTACATCTAGACTATGTTGTTAATTTGAGAAAGATTCTTTTCTTGTTTGGGTGAGATACTGACTTGTTCTATGCCCCTACCTATGTTAGTAGTAGAGGCATGTTTAGACAAATAAAATGTGTAAGTCCGTTTAGTCGAGCATAATCTTTACCTTTATCTTTAGAATATATTTGAGACTTACCTATCACTTTACTTCCTAATGTTGGTGTACTTACCTTATGTATGCTTGATATGTTAAGATGGCTAGGTTAGGGTTTCCTCAGGAATCTTAATCGTCGTGTCACAACTAGGGTCTAGTTCGGATCGTGACAAATAGTAATCACACATCTCATCTGGACATGCATAATCATCAGCTAGTGTTCTCGCACCTCAAAACAGAAATGATTAGAGGCCTCAGAATTTCAGAGCTCACAGCCACAAGGGATAGTGGCTCAAGGGTCTTCTCGACATCTGCAGTGTGGTAGGCTGCATCTATGGGAGTGTCTTATTTGTTTGAATGGTTGCTAGAAATATGGACATACAAGTCACTTTTTGAAAGATTATCTAATGGGAAAGAAGACTAACTAGGGCAATAAAGCCCAATCATCATGAGCATTACCGTCAGATAGAGTGGCAGGCGTAGGTCAAAACTGTTTGTATGCCATGGCTAATCGTCAGGATCGGGAGAACTCCCCAAATGTCATTACTGGTATGATTAAATTCCTTTTTCTTTATGTCTATGCTTTACTTGATCCGAGTGCCACTTTGTCCTTTATGACTTCTTACATAGCTGTGAAGTTTGAAATTCAACCCGAATATATTGTAAAGCCCTTTAGTATTTCTACTACTATTAGTGAATCCATTCTAGCCAGAAAAGTCTATAGAAATTGCACAGTTTCCATCTACCATAGAGACACCACAGCAGACTTAGTTGAGTTATACATGGTAGATTTAGATGTCATTCTAGGTATGGACTGGCTTCATGCATGTTATGCTTCAGTCAAGTTATCTCTTAATACATGTTGATTTATATTATGATGAATGATAGCTTGTTATTGGACTTATCCTAGGTGTAGGCTAGTGATTGTCTTAGACTATCATTTTAGAGCCGATAGGCTCTTGAGAATCTCCGACGTCGCTTCGGATGGTTTAGCTCCCTATAGACTAATGTAGCAGTCTTGGGTTTGATAGTATGAGCCTTATCTAGGCGGTAACTCAGCTCTCATGATCTTTTATCCATAACTTCCCTTTTAGTGCTTTGGTGGCCTAAGTGTTGTTCGTTGGTGAATTCAACTTCGTTCGTCTATTCTGAATTGGATTCGGTTCAGGCTTGGATTGATTCCATGCCAACTTTAGGGTGGACTTGATCCACGGTGACCCTTTGATTGTGACTTTTGATATGGGATCTTCCCCAGACTGCTCATATAACCATGAAGTCAAGGTCAAAGCATACCATTTTTACAGTTGCAGATTCAAGATCTGGGAACATGATCTTCAGCCGCAATCTGAGTTATGGGCACATTACTCTTAGTTGGGTTGTGACTTGGCGGCATGGTTCTATTAGATTCTTTGAGTGTTCTAGATATGGTTCGAGGTCTAGGATATGCACTCTCCTCTTCTGGATGTACTAGTTATCATTCACAAATAGTAGTAACTCTTCTGTGTACTCATCGGGCTAATGGGGGTCCGCTTGGGTTATTTAATTTCAATTGCGCACAAGTATATCTTATGGGATTATGAGGTTCCAATTAGGTTATAGTTAGTAACATAGCTTCATTTTCGATCATTCCTAGACTCGTTCGCTTTATAGTTAGTCTTCCGTTATCGCTTCGCTCGTTTGACCCTTAGTTGTTGTTACATATCACTTTTCATATTGTTTTTACTTTCAAATCTCAGTCAGGCTATGATGCCTACTAGGTACTTGTTTCTTGGTACTCATATTATACTCTGCATTTATTTCTTGATGTAGATTCGAGTGCCAGTTGTCAATGTAATTTTGAGCCTGCTGCAAGGATATTGGAGACTGAGGATGAGCTTATGGCATCCAAGATCAGCCTATCTCCTTTTGTTATACTTTTGGCTAGTCTTTTATTTTTGAGACAAGTCTGTATTTTGGTCCACTTTTGGAACTTGTACCTTTTTTAGTAACTTTGTACTTGTGACCACCAAGTCGTAGGATTGGATTATTTTATTTTGAGTTGTATATATGTATTTGTGGTTATATTTTATTTTGTTATTTTCCTTTGAATTGCTTCGTTTACCTTGTTGTTTTTTGTTTCTACCAGATATGTTTGTTACTTGCTATTTCAGGATACGAGTTGGCTTACTTATAGGTAGGTTATGGTAGTTTCTATCATGACTCAAGACTTGGGGTTCTGACAGAGGGAGAGGAGAGAGGAAAAAGAGAAAGGGCATTAGCAAAGTTATATTTATAAAGCAGTAGTTCCTATTGGCAATTATTCTAAACTATAGTGGTGTATAGTATACATACCATATGTTTGCCTTACTACATATTTTTTTCTAAGGACAATTGGAGTCCAATAAGTGAAAGGAGAACAAATTTAAGTCATTATCAATACGATAGGGGCATTTGATCCACTTTCAATTTTTTTATATTTTATTTGAGTCCATAAGTTTCTTATTTTCCAACCCCGTCCCATTAGGAGGATCAATAATGTTTTCACTCACTCTCCCATGTGATTTGAATTTTTAACCTATTGATTAGTAGTATAGATGCTCAACTACTCAATAAAGCCCCACTTATCAATTTGATTCTATAAGTTGTTTGGAGGTCGGCACGAATTTTGTTTTGAAATATATGCTACCTGCGATTGGGACCAATCTCTAACAAGAAAATAGATATTATATGGCTCCAAACCTATAATACCAATCAATAGATTAGATCCCTAAAGATATATAACTCTTCTTTCATGGTTAATTCCGAAAAAATAGAATCAAGAAATTTTTTCTTGTAGTGTGGGATTTGAAAAATAAAACATTCAAGTGGTCAATGTATTTTTCTTGGTATTGAACTGAAAAACATAAATGAATTAAACTAATATTGTCAAGAAGATGGATTTATTCACTAATGGAATTCATTTTAAACATTCAATAAATGCAACTTTTTTCCGTCAAAGAAACTGTGCAAACAATTTATAAATGACACAAATCAAGAAAACACGACACTAAAAATAGGGAAAGGATCTCCTCTAATGATTATTCTTCCACAAATCCTACTATAATAAAATATATATTTTTAAAGTATTGGACAAACTTTACATAGTTTCGATCTCAAAAAATGAAAAATACATATAAATTGACCATGGATTTTTTTTCATTCTTTCCGGAGTTCAACTACTAAAAGCACATTTGGCCATAAAAATTCGGAATTCCACTTGAATTTAAACTTCACAATTTTCAAGAATTTGAAAAATAACAAAAATGTATTTTTACTCCAAATTACTTATAAAAAATTAAAAACAACTCAAAATTTTATTAATGGCAAAAAAACAAATCCAATTTTCAAAAATTATTTCACTTTAAAAATAAAAATTACTTTTTTGAAAATGTCAGAAGATATAACTGCATCCTGCAAGCAAAGCAGCGCAATATAATAGTTTGTATAGATATAACTCATGTAGCACATAAATCAAATGTTGTCACGCCCCGGGAGGGTACCCTAGACGTGACCGGCATCCGTAGTCCATTTCTGACCTCCGAGCGAACGACCTGGTCCAGTCACACATTCATTCAATCACATTCTCTTAGCGGAAACTCAATTAATGAAATATTATTCGCAATATGGGGGCTGAAGGCCAAACATTTCAAGCCATCAAACGCAATATAACGAGACTCCTCAAAATAACAGTTCAACCTCCCCACACTCCAGCCTATGAAGCCTCTACCAAAGTCTAAGAGGTGCCAATGACAAGTCCATGGCTACCAATAATCAAAATAAAGGAAATGACAACAAAACTATACAAGAAGGCTCAACATCCTCCAGAGACTAGGAGGGCTCACCGACTAGCTGAGAGCGAATGTGGATCTTCAACGGAGCGCCGGTTGATGATCTCTAGTACCTGTCTCTGCATCATGAAACGATGCAGGCCAAATGGCGTCAATACATGAAATGTACGAGTATGTAAAATGGCCGGATGAAACAAACATCAAGAAAACATCAATCATCAACTCAGGATCTCAACTCATGTATATGTACACAACATCTCACTCAAGAGTCCTAAGTCTAACAAGAAGTGTTCTAGACCGGACCAAATCTCATGCCACCCAACTCAACTGACTCGGAGTACTAGCAAGACCTAAATGGGAGTTTCTCTTATCCGACAACCATCACTTATGAGCCAGTGATAGTACAACAATCAGACGTCATTGCCACGTCCGTTCATACCTTGCCAGGGCATGAACGCCTCCCTAATCATGGATACCATCGATTAGTCAAGTCCTATCATGTCAGAACAAATAAATGGGAAATATCCGACTTTAATGGTTCGATCCCATAGGAAGCATCCGACTTTAACAGTTCCATCCCTACCTACGTTGGCGGCGTAGTTTCTGGGGTTCGAGTATGGACTATACTCTTACCCGCTTCGGTGCTCGATACTCCTCCCATGACTCTATGCTCATAAGACTCCCTCCAATCATCTCAAACAAGCCCTCACGGCTAGTTTCATGTGGGACATTGCCAACTCATCAACTCTATTCTCATTTTAACTCAATTAAGTCATAATGGCAAGTTCCATTTAGGACCTCGTCCACTCGTCAATTCTATCCTCCAATTAACTCAATCAAGCCTCATTTAGACAAGCATTTATGACACCTCCTCAAGACTCATCACCACTCTATGAATTTAGCTCAACAATTCAAGTAGAATAACACATTTAAGAAAAATGACTTAAGCAACATAATCACTTGGCTAAAGAGATCAACAAAACATAATAACAAGTCGTCTCTATCAACTCATGCTAACATGAAGGTTTTAGGAAATTCTTAGCTCAACAACATCAACACATATGGCATTAAATAAATAGGGGACAAAACTCATTTAAACTTAGACTATACCAAGAAACTCTATTTTCATGAACATCTAACCTCAAAGCAAGAATAAGGCACACGGGTGGACTCAACCCATGTTTTGGATAGCCTTACATACCTTGGTGAAGACTTGAAGAAAACCTTGATGTTGGGTCTTCAATGGGGGACTCAAATCTTGAAGCTCTTGGACTCTTTTGTTGGAAATGGAGGAGAAGAAGAAGAGAGAGAGAGAGAAGCTCCTAGGGCTTTTTAGAGAGAGAGTGAGGGCTGAAAATTTGTTCCCAAAATGTTCAAGGCTTGTGTATATATAATTTGGGACAATTCCCAAATTGCCCTCCCTCCAAAATTCTAAAAATTAGGCCAAAACGCCCTTGGCGTGATAGTGACGCGTCGCGCCCTTACAGCGCCAAGGCCATTTCGCCTAAAAACCTGCACACCTCACAGTGGTGCGCCGTGCCAGAGACCAAACTACTGAGGCATGTTTCTGGCGCGATAGTGGCGCATCGCGCCCTTACAGCGCCAAGGCCAAAGTTTTTGGGTTCTGGAAATTTGGCCTGAAAAACCCTGCACAACTTTTAGTGGCGCATCATGCCAAGGACCAACCTACTGAGGCATGTTTCTGGCGCGATAGTGGCGCATCGCGCCCTTACAGCGCCAAGGTCATTTCCCCAGCAGTTGTAACCCAGGCCAAAAATAGAATTCCTGCAGTGCTAGTTCACCTTAGGATCGTCATATCTTTCGACTCCGAACTCTAAAATTCACATTCTTGGTGGCGTTGGAAAGAAGACTCGACGACCTTTGATTTAATAGATCGTGGGCCACCTAAATTGACGTCTTTCAAAAGATAGGGTCGTTAGAAGTCGACCCCTTGAACAACTCATCCTAAAACTTAGCTGCGACGGATCCTTTGGACTTAGCTCGGTCCTAGGGGTCCTTGGTGACCCCACATCACCTCTAACACTGCTCAATCCCTCAGATACTCATCTTAATTCATGAACATACTTTAAAATACTCGGGTTCGACCCCACCCGAATACAAGAAGGGTCTGAATCTTAGGAAAAAATTTTGAGGGGTGTTACAAATGTATTTCAACAGTCCAGATAGACATCATTAGTATCGCTCGTATATTAGTCACAATTGCACATAGTAAGGGACAATACTCAGATATTCAAACTGATACAATGTAATGCAATAATTTCCCAATGAGGTGCTAAAATAACAATCATGGTGCGTGGAACATCCCTTGAATGCAATAAAATAACAACCACGGTGCATGGCACTTTCCTCGAATACATGCAATAAAGTAATAATCACGGTGTGTGGCACGTCCCATGAATGCATGCAATAAAGTAAAAACCATGGCGTGTGGCATGCCCCTCGAATGCATGCAGTAAAGTAACAACCACGGCACGTGGCACATCCGTCGAATCCTCTTTATTTCTCTTTTATCATAACTTAGCCAAAATTATTTCACATAGGCATAATCATCAATTTGGATTTCAATGATAAAGTTTCAATCCAAATGCATATGAAAATGGTCCTGCAATCAATGGTTATGAAATAAAGTCGAATATCATATGCAATTTAAAGAATTTTGCAAAACCAACTTCGAATACTGATCAAACATGACTCGGGGCAACTACTGAGAAGGGTAAAATAGTCATTTTGCAAAAACTACCAAAAATAACCTTCAGGATCATTACATTGTATATTGGTCTACTTTTGGGACGTGTACTCTTTTAGTAGATTTGTACTTGTTACCACCAAGTCGTGGGATTGGATCATTTTATTTTGAGTTGTATATATGTATTTGTGGTTCTCTTTTAGTTTGAGTTATAAGGAACAGATCACTTCCAATGATTATTCCTCCACTAAACCAACTATAAAAAACTAATTTTTTTAAAAGTATCGGTAAACTTTACATAGTTTGAATTCCAAAAACTAAAAAATACATATAAATCGGCCATGGATTTTTTTTAGAGATCAACTCCGGAAAAACACATTTGGCCATAATAATTTCGAATTCCACTTGAATATAAACTTTACAATTTTCAAGACTTTAAAAAATAACAAAAAATGTATTTTTACTCCTAATTACTTATAAAAAAATAGAAACGGCTCAAAATTATATTAATGGAAAAAAACAAATTCAATTTTCAAAAATTATTTTTCACTTTAAAAATAAAAATTACTTTTTTAAAAAATTTCAGAAGATATAACTACATCCTGCAAGCAGAGCAGCGCAATCTAATAGTATGTATAGATATAACTCATGTAGCACGTAAATCAAATGTATTTCAACAGTCCAGATAGATATCATCAGTATCGCTCGTATATCAATCACAATTACACATAGTAAGAAAAAACACTCATATAATCAAATCGATACAATGCAATGTAATGAGTGCCCAGTGAGATGCTAAAATAACAATCATGGTGCGTGGCACGTCCCTCGAATGCAATAAAATAACAACCACGGCGCATGGCATGTCCCTCGAATGCATGCAATAAAGTAACAACCACTGCGTGTGGCACGTCCCACGAATGCATGTAATAAAATAACAACCATGGCGCATAGCATATCCCTTGAATACATGTAGTAAAATAACAACCACGGTGCATGGAACGTCCGTCGAATCCTCTTTGTTTTTCTCTTTCATCATAACTTAGCCGGAACCATTTCATATCGGCACAATCATCAATTTGGACTTCAATGATAAAGTTTCAACCCAAATGCATATGAAAATGGTCCTACAATCAATGTAAATGAAATAAATTTCAATACCACGTGCAATTCACATCAATGACACCACAGTGTAATCTTCACAACGAGTAAACAATATCAATTAGTTCAAATACCTCAATTCATTAGATCAAATTTCCTTTTTATATATCCCCAATAATCAACCTTAGGTGTTTTCATGATTCATAATCAACCCAATTATCAAGTTCACATCAATACACATAGCACGTAGCAAGATTACAAGGTTCTACACAGCTTACGAAGATTTTGAGTTTCACTTACCTTAATATCGCTCCAAACTACTCTGGAACATTAGCCTTGCCATTTCATCAACGCTCTGAATCGTAAGAATCTAATCGAATAATGATTCACAATCAAATTAAAAAATAAACGACACCAAAATCATGAAATTCGGATAAAATGGTCAAAATGGCTCAAAAATTCGATTCTGAAAATGTAGTCCAAATCTGAAATTTTTTGGATGAAAATATTTCTTGAGGTATTTGAAAATCAACGGTAAAAACCAAATTGAAATCGGGGTTGAATCATTTCATAAACTCATTTTTTGTAAAGATTCGGTTCAAATCAAAACCCCCAAAATTGAAGTTCCAAAAATCAAGAATTCAAGGTTAAAATCACAATATAATAGTTGGGTATTGAAGGATTTAAGTCAAAAACACTTACCCAATGAATCCCCAAGAAAAACTCCACTCCAAATCGTGTCTACAGAGCTCAAGAACTCAAAAATTGAGTAAAATGACCTATTTTCCGACTTTGTATGAAACATTATTTCAGGCAAAAATTTATCCTCCGCGAACGCAGAGATCATGCACAGGCTTCATCGCGAACACGGTCAAGCGAACGCGATGACTAAACATGCTAGGATTCTGAAAAACCGGTGGAGCTCCTTTGAACGTGAAGGCTAAGTACAATGCCTTCCATGATCGTGGCCCTCCACTCCGCGAACATGAAGCACAACAAGGCGTCAGTCGACAACAATAATCCTCCAAGTCTCAAAGTCACAGAATCAATCCTGGAGATTCGTTCAAAATCCCGTGCACACAAACCTTATATGCTACTATACAAATTTCGATGTTCCAGACTCAATGGAACCGTCAAAATTTGAATTCGAGGTCTCCTTGACCCGAAATCTAATAAGTCGCAATGAAACTAACTTTAGGTCTCAAAACCTCTAAATCAAGCTTGGGACTTCTGAAAATTCAACTAAGTCCACTCCCAAGCCTAAAATCATCGTCTGAATCTAATGGAGTTGTCAAAATTCAACCAAGAGCAACAGATTTACGAATGTTGACCAAAGTCAACTCTATGAACTAAATTTCAAAAATTTCCAACTTAGAACCTCAAATCTCCGTTATAAATCCGAAACTGATTCTTTTCAACTCTCCTAGACCAAATTCCACATTCTGGAGCTAATGGAATCGACAAAATTTCATTCTGAGTTCTGAAACTCCGAATCACACCAAATACCACTTTTATGCCACTTAAGCTTCAAATTTCAAACTTTCCAAAAACCTTGACTTTTTAAAGAATTTTACAAAACCAACTTCTAATACTTATCAAACATGACTCGGGGCAACTTTTGGGAGGGGTAAAATCGACATTTTGCAAAAACTATCAAAAATGACCTTCAGAGTCATTACATTATATTTTGGTCTACTTTAGGGACTTGTATACTTTTAGTAGCTTTGTACTTGTGACCACCAAGTCGTGGGATTGGATCCTTTTATTTTGAGTTGTATATATGTCTTTGTGGTTCTCTTTTAGTTTGAGTTATAGGGAAAGGATCACCTCCAATGATTATTCCTCCACTAAACCTACTATAATGAAATAATTTTTTTTAAAGTATCGGTCAAACTTTACATAGTTTGGATCTCAAAAAATAAAAAATACATATTAATTGGCCATGGATTTTTTTTTTCGGAGTTCAACTCCGAAAAACACATTTGGCCATAAAAATTCAGAATTCTACTTGAATTTGAACTTCACAATTTTCTAGACTTCGAAAAATAACAAAAATGTATTTTTACTCCTAATTACTTATAAAAAAAATAAAAATAACTCAAAATTATATTAATGGCAAAAAACAAATCTAATTTTGAAAAATTAGTTTTTACTTTAAAAATAAAAATTACTTTTTTTGAAATTTCAGAAGAAAACATAGTTATCGCCTACTTAATCTTTTATCACCATACATTGAAAGATAGAATCAACTGCACCAAAAGGAATCAGTAGTTTTGTTGCTTTGTCACTTGCTTAAGGTAGTGTTTGAAAAGCCACCTGCTAATTGGAATTGATGTAATTATTTGAATAGTAATTATTAACCTAGTAATTACACAACTTAGTAATTACGATAACCTGTTTGTTTGCCACAATGTAATTACAGTGTAATTATAAGTGTAAAGTTTGTGCAAATTGATTTAATTTTTAGAGTAGTAATTATTAACCTAGTAATTACACAATTTAGTAATTACGATGACATGTTTGTTTGCCACAATGTAATTACAATGTAATTATAAGTGTAGTGTTTGGTTGCATAAATGTAATTACAAGGTTATATAAAATTTTAAAAATAAAAATTAATTATCTAAACTTAAAATTCATATTAGACCAATAAGAGCTTTAATAAATGATATTAAATTAAATATTTAAGATATATATATTTTTTAAAAAATATATTAATTAATATACATACGTTCTTACTAATATTATAAAAATAATTTATTATATTTTTTAAATTAGTATATTGTTACTAAATTAATCATAAAAACTAAAAATAGAAGATTTTCTTGAGCATCATGAAATGCATGTTTAACAAATATATTAGTATTATAAATATAAGTCATAAAATTATTAAATCATTTGACAAAAAGATAATCTATCAAATCTAACTAAAAAGTACATGACTTGCAATGTGAAATATCAAGTCAATACTCCTAAAATAAATGAAACTGAAAATATAACATAAGTTCTAAATTAAAAATAAAAGTTTTAATATAATACTATTCTTATGTCAAATTTAAACATAATGTACATAAATATGATTTAAAAGAAAAGAAAACTGTAAGTCTATAACTTTATTCAACAATGACTTCTACTTTAATTTTAAAAATTAGAAAACTAATAAAAGTATGCTAATGGAAAAAATAAACATAGAATTCAAAAAAGGGTAATATGAAAAATTGCATGGAATCACATGAAGTAAATGTTGAGAATGAGAACGAAATGAAATATAAATTATAAAAAATAAAAATTTAAAATAGTAATAAAAACAAATTAAAACAAAAAAATAAAAATAAAAATAAAAATAAAAGTAAAAATTTAAAAAGTAATCAGCTTGTAATTACACCATATAATTACACCAATTCACAGCCTCCCCCTATGAATTGGAGAGTATAATTACCCTCTACCAATTACACTTAATTACCTGCTGATCATGTAATTACATGGCCAACCAAATATATCAAATAATGTAATTACACTCAATTACACCAAATTCAATTACCAGAGTGACTTTTCAAACAAGCCCTAAATAAACAAAAGGAAAAAGAATAAAGAGATGAAAGGAAAAAATGTATAGAGCTACAAATGCAAGGAAAATTTTTATTCTCCTCCCGCGCGTTTTTATCAAATAATATTGGAGTCGTTTATTATAATTATATAAAAATAATACTCTCTTTATTCTAGTTTATGTGATACACTTTTTTTTTTAATTTATCCCAAAAAGTAAAATTTTCCTTTTACCTTTAATGAAATAACTTAGCCACACAAATATCCAAGATTTGTTTTAAATGACAAGTTTCTAAAACCTTTTTTTTCTTAAATTCTATATTAAGTCAAATATTGTCATATAAAATAAAATAGAAAGAGTAATTAATTAACTATAATTAAGTGATACGAAAAATCACATATCCATCGTAGTCAACTTCAAGTAGGCATACCAAACGCTTTACAAGATTCTAGACATTAGGATTTAGGGGTGTACAAGGAAAATCGTGCATAATCATTAAGTTGAATTAAATTGAGAAAAAGAAAGTTTTGACTTGTGGTTTAGTTTGATTTTATTTGGTATTGAAAAATATAAAACCCGATCATAATTTTTTTATTTGATTTTAACTAAAAAAAATGTTAACTTGAATAAAACAAATCCGACATAACATGTATAATTTTTATATAAATAATTATTGTCATATACATTTATAAATATTTGTTGAACGTCTTCATAATTTTTTTCTTTTGACATATTATTTCATGTTTGGACTTAAAATTTAAATTGTCCAATAAGTTTTATAGTTCATAGATACATGTTATTAACTTAAATAAAACTCAAATCAAAATTAATTCTAACAAAAAAATGAGTTCAAACACTAAAAATGACAATAATATTGGATATCTATTTATTAATGCATTGATTAATTCACACAATGAATGTACACAACTTCATTTTTTGCTTCCATGTTTAATTTTGGTGTCTTATTTGATTGACAAATTTGGATAACTTATCCCATCACATCATAGTGATAGGATAAGTTATCCCAAATACTTATCCCACTAGGATAATTAATCCTAGAATAACTTATTCTCAACCAAATGACCCATGATAGTTATATCTTACTACGATTAAAGAAATATTTCAAGTACAAATTATATGTATTCTATGAAGACTTTATTGGTGGGAAACTTGAGAAAATAAAAATACTCAATAATAATAATAATAATTTTAGGCTTAAAAATCTGATTTTTATTGATTTAGTTTGATTTATAAGTTTAAAAATCTGAGACAATTAATTTGATTTGATATTTAAAAATATCAAACCAACTCGGATTATATACACTTTTACCAGTCATATATGATGAGGTAGGAGTGACCTCGGTGGAAGACAAGATGCGGGAAATGCGACTGAGATGGTTTGGGCATGTGAAGAGGAGAGACACAGATGCCCCAGTGCGGAGGTGTGAGAGGTTGGCCATGGATGGTTTTAGAAGAGGTAGGGGTAGGCCGAAGAAATATTGGGGAGAGGTGATTAGACAGGACATGGCGCAGTTACATCTTACCGAGGACATGACCTTAGATAGGAGGGTGTGGAGGACCCGTATTAGGGTAAAAGGCTAGTACATAGTCTCGTTATTCTTCCGTATTAATAGGCACATTAGCGCACTAAAATTTCTTGTGCTCTGACTTCTGTTATTATCTTTCTATTAGTTTTTGTACTTTGATTATTCTATTTTATCTGTGTCGCTTTCATTATTTGTTTTCCTATAACGCTTTGAACTTCTTAGCCTTATCTGACCTCTTTTTGTATTTTTTTTGAGCCGAGGGTCTCTCGGAAACAGCCGTCCTACCTTGGTAGAAGTAAGGTCCGCGTACACTTTACCCTCCTCAAATTCCACATTGTGGGATTTCACTGAATTGTTGTTGTTGTATATGATGTGGACCCAGAATGGTTTTACTATTACTCCCTCTGTCCCAACAAGATCAAACCAAATCAATTATAATCATTTTTTTGCAATATCAAATTACTAATCAAATTTTATTTTCTCTAATTTAACTAAAGTTAATAATAATTTAGTGCATTTTATCGATTTTCTTTGTACGCCCTATTGACTCGAAGGATCTTGAAAGCCGTTTGGTATGCCTACTTGACTGCGATGGACGTGATTTGTCATATCACTTCATTATAGCTAATTAATATTTTTATAATAATTATAATAAACTACAATATTATTTGATTAAAACTCGGGAAGTGAACGAAAAATTTCCTTGCATTTACCTCTATACATTTTTTCTAATCATCTTCTTTTTTGTTTATTTACGCCAGTGACAAAGTAAGAAAACTACTGATTTCTTTTGGTCCAGCTGATAAATAGTCTAACCCCCCCCCCCCCCCCCCTCTCATCTATATCCAAAATTCCAACTACACACTCCAATTACACGAATGTTTTATCACCCCTCTAAATATTTTTTTAATCTATCTGATACACCCCTGAGTGCTAATCTGTCATGAGAGGTAAGAACACCTCCTCTAGGCGCGTTATAGGAGGCAAAAATAATCCAAGTTGCCCAAAATTACATACACGTGTATATTCATCTAATTTTTAAGAAAAAATATTTCCAAAAGTCTTTTTCCCCAACATTAAATATCATTGCTTCTTCCCCCTCATTTACATCCGATTTTCTTCTTCAATTTTTTCTAATTTTTTTTCAAAAATAGCTAGGATTTTGTCATTAATGCTACTTTCTACTTCAAATCTTGAAATTAGGGTTTGTAATCATCTCCAATTTCTTATTTAGGTTCTTTAATTTTAATTTTAATTTTTCTCTAAGTTCGTTAAAAATGGCAAATATAAACTTGAATAAGTTTTGTATGGATGAATCATACCTAATGCTCAACAGTGAAGTGAGATGCAAACACAAAATTTTGATGAATTTGCAAACTTATTGGTCGAAATCAATGTGGTGAGAGAGATGAGAAAAGAGAAAAGAGAAAAGAGTTGGGTCTGAATTTTTAGGAGAGAATAAAAAGGGAATATTGAGGGAAAAGAAAAGAATTCGGGTGGGTGGATCTAATTTTAAGTGAGACCAGCGAGTGTATACACAATATTCACTATATTTGGTTTATGTGGACAAGTCAGTATCCAGGGATGTATAAGATAGATAAAAAAATGTTCAGGAGAGTGATAGAACACCCGTGTAGTTGGAGTGTATAGTTGGAATTTCGGATATAGGTTGAAGGATTTTAGACTATTTTCTCGTCAATATATGGCGATAAAAATTTAATCCTCCCTCCCTCAATTTATGAATATTTATTTTTTTGAAATTCAAACATGTAAAGTTCCATTGATACTTTAATTATTTTTATTATTATATTAATATAAAAAAAATTATAACTTAAACTATATTTTAACTAGTTTTGTTGAATTCACAGAAAGTTCCAAATTGTTATTTTGCTTTAAGAAATTATAAAAAAATTATGAAATATCAAAACAAGATCATGATCATTAATTTTTTTTTCTATCACGTGACAATATCCTACGATTGTTAATTTGTATTGAGGATTACTGGAGGGATATTCATTAGAGGTGAACCTTTATGAAATCCTCGCCAGTGAATATTCATCTGGTATGCTTTAGTGGAGCAAATTAATTTCAAAATATATTTTTTTTATAATTTTAACGAAAAAATGTGAAAAATATTCCTAATATATTAAAAATAAGAGATAAGTGTCAAAAACACATTTGAACTATCTCTTTTTTTTTAGTTTCATACCTAAATTATTAAAAGTGTGAGTTTCATACCAAAATTATCACTTATTAGTTTGAGAAACACACCTCTCTCTTTTACTCCACTTCTCATCATGGTGTGTGTACTACTTTCTCTTTAATTTTAAAAAAAATGTATCACATTACACTCCGCATGGATAAAATATTCCATCTTAAGAAAAATTAAATAAATTATTAGAATTAGTTAAAATTAAGATTAAAGAATTACTATCTCCCGCCCAAAACCAAAATTATAAAATAAAATATAAATATTTTTCTTACCTCACTCTCCACTTTCTCTCACCATACCTCTTGTAACGACCAGAAGGGGAGCCTTGGAGTAACTGGTAAAGTTGCTGCCATGTGACCAGGAGGTCACGGGTTCAAGCCTTGGAAACAGCCTCTGGCAGAAATGCAAGGTAAGGCTGCGTACAATAGACCCTTGTGGTTAGGCCCTTCCCCGGACCCTGCGCATAGCGGGAGCCTTAGTGCACCGGGCTGCCCTTTACCTCTTGTAACGACCTGTCCCCGTCGTTAGGAATAGGCCAATGGGGAAGGATTTCGGACTAGAAAACTTCGGATAGTAACTTCGGAAAAATTTAGCCTAGATCAGATTTGGACGAATTCTGAGTCAGGTGAGGTCTAGGGTGATCATGTGATTAGTAGGAGATTGAATCTCTGATTTTATTGGATAAGATGATAGCAAGGCGATAAAAGTATTTACGGCTTCACGAAATTGCACTCGGGCGAGTAAAACCCCAGAATCGAATTAGGCGTGAAGGGTATATTTTAACGTCTTGGAAAGGAGGTGTGTTGTGAAATGAGGGCTTGGAGCTCAAACTCCGAGCTCTTTGTTTTCGTGCAACCTGCCAGAGCGGGATCTTTCCTACCAGAGCGGAGCCGCCAGGTGGGACAGTCGTGAGACTTAAGTCTGGAAAAACACCAGAATGATTTATTTCAACAAAAACAATTCCTAAGACTATAGGAGGTGATCTAGGACGATTTTTAATGATTTCTCATGGTATTCCACGCTTAAGATAAGGATTTTACTCCCTAAATTCATCCTTTGATTCCTAGAATCTAGAAAACTATGGTTGGTAATCATTGGGGGATGGTTTGAACAGAAACTAATGGTGGGAAGTAGCCCTAGAGTGGGGTTAGGATCATGGGTTTTGGCCTTGGGTAAGAATTGAGTTATAATTCTTGTGAATTAGGCTACTTTATTGATCTTTGTGTATGTGTGACTTGTTTTTAGACCAAGAACTTGCGGAAAGAACCTAAAAAAGGAAAACTCTTGCACCTTAGAGTTGTTTAAGCTTGAATTCGAGGTAGGTAATGGTTTTATTTTCCGTATGTACCTCATATACTTGTTAAATCTCTTCATGATATGCATATGTGTATATGAATAGGGAAACATACTAGATTGTGAGTTAAATGATCACTTGCTTGCCTGTTTTGTGATGAACGTGTTCTTGGTGATATAATGCTATAAATACTGAATGTATTTGTGATTGTGGCATGTTTGGATTGAATGTCACTTTCTGACACATAAAATAGATCGGGTGTCACGTTCCTACACATATTTGGATCGGGTGTCACATTTCGACATATATTTGAATCGGATGTCACGTTTCGACACAAAGTTGTTTGTATATAGGTTCCTTGAGATGACCCTTGTGTGAAATTATAGCATGTTGAAGATATTGAGTTGTAATCTTGCTGAATATGATTGAAGATGAGACTGGTTGATTTATTCTATATAAGTTTATACTTGTTATGTTCAATTTACTTGTCTATGATCCACTTACTGGCTAGTCACGTGATTTTACCAGTACACTGTTATTTTTATGTACTGATACTACACTTGCTCTGCCTTTTTTTGAGTACAGGGCATATTCAGTCGGCTACGGAGAGACTTCACTTAGAGGAGTAGAAATCTTGTTCGAGTCCAAGGGTGAGCTATTCTTTCATGCTACTGTGGACTTTCTATTTTTCTTAGTCCTTCACCCGGAACTGAGATGTTCCGATATTGTTGTTTTTGTTATGAATCCTTTTGGGGTTGTATTTCCCTTTTCTAGACTTGTTCATTTTTAGAGTTTTGGGTAAGATGCCTTTTAGTTCCTAGGGTGTGTTTACTTCCGCATATTTTGGGTTGATCACTAGATAATTTCTTTGATTATATTGGAACTCAGCATTTTTTCTTGATTTAAACCTATTTTGAAATCTTTAAACTTAGTATACTTCGCAATTATTATTATTGGGTTGTTGAAAATGATTCTCCCATTGGAGAGTTAGTGTGGGTTCCTGTCACGGTGGGTCGGGGTCACGACAAAGTTGTTATCAGAACCTAGGTTCGTTGATCCCGTCGTACCAAAATGAGTCTAGTAGAGTCTTGCGAAATGGTACAGAGACGTTTGTACTTTTCTTCGAGAGGCTACAGGATTTTAGGAAAATTTTTATTATCTACTTTCCTTCGTTCTATCTAGCGATCTAAATTGGTATCTATCCTCTTTCACTCTCTTGTCCACAGGTGGTTTATGTGTTGCCTATTTACGATATTTTCGACACTCAAAATGGTGAATTAGTGCACGTTGCAAGCATATTTTTGTACATATGATGTGTGTTTTGTTTATGTTGCAGGAAAACTAAGTTGCGCATAAGTTTTTGACAATTTGTGGATATGAGTACTACTTGGCTGAAGATTGAGGAATACGAGCCCCACCGCGTACCATAGTGGCCTTCACGGGTCGTGGTGGTCAGCGCAGTGTTAATAAGGAGAAAGCTGATGCTGAATTTTAGTAAAGTAGAGCTTCACAGAATCCACCACGGATAGTAATGCCTTACGCGGGCCATGGTGGATGTCGTGATGCTGAGGCTGTGAAGAAGCAAATGCTGAAAATTGTGTAAGTGTAACTCCACGGAACCCATTACGGCCCGTGGAGCCCACTATGAATTGTAGTGGCTACTCGTAGAGGCTGATGGAAGAAAGGTGGAAATTGTCAAAGGATACCATCATAGAAGAAAATATGAAACGTAGTAAGCACTACGAGGCGTGATGGGTGGCCGTGAAGAGATGAATGCTACACAGCAGGGGATAAGTCAAACACCATGGAAGAGGACCACGGACCTTGAAGTTCAGTAAAGGTGCCGACTTCAGTTTTCCTAATTGGTTTAGAATTTGGTTTTGTGTTTCTATAAATACCCGAATTTATTTTATTTTTAGGGTTCAGCGATTTTACTAATTTTTTGAGTACTTTGTGAACATTGTGAAGATATATTTAGTTACTTTTGGAGATTGATTCTTGATAAATCATTCCAGTTTTCATCCTTTATTTGTGGTTCGTCTGATTGATTCAAGATTGGCTTCTTCATCTGCGTAGGTATTAATTAATTAATTCTTCACAATTTTTGTTCTCTTACTTACAATTATGAGTAGCTAAACCCACAACTAGGGTTGTGATAACCCTGACGACTTAACTAACATAGGGGAAAGTAAGATTGAAATTCGTGAATTATTTTTGCATGTAATGCGATTTCTTCATTCAAAAGTCTTTCTTAGTGAGTGCACGCATTAAGAACTTGCCCGTATTCATTGCTTGCCTGGGAGGGAGGGAGTGATTAGAAAAAGAAGTTCACAACATAAATTTGAAGAGTCTGACTTCGAAAGAAGAGATAAACTTCGTCTAAGTTACTTGAGACCGGAAGGAGATAGTACTTTGGGATCCAGGGCGAGGGTTAGTAAAGTATACATTCTAAGACCGGGAGGAGATGAATGAGATACGTCTAAGAAGGAATGGGAGGTGAATTAGATGTTACCCAACTCGCTAGATTTTGCATGCAATACAATGAACGATATCATGAATACGATTAGCCTGTTAACTTACAAGTCACGGGGAACACAATCCCAGTCTCATCTTCATATTTTTACTACTTTCAATCTTATTTACTTGTCTTTGCATTTTTACTTGTTCTAAACTAAAACCAAAACCTCCACTTTTACTTTATGCAAGCTTATTTTTGGGAAGTAGTAATTACAACTGAATAGTGATAGTTAATAGAACTTGTTTCAATCTATTCCCTATGGGTTCGACCCCGACTCTTAGTTGGATAAAATTTACTGCTAACGATCATCTATATCTCTTTCAAGAGGTGTAATTAAGCGTTATCACAATGGCGTCGTTGCCTGGGAGTACGGTTTTTGAAATATTTTATTAGTTACTACTTCAGTTTGTAGTTCTATTTCCTAATTTTACTTTTACTTTCTTGTTTGTGTTTTTGTAGGGAAAAAATAGTGCATGCCAACCACCCGAAGCAAGGGTGAACCACTACTTCCATACGATCTTGAACTACAAAGATCAATTCGCAAAATGAATGCACAAGAGCATGAGGCACTAAGGCTGAGAGAGCTGGCTGAAAATCAAGTCAGGGATGGTGATGACCACAGGGATGAACAATGGAGCTTTACGGGGCAGAGGTGAGAGACCTGTGAACTTTTCTCTTGTTGATGATGATGCTGATACAGATGACACTGGGGCTACTGGAGCTATAGTCCTCCCATCACTATCTCTAGGTGTGAAGTTCACTATCACTAGTACTATGCTGCAGATGCTGAATTTGAAGGGATTATTTAGTGGAACAGTTAGTGGTGATGCCAACCAACACTTGATGAACTTCATCACCACTTGCAAGTCATCTGAAATCCCTGGGGTTAGCCAATCGACTGTGTGACTGGGTTTATTTCCATTGTATCTATTTGGAGAGGCAATGAAATGACTGAATAAACTTCCAAATAACTCTATCACGACGTGGAGGGAGTTGAGAGAAGCATTTCTAGAAAGGTTCTTTTCACCATCCAAGAAGCTGCAGATCAAGGATGAGATTAATGCTCATAAGCAGCGACCTAATAAAGTCGTGAATGAGAATTGGGAAAGATTCAGGCAAAAGCTAAAGTAGTGTCCAAATCACAATTTGACTGACGAGCACTTGAAAGAGATATTCTATAGGTCTTGCAACTTCGTGACCAAGCCAGTGATAGATGCAGCTTGTGGGAGGTCTTTTATGGCTAGGACATTTCAGGAGGCCACGATAATTCTGGATTAGCTCGCAAAGAATAATAGAGCTTGGTATACCAGAGATATAGATTGTTCGAGATTCATATTTGAGATGTCAGTAGAATAAAAATGAAAAGAGGAGGAACGTGATTAAGACATGGATCACATGAGAATGCAGATGGACTTATTGACCAAGCGCTTGTTAGGTGGAGGATTAGAGAAGGTAAAAGCTGTGGACATTGGAAGTTGAAATGATGAGCCAGACTTTGACTATGAGGAATCTAAGTTTCTAAATAGCCAAGGGGGTTTCCGTACATACAACTCTAGGAATCAAGGTCGAAACTTTCAAAGAGAAAACTACTACGACCGAACTAGAAATCGTGATCAAGGAGGGTGGCAGAATAAAGACAACTTCAAGAATGATAGAACTGGGGTGTTTGTGCCACCTATGAACCGAGAGCAAGTCGGTCACAATAATGGTGGATCTAAGCTGGAAGAGATAATGTCAAAGGTCCTAAAAATATTGAGGCAAATGAGTTTGGAGTCAAAGATATGTGTGGCGATATGTCTAATATCAGCCTGTTAGTGGATTCACACTCTACCTTTATCAAGCAATTAGAGCATCAGATGGGCCAGTTGTCAGCAGCAGTTAATCAGAGAAAAGACTGATACTTTACCCAGTGACACTATGCAAATTCCCAGGAAACATGGGCAATGCATGATAGTGACAACTAGGAGTGATAAGGTACTTTCTGACACTATTATTGCAGGTACTGAGTAGACTAAGGATACAGCTTTTGAGACTTATGAGTAGGCCAGACATTAGGCAGATAAGGCAGCTTTGTTTGATGATGATGATGAGGCTGATGAGATAGCATTGGAACAGAAGAAGGCCGAAGAGAATAGTAGTATGCAACAAACAGAAGTAGAAACACCCTACTATTTGCCACCTGTTCGCAAGTCACCGCCTCGATTCCCATATAGATTGAAGAAAAAGGTCGAGGATGGCAAGTTTCTAAAATTTATTTCAATGCTTAAGGAAATATCAGTCAACATCCCATTGGTTGAAACACTTCAGCAAATGTCAGGTTATGCTAAATTCATGAAGGATTTGGTTACAATGAAGAGGATGGTTTCTTTTGAGCCAGTCAACAACTTACATCACTGTAGTGCCGTTGCTACCAGGTCATTGGTGGAAAAAAAAAGAAGATCCGGGCGCATTTACCATACTTTGTACCATTATTTCTTTTGATTTCACAAGGGCTCTATGTGACTTGAGTTCTAGCATAAATCTAATGTCGCTAGCCATTTACAGACAGTTGGGCTTAGGATGCCCTAAATCGACTTCTATGCGACTGCTGATGGCAGATAGGTTTGTGAAATACCCAGTTGGAATTTTGTGTAATGTGCTGGTGCGAGTGGGCAGGTTTATTTTTCTTGTTGATTTTATCATACTAGATTGCCAATTTGATTTAGAGGTTTCTATCATCTTAGGGAGACCAATTTTGGCAACTGATAAAGCATTGGTAGATGTGGCATGGAGAACTCACATTCAAACTCAATGATGAATAGGCCAAGTTCAATATATGTGCCTCTATGAAACAACTAACAGATATGACCGTGATGTATCTGCTCGATCTTGAGGTTGAAAGTGTCATTGATATATTGAGGAAAGGCTCGCTATTGAGCCTTTGGAAACTGTACTCATGAATTTAGATGGTGATGGTATTGAAGGGTATGATAAATCTGTAAATGATTTGTAGGGTGTGGGTTCACATTCATATGCTCCCAAAAAGCTTGACCTTGACCTAAAAAATAGGCCGAGTCCACCTGCTAAACCATCCATAGAGGAGCCACCTGTACTTGAGCTTAAAGAATTGCCAGTCCATTTGATGTACGTGTTTCTTGGCGAGCATAAGACCTTGCCAGACATTATTGCTATAGATTTGAGTGAAGAACAGGTTACAATATTGGTGGAGGTATTGTAGAGGTATAAGAAAGCTATTGGGTGGACTATTGTTGATATCATAGGTATTCCTCCTGGCATTTACACCCACAAAATTTAGTTGGAGGAGGATTGCATGCCCAGTATTAAACACCTGTGAAGATTAAACCCACTTATGCAAGAGGTGGTGAAGAAAGAAATCATTAAGTGGTTAGATGCATGTGTGGTCTATCCCATATCCAGCGGCAACTGGGTTAGTCCTTTTTAATGTGTCCTTATGAAGAGAGGTATGACAGTTGTCGCGAATGACAAAAATGAGCTAGTCCCACTTAGGCCAGTCACTGGATGGCGAGTTTGTATGGACTATAGAAAGCTTAACAAATGGACTTTAAAGGTTTATTTTCCAATGCCCTTCATGTATCAAATGTTAGATAGGTTGGCAGGCAGAGGTTGGTACTGTTTTCTTGATGGGTACTTTGGCTACAAGCAGATTTCAATAGCACCATAGGACCAGGAGAAGACCACCTTCACATATCCTTATGGCACCTTTGTGTTCAAGTGTATTCCATTCGGACTATGCAATGCTCCCGCCACAGTCCAACGCTTCATGATGTCTATATTCCCTAACATGGTGGAGGACACTATTGAGGTATTTATGGATAATTTTTTAGTGGTAGGTGATACTTTCAATGAATGTTTGTTAAATCTTAACAGGGCATTACAGAGATGTGAAGAGGCTAACTTAGTTTTGAACTGGGAAAAATACCACTTCATGGTCAAAGAAGTTATTGTGCTAGGTCACAAGATCTCTGAAAAAGGGTTGGAGGTCGATAAGGCAAAGATAGAGGTGATAGATAAATTGACTCATCCCATCTCTGTAAAGGGTATCCGCAGTTTCCTGGGCCATGCAGGTTTTTATAGGCGTTTTATCAAGGATTTCTCTAAAATTGCACACCCTTTGTGCAAGTTATCAGAGAAGGAGATAAAGTTTTACTTTGATGAGGCCTGCATGAAAGTGTTTGAGTGCTTAAAGGAGAAGTTGATCTCAGCCCCGATGATTATTGCTCCTAATTGATCTGCCCCATTTGAGATCATGTGTGATGCTAGCAGTGTCGCTTTGGGGGTTGTGCTAGGGCAGAAGCACAATAAGCTTTTTCATCCTATTTACTATGCTAGCAAACTGCTAAATAGAGCCTAAAAGAATTACACTATCACCGAGTAGGAACTATTAGTAGTAGTGTATGCATTTTAAAAATTTAGAGCATACCTTTTGGGTACCAAAGTTATTGTGCATACTAACCATGCAACCTTGTGATGTTTGATGACCAAGAAAGATGCTAAGCCAAGGTTGATCAGACCTGTTGCTCCATGAATTTGATTTTGAGGTGAAGGACCATAAATGGAGAGAAAATCAGGTAGTTGACCACTTGTCCGGGCTGGAAGATGAAGACGAGGTAAGGATGCACTTGATATTGATGATTTCTTCCCAGATAAACAGGTTTTAGCTGCCACTCTTGATCATATTCGTAGGTTTGCTGATTATGCTAACTATCTTTTTGTGATCTTATTCCGAAGGATCTTGATCTTATTCCTAAGGATCTTACTTTTCCACCAGCTAAAGAAGTTTTTGCATGATATTCGCAGGTACTTTTGGGATGAGCCATACCTATTCAGGATCTGTACTGACAATGTCATCAGGAGGTGCATCCATGAAGCAAAGATGTTGAGAATTTTGGAGGCCTGTCACTCATCACAGGTAGGTGGACACCACAGTGGGAGTCGTATAATGCAAAAGATACTGCAATGTGGATACTACAAGCCTACTATCTATAAAGATACACATTACTTGGTAAAAAGTTGTGACCAGTGTCAAAAGCCGGGTAACATATCTAGGCGTCAAGAGCTACCTATGACACCAATTCTGGAGGTGGAGTTGTTTGATGTATGGGGCATCGATTTTATGAGGCCATTCATGAGTTCATATAGGATGAAGTACATTCTTGTAGTAGTTGATTATATATCCAAATGGGTGGAAGTCATCTCCTTACCAGATAATAAGAGCAAGAGTGTTCTGAGTTTTCCTGCGAAGAAATATCTTTTTCAGGTTTGGGACTCCTAGAGCTACCATCAGTGATGGAGGCTCCCATTATGTAATAAGATATTTTGGACTCTACTAAAAAAATATGGTGTGCGACAACACAAGGTAGCTACTCCATATTATCCCCAGTCTAGTAGGCAAGTTGAGGTATCAAACTGAGAAATCAAAGAGATTCTAGTGAACTCTATAAATGCCACCAGAACTGATTGGTCCAGGAATCTTGATGACGCTCCATGGGCATATTGGATAGCTTTCAAAACACCCATTGGTATGTCCCCATACCAATTACTATTTGGGAAGGATTTTCCTTTGCCCGTGGAGCTGGAACATAAGGCATTGTGGGCCTTGAAAAAGTTGAACTTAAATTAGAGTGAAGCTGCGCATATGAGGCTGGATCAAATCAATGAAATAGATGAGTTTCGTTTGCGTGTGTATAAGAGTGTTTCTCTTTATAAAGAGAGGATGAAACTAAACCATGATAGGCATATTGAACATCGTCAATTCAGCAGTGGGGACAAAGTGTTGCTGTTTAATTCAAGGTTAAAGTTGTTCCCAAGCAAGCTGAGGTCAAAGTGGTCTGGACCTTTCACCATCACACAAATATTTGCTCATGGAGTAGTGGAACTTGATGCTCGAGATGGTCACAATTTCAAAGTGAATAGACAACGAGTGAAGCGGGACTTAGGATCTCCTGACGAATTTAAAGTGGTTGAAGAATGCCAACTTGATGAAGTCTGAATAGTCAAGGGACCTGCATCGTGCCGTGATGTTAAATCAAACGCTTCTTGGGAGGTAACCCAAGGATTGTACTAGCATTAGATAGGTTAAATTCTATTATTTCATGTTTTATAGTGTCATGGTGTGTTCAGTGAATGAAGGGTCCTAGAGGAGGAGAAAAACATAAAACAAATTGGCATAAACTCACCACTACGGGTACTATATGGACCGTATAGGGTACCACGCCCCGTAGTGGAATGGCGTGATGAACACAGTCTCCAGGATCTTCAGGATTATGGGAGGGATTACAGTCCATTTTGAAGTTCATGGACCATTTTGCCTTCCATGAATCCCAGGTAAGCCCCTCAATCTTTTTGGTAGGCCCATCAATACGATAGGCTTTATGGCCCGTGACGCTCTTCACGGACTGTCTTTCCTTCCGTGCAGCCCTAGTATATCTATTTCTATTCCATTAACTCTCGCATCTCGCCATAGGAATATGGTCTGTGGTACTCTTCATGAATATCCACCACGGATCGTGAAGCCAGTTGGCTAAATTAAAAAGTAGTCAACCCGGTTTCATCTCAGGTCCAAATTAATTAGGGCTTATGGTTATAACCCATTTTCTGCCATAAAATTTGGGCATTTCCGAATACACAGCACCACGACGACCACCTTCTTTATTCCTTCGTACAAAAACCTTCCAACTCCCACAATTTCAACTTGCATTTGGTGTTTTGTCAGTGAAGATTGTGTGCCCTTCTACTTGGAATAACAAAATCACGTAGTATTATTTTCACCATCTTGTGTTATTGCGGTGCTTTTGCTATGACTATGAGGTACATTGTGAATTAATTAAATGGGGTAGGTTAGGATTTTTGTGTTTCGCTGTGGTGGTGCAAAAATTTATTGTGGTAGTTGATTTTGAATTTTATGCTTATGTCATATAGGAGTCAAGTGCATAATGATATTAGTTTGCCAATGTACGTGCACTTGTGTTTTGTAATGTCTAAATGGGCTAAAGTTGTTTCAAAAGATGTCAAGTTTGGTTGTTATTGACGGAACTATGAAAATGGGAACGATGACCTTCATCACGGACCGTATTGCACTTCATGATCCATGGCGGAGGCCAGTTGTCCTCCCTACCAAGAATTTCCAAGTATAGGATCACAGAAGGCATTACGGACTGTGCATTTCATCACGGTCCGTGGTGCTCTTCCGTGGCTCCCACACTTAGAAATTTTTCATGCCCTTCCTGAGACATAACCATTGGAAGGCAATATAGAAGCCTTCATGATCCGTGGTTATCTTAACGGTCCGTGATGTCCTCCCGTACTTTCACACATTATTTTTATTTTTGAAAGTTTAAAAAATGCAATAATATTTTATTTTCTGTTTCCGCTTGCAATCACCCTATGATAGATTGAGCGAAGTCATTTCTTAAGGGTTATTGTCATGCTTGTATAAATCACGGGGAAATCTGAGTACCCATGTTAATTCATCACATTATTTTTTTCAATTACTCACCAGTTGGAGCTTTTGTAGGTACCATGGCACGACCATGCACCAAGAATGCTTCCCGATACAAACTTCACAACTTCCCGTTCGAAGAATCAGAGCATGTGTCAGCAAATGAGTCGGCGCAAAGGTCGGGAAGTTATGAATCAAATGGGTCGAAGGTCCAAGTGACTACCCATATCTTTCCTCATGCTCCCCGTATGACTAAGTCCAAAGCAGCTACTGAGGCTGCGACCACTCCCTCCCAGTCTGAAGAGGAGGCAATCGGCTCAGCCAATGAGGCAAATGGGGACGATGTATAATCCGGAGAGGTGGGAAGTGATGTTGGTGAGAAAAGTGCTGGGAATAATGACCTAGACTCTATAGAGAAGTTTTCTAATGCAAAGAAAAATAACCCAGTCACACACCGACATGTCATCACGTTTCTGCGAAACATGTGGTTGGTTCTGGGCAAAAATAATATCTTTCTGAATGGCCTAACAAAAGGGTCTAACAGCTTGTGTAAATGATCCATTGTGCCAGAGGTCTAAGTGATCCCGAATAACCTCTCCTCCATACCTTAGTTCAAATACCTATTCTATAAGCATCAGTTTGGGTGGATGACTAAAGACCCAGGATATTATGGTGAAAATCTAGTCCAAGAATTCTATTCGGCCTATGCTGCATCAATTTCAATGATATGGCTGAAGGGATCTCCAAAAAGAGAAAGAGAGCATTAACATTAAAGCAACCACCACTAAATGAAGTCAGTGTTTGGGGCATAATAGTGGATATCACAGAGACTACAATCAATAGGTTCCTATATGGCCCAAAACTCCAGACTGACGACTGGACCGTCCTTTATGAGCATCGCTATCATGAGGTTAGTGATAAGGTGAAGATGGGTGATCCTGCAGTGCGCTAGATGATTATGAAATGGATCAAAGATTATATTACCATTGAGGGAGTAAATGCACCATGGGTCACAAATGTGAGGCAGCATATTACTAAGGCATCCCTCACATTTCCAGCTAAGTTTTGGGGGGCCATTATTCGTGCCCATCTCCAGCCAACTACCAATGACAACACCCTTCATCTTATGCAGGCATCTCTAGTTGCTTGTATTATGGCTCAGTTTGGACTACACAATGGGTGGCTAATTGCGACTGAAATTCAGGATCGAGCATTTAATGAATGGGCTAGACTCCCATTCCCTTCTTTGATCACTGCGATATGCGAGGCCACGGGTGAATAGAGTTGCTCAAAGATTATGATGTTACTATACAATATCATCCAGGTAAGGATATGTGGTAGCATACGCATTGATCTAAGAATTGGATAGCATGGGCAGTCTATCTTGTTTGGAGGCCCTAAAACGGCCCCTGGCTAGAGAAATTCAGGCCTTGGAGGCCAGGTTCATGAGGCTAGGCATATCAGAGAAAGGTGGGATAATGGTCGAAGTTGATTTGAGGCCCATCTTTATAGAAGAGATCAAGACCAAGCAGTTTGAAGATGTTAACTTGAATGAAATTAGAGGAAACGTATTGATGGACAAGGCTCAAGGCTCAAGACTCAACACTTGATACATGTGGGGTGCTTCACTTTAGGGAAGGATTTGTGTTCCCTGGGTAGATGGACTAATTCAGAAAATCCTGTCTGAATTTCATGGTTCATGATATTCTATTCACCCGGGAGTGACTAAGAAGTATCAAGAATTGAAACAGTTAGATTGGTAGCCTAGTATGAAGAAAAACATAGCTAAATATGTAGGCAAGCGTTAGAACTGCCAACAGGTGAAGTATGAGCACCAAAGAACTGCAAGTTTATTTCAAAGAATGCCCATTCCTAAATAGAAGTGGGAGAGAATAGCCATGTACTTTGTGGTGGGACTTCCCAAGACTTTAGGGAAATATGACTCCATCTGGGTTGTGATTGACAGGTTAACAAAGTCAGCACACTTTATGCAGGTTAGAGTGGATTACAATGCACAATAGCTGGCTTGGATTTATGTGAAAGAGATAGTAAGGATGCACGGAGTTCCCCTTTCTATCATTTCAAACAATGGTATGCAGTTCACTTCTAACTTTTTGGGAAAATTACATGAAGAGTTGGGTACTGAACTCACTTTCAGCACCACTTTTCATCCACAGACAGATGGGCAATCAGAGAGCACTATCCAAGTACTGAAAGACATGTTGAGGGCATGTTTGATAGACTTTGGGGATATTGGGATAAGTTTTTGCCCTTGTGTGAGTTCTGATACAACAATAGCTACTACTCCCACATCGAGATGACACCATTTGAAGCACTTTATGGGAGGGGATGCATGTCTCTCATAGGGTGGTTTGAAGCTAGAGAAGTGGAGCCATTGGGGGTAGATTTAATGAAGGACACTCTGGATAAGGTGAGGAGCATCCAAGATAAGCTTCTAGCGACTCAAAGTCATCCAAAAAAAGTATGCTTACTATAAGGTGAGGGATATGAAATTCGAGGCTAGTGAGCAAGTACATCTAAAAGTGTCACTTATTAAAGGGGTGATGAGATTTGGCAAGAAGGGCAAACTCAGTCCTCGCTATATTGGCCCTTTTAAAATTCTTGACTGTGTAGGGCTAGTGGCATATAGATTGTCCTAACCACTTAGATTTTTAGGTTATACCTGTGTTCCATGTGTCCATGTTGAAAAGATACTATGGGTATGGGGACTACGTCATTAAATGGGACTCGGTGTTATTAGATAAGGAGCTTTAGTATGAGAAAGAGCCAGTTGCAATCCTTAATCGTGAAGTTCGAAAGTTGAGAACTAAATAGATCAATATGGTCAAGGTGTAATAGAAACATCGCTAGATGGAGGAAGCTACTAGGGATACTGAAAAGGACATGTGAGACAAGTATCCTCAACTGTTCGGCGAAACAGGTACTACTCTATCTCTACTTTAGCCCTGTTTTTCCTAGTTAGTCACTCAGGGACAAGTGATCAAAAAATTGGTATCTATTATAATGATCTGTTCCCGTCGTTAGAAATAGGCCAATGGAGAAGGATTTCGGACCAGAAAACTTTGGGTAGTAACTTCGAAAAAATTTAGTCTAGGCTAGACTTGGATAAATTCTGAGTCAGGTGAGGTCTAGGGTGATCATGTGAATGGTGGGAGATATAATCTCTGATTTAATTGGATAAAAGGATAGCCAAGGTGATATAGAGCATTTACAGCTTTGCAGAATCGCATTCGAGAGAGTAAAACTCCCAGAATTGAATTTAGCGTGAAGGGTATATTTTAATATGTCTTAGGAAGGGGGTGTGTTGTGAAATGGGGGCTTGGAGCTCAAACTATGAGCTCTTTATTTTTGTGCAACCCGCCAGAGTAGGATCTCTCCCGCCATATAGGGTCGGCACAAGCGGGATAGTCACGAAACTTAAGTCAGTAAATAAACCCTAGAATGGTCTATTTCTGCAAAAACAGTTCCTAAGACTACACAAGGTGACCTAGGGCAATTTTTATTGATTTCTTATGGAATTCCACGCTTAAGGTAAATATTTTACTTCCTAAATTTATCCTTTGATTCCTAGAACCTAGAAACTATGGTTGGTAATTATTGGGGGAGGGTTTGAACAAAAACTAATGGTAGGAAGTAGCCCTAAGGTGGGGTTAGGATCATGGGTTTTGTCCTTGGGTAAGAATTGAGTTATAAGTCTTGTAAATTTGGTTACTTTATTGATCCTTGTGTATATATGACTTGTGTTTAGACTAAGAACTAGCGGAAAGAACCCGAAAAGGAAAAACTCTTGCACCTTAGAATTATTGAAGACTAAATTCTAGGTAGGTGACGGTTTTATTTTCGGTATGTCTTTCATATACTTGTTAAATCTCTTCATGATATGCATATGTGTATATAAATAGGAAAACATGCCAGATTATGTGTGAAATGATCACTTGCTGCCTGTTTTGTAATGAACGTGTTCTTGGTGATATAATGTTGTTAATACTGAATGTATTTGTGATTATGACATGTTTGGATCGGGTATCACATTCTGACACATAAACTAGATCGAATGTCATGTTTTGACACATATTTGGATTGAGCGTCACGTTCTGACAAATATATGGACCGGGTGTCACGTTTCGACACGAGGTTGTTTGTTTGTAGGCCCCTTGAAAGGACCCTTGTGTGAAATTATAGCATGTTGAAAATATTGAGTTGTGATCTTTCTGAATATGATGGAAGATGAGACTAGTTGACTTATTCTGTATATGTTTATGCTTGTTCTGTTGAATTTATTTGTCTATGATCCGCTTACTGGCTAATCGCATGATCCTTCTAGTACACTGTTATTTTTGTGTACTGATACTACACTTGCTCTGCCTTTTGTTGAGTACAAGGCATATTCAGCCGGCTACGGAGATACCTCGCTTAGAAGAGTAGAAATCTTGTTCAAGTCCAAGAGTGAGCTATTCTGTCATACTGCCGTGGACTTTCTCATTGTCTTAGTCATTCGTCCAGGACTCAATTGTTCAGTCATTGTTATTTTCATTATGAATCCTTTTGGGGTTGTATTTTCCTTTTCTAGACTTGTTCATTTTTAGAGTTTTGGGTACGATGACTTTCCGTTCCTAGGGTGTGTTTACTTCCGCATATTTTGGGTTGATAACTAGATGGTTTCTTTGAGTTTATGGGAACTCAGCATTTATTTTTGATTTAAACCTGTTTTGACATCTTTAAACTTAGTATACTACGCAATTATTATCGTTGGGCTGTTGAAAATGGTTCTCCCACCGGAGGGTTAGTGTGGGTGTCAGTCACAGCGGATCGACGTCGTGCCCCCCCCCCTCCCCAATTTTTTAATTTTATTTTTATTTCTTTTATAAAAGTATTTTAAAAAAATTCTTACTTCATATCCCCCCTAAAAAAATTTAGATATTTTTATTTATTTTTTAAAAAATTCTAGCCTGCCCTATCTAACCCTCTGTTTTCAAATTTATTTTATTGTATTATATATATATATATATATATATATATATATATATATATATATGTTGACACCCAATTTTGACCCTCCACAACGCAAATTAGCTATCGAGTTTCTTTGAATTTCAAATATTTTTGAGATAATTAGCTTTTATAAAAACAAAGATATTTTCATGTTATTCTTAACTATTTTTATTTTTATAAATTTTAGTATGATATACATATTTTTATAAACTATATTTTTGATTACTATTTATGTAGTTATTCGAAAATTATCTCAAAAATATTTCATTGTTTTTATCTAAATACAATGTTAGTTAGATTAGTTTAATTATAGTTTGCATTTTTGAAAATTTTAGTTTTTTCTTAAAAAAAAAACTCAATCTCCCACATCGAAAATTGCAAGAAAATTTGAAGTTTTTGGAGCCTATATAAAGGCTCATATTCTTATTAAGAAGGAGAAGAAGTGGTAGATTTTTTATCTACCCCAAAGTTAGAAATTTTCTTAACTTTGTTAGGATTTTGGACTCTTGTCACGAACCTAAACGTTGTGAAAATTTCTAGCTTTCAATTTATATTTTTCTTCAACGAAAATAGGAAATTGAAGTTGAAATTTAGGCTAAGAACAGTGTTCTTATAACGTCGAACCCACGAAGGTTCGAGTCTAAATTTTTAATCTTTTTTTTATATATAGATTGGAGTTCCATCAAGCTCTTGGGTGGTGGTGAAGTTGTCTTTCGCTTATCGTCTTCAGTCTTGTTGTCCGGAAAGAGGTAAAATCTTTTCTCAGCTTTATTTTATTTAATTATTTTATGTTTTATATTTAGTTGATTCGTAGTCTTATTTTTTTTAGTTAGCATATATTAAGAATAATTAGATTAATGATAGAAATTTTTTATAGTTAGCATGTGTTAGAATTAATTAGCTATCATGTGTTAGAATTATTTAATGAAAAATCTTGTTTTGTTCATTATTTTTTCAAATAGTTTTCTTTGACAATATAGATTTTCATATTTTTAATTTCTTCTTTTAACATGATTTAGATAACAAAAATATGGTTAAAGTTATTATTCAATTAGAATTTTCATGGCCTAATTGATTTAATTCTTTCTTTAAAATTTGAGCTAGTATAACGTATATATTAAATCCGTATTCTTTAGTACTTGAATATATTTCTTCTTTCCTTTCCTTTCCTTTGTCCACATATACGCATGTTGTTAATCACTTCTAGGATGCTCATCAATTTGATAACTTAAAATATCATGATATGTTCCTTGGTTTAATTTAAAATAAGTAAATGCTCATGTAATTTTATTTTGGTGCATGTGATATAAATTCGAGTCCATCTTTGGACCCCATCGTTGCATATCGTTGAGTTTTGAGTTTCTCATCATCTTGTTTGAATTGCTGAAAAGTTGATAAATGGAAAAGAAGGTAATATTCATGATTTATATATAGATAGTGGGCTGTATACACAGAATACAAGTGAAAAATAGTGTTGTATATACTGATATACAGTATATATATAGTCTGATATACAGTAGATACAGGGAACAAACATGTGATATATTGTGTGTATACAGCTCGATATACAGAAATAAAGTTGTATACATATACATTTTGATATATAATATGTATACAATTGCGATATACAGTGGAATTGTACTTAAAGCCCAAAACGCAGAAGGCCCAACAGCTTAGTCCAGGCATACAAAAATTAAGTTTCGGGCAATATTTTCATGTGTTATTTATTGTTTATTTATATTAATTCGGGTTGTAATAATTTATTCACTTATGTTATTTATGCTTGCTTAGATATTAATTTTAATTTTCTTTAACTTAATTAGATTTCCCTAAAGATAAATCAATTCATGTTAATTTACTCGTTAGATGATTTTCTACCTTTACTTAGGCATTTGGTAAACTTTACTTTTTTTTTATACATGTATATTATTTTCAATCTTTAAGTTTGATCATTTTTTTCCAAAAAAATAATTTTAAAGTCTTCGTTTTCTTTTAAATTAATATTTTTAAAAGTTAGTCAAATAATTTTCAAATCGTCGGATAACCGCGCGTTAGCGGCCACTTTGAATGCTTAACACCTTCTCAAAGTGGAAATAAGAACCTCGTACCTTTTTCTCTGAATTTTTAATACTTAAATCTGTTAGGGTCTTTTAAATTAAGATTTCTTAATTTCTTTAAAAATTAAGTGGCGACTCCTCTTTTTCTAAAATTAATTTTTTCTCTATAAAGTTGAAATTAATTTTAAATCATTTTTCAGACATAATATATATATATATATATATATATATATATATATATATATATATATATATATATAAAGAGCGGATGATTAGATGGAGTGAATGTAATTTTATTTTTTTAAAAATAAAAATAATAACATTTTTTAGGAAGGAGTAAGGGGGGGGGGGGGGTGAAGTATGATATTTTTAAAAATATTTCATAAAAAAAAATTTAATTTTTTTTAAAAAAGGACGGGGATTGTGGGGGGAGGGGGGAGGTGATGGGGTGCATGAGCAAAATATTTTAAATTTTATTTTTAAAAAATTGATTCCTTTTTTTTAAAAGTAACTTTTTATTAAAAAAAAAATTATTTTTTAGGTAGAAATACTTTAATCTATAACTTTTAACTAGTGTTAATAGTTTATCTAATTTTTATCAAGGTGAAATATTTTATCCATGTGAAATGCTATGTGGAAAGGTTTTTTCAAAAAATAGAGAGAGTAGAGAGAGTGTATTACACACCACTGAGGTGTGTTTCTCAAACTAATAAGTGATAGTTTAGGTATAAAACTCACACTTCCAATAGTTTAGGTATGAAACTGAAAAAATGAATAGTTTAACTGTGTTTTTGACACTTATTTCTAAAAATAATTTAAAATCTCGGTTCTTTCAACTATGCGATCATAATTGTCCTTAACATTAAATTTTGAATCAACAATGCTCCTCATTTAGTATATTGAATTATAAATATCTTTAACATTAATTTTCGAATGAAAATATCCCTCATTTTAATAGTATTATGAGATGGCATATATAAGACTTTAGTTAAATATGTAATATTGATTTATCAGTCCATATTGTCAATTATAAATAACTTGATCTATCTGATTTAACCCAAAATAACTAGAAACAATAGGTTCATATCTAGTTTTTTTTTTTAAAAAAAATGTTTCATGTTTGACAATTGAATGGATTCAAAAAACAATATCTTCTTCATGCAATTTTTAGTTCAAAATCGGTGTAAACAAACTTCAATTGATTCCAGATCTAGGTTCAACTCAACTACTTCATCCTTAACAATGGTATATACTTAAAAATTCAGCCCTAATAATTTTGAACAAATAAATTCAAAAGAATCGAGTTAATTTGAGTTAGGTCTAATACCACATGGACCAATAAATCAATACCATCTTTTTAATTAAAGCACCATGTACATATGCCATCTCATAACGATAAAAAAGGGCATTTTTATTTATAAAGGGTTATTGAGGTCTAATAGGTTGAAGGAAGAGCATTTTAAACACGAAATTTAATATTAAGGACAATTATTGTTCAATAATTAAAAAGAGCACAAATTAAATCAGTTTCAATATTTTTGACCATTTTCAGTAACTTTAATGACAACAATTTATTCAATCTTAACTATAGTTAATTTACTATCCTCCTATTTTCCCTCTCCATTTGAGAATCCGTTAAGGTCTTGCCGTAGTAAATCAATTACAGATCTTCTGAAAATAATTCTGTAATTAATATCATTTTTGAATCTCGACCTCGACCTTGCTAATGTAATGCCACATGATCATGTGTTATCTTATGTAACACCATACTGATAAAATATATATCTTAATTTTTTTTTCTTTTCTTATATTCTTAATTAATCTGAGCAACAAAAGAGAAGCATATAATAAATGAGTGGAAAAGAACCTTGGCAAGGTTAAAATGAAGAGTATAGTGAAATGGTCTTTTCCTATACGTAATTAATTCAATTCTAAGTGTGGAACTAAATTAATAAAATTAACTAGTGAATAAGGTAAAGGTAAAAGTTAATATTTAATTATATGTTAATTTTTTAAAATAATATTTATTTTTGAATCAATTATTTTTAGTAACCATGGAAAATAAAATAGACCAAAAAAGTTAGTGAATAAAAGTCTGCTATAATTTGATTTGGTATGGTTCTCGGAAAGGAAAGAGAATAAAATGAAGAAGGAAATTAAATATGATTAAGTAGATTAAATAAGGGGATGTTTCTCTCTCCATATATATATGAATCATAATTACAAAACATGACATAAGATTTTCCTTTACAATTCAAAACAATAGACTTCTTATAAAATATATACATGAGCACCGAACTACCTAATTAATAATTATGGCTGATAATCAATTCCATGAAATTTAAATAAATCCCGTTTAGATTTTAATTGATAGACGAAATCTTCTTCCCTAGTTTATGGTGAAAATCTTGTTTCCTAAGTTATGACCAAAATCTTCTCTCATATACAAATAGTTATTTCCTTCGTCCTTTTTTACTTGTCAAATTTTAATTTGACACACCTATTAAGAATATAATAATTGGTATAGTGAGTAACCATTTTACCCTTATTAATTGATTGAGTTTTAAACATATTTACTCACTACATTTTTCAAAGGCATTAACTCAATGTTAATAAATTGAGGGTATAATAGGCAGAAAAATTATCATTTCTTGATTTGTCAAAATTGACAAGTAAAAAGCGAAATCAAATTAAAAAACATTTGACAAATAAGTAGAAATGTAGGGAGTATTATCCCTTGTTTTTCCCCCTTTTTGCTTGAATAAAATTTAGAAATCATACACGGCATCAGATTCAAATATCTGTTAGTCATACATAACTTATACACATAGTAATCAGACGCATATCAATTTACACGAACTAGATTTCATACACATTTCATATACATATCACTTTTCAACAGTTTAAAGACTAAATTTCTATAGAATTTATACACATATGACTTAGAATTTTATTTAAAATTTTTGTGTATGAAAAATTGTGTAAAACTGATATAAAATATGTATACCTCGGTCAAAACTTAGAATTTCACTCATAAATATCACTATATAACTGTATAAAGTTCATGATAGGTTTATGATAAAAACCACGCTTTGAAACTCACTCAAGGATTAGAATTTCACTCACAATTTCGTGTATAAATTCGTATAAAATTGATATATATATATATATATATATATATATATAACGGTATAAATTTCTTATAAAGTTCATGTTAGGTTCTCTGAAAGTTAAATACAATTACAACAATATTTTAGGTTCATAACTAGTTATTTATTTATGTTTCATAATTGACAACTGAATGGACTCACAAAAAAACATTAATATCTCCGTCGTTTTGAAGATGCAATTTTCAGCTCAAAATCGGTGCAAACAACTTCAATTGATTCAAGATCTAGGTTTAACGAAGTAGAGATACTTAAAAATTTAGTCCTAATAATTCTGAACAAATAAATCCAAAAGAATCGGGTTATCTATGAGTTAGGTCTAATATCACATGGATCAATAAATCAATACCATCTATTTAATTAAATCCCCACATATGTCATTTGATAACCATAAAAGAAAGAGCATTTTCATTTGTAAATGGTTACTGAGGTCCAATAGGTTGAAGGAAGAGAGTTTTAAACCGAAGAGTATTAAACACGAAATTTGATGTTAAGGACAATTACTGGTCAATAACTAAAAAGAGGACAATTTAAATCATTTTTCGATATTTTTGACCATTTTCAGTAATTTTAATGACAACAATTTATTCAATCTTAACTATAGTTAATTTTCTATTCTCCTATTTTCCCTTTCTATTTGAGAATCCATAAAGATCTTGCCGTAGTAAATCAATTACAGATCTTATGAAAACAATTTTTTAATTAATATCATTTTTGAATCTCGATCTCAACCTCGACCTTGCTAATGTAATGCCACATGATCATGCGCTTTCTTATGTAACACCATACTGATAAAATATGTCTCTTGATTTTTTACTTTTTAAAACTTATATTCTTGATTAAACTGGGCAAAAAAGAGAACCATATGATAAATGAGTGGAAAAAAGCCTTGACAATGTTAAAAATGAAGAGTATAGTGAAATGGTCTCTTCCTATACGTAATTCAATTCTAAGGGTGGAACTAATTAAATCAATAAAATTAACTAATGAATAATGGTGAAGGTAAAAATTAATATTTAGTTATATCTTAATTTTTAAAAATAATAATTATTTTTGAATTAATTATTTTTTTATAAGCATGATAAATAAAATAGATCGGACAAACGGTAGTGAATAGAAGTCGGCTATCATTTGCTTTGGTTTGGTTCTCGAAAAGGAAAAGGAATAAAATGAGAGAAGGAAATTAACTATGATTAAGTAGATTAAATAAGGGGGATTTTTCTATATATATAATATAAAAACCATAATTATAAAACATGACAAATGATTTTCGTTTCCAATTCAAACAATAGACTTTTTATAAAATATATACAAGAGCAAAGAACTACCTAATTACGCTCTCCATTCCATATTAGATTGACACCTTTTATTTTACACGTTGATTAAGAAATTATTAATAAATTGATCAATTTTACTATTTTACCCTTTATTCATATCAATGCAATATACATAGAGTGTAGGAATAACTAGTACAGAAAATTGTTCACATTTAAAAGGTCATATTAATTGTAAGGGTAAAATGAGAAACAATTAATTAATTTTGTCTTGATTTAATAAGTGATCAAGTAATATGAGACAAATAGTTTTAGTAAGATGTCCATCTAATATTAGACGGTGGGAGTAATAATTATGGCTAATAATCAACTATTTTAATTAAGAAAAAATTACGTGGATAAACAAAATTTCTTGGCTAGTTAATTTATGACCAAAATCTTCTCTCTCACACACAAATAGCTAGTATCCCTTGTTTTTTTCCCTCTTTTTTTGCATGAATAAATTTTAGAAATCATACACGACATCAGATTCGAATATCTCTTAGGTATACGTTTCTTTGTACACATAGTAATCAGACGCATCTCGTCTCAATTTATACGAACTAAATTTCATACACGTTTCATATACATATCACTTTTCAACAGTTTAAAGACTAAATTTCTATAGAATTTATACACATATGACTTAGAATTTTATTTACAATTTTTGTGTATGAAAAATTGTGTAAAATTGGTATAAAATATGTATATTTCGGTCAAAACTTAGAATTTCACTCATAAATATCACTATTTTCATGATAGGTTTATGAAGAAAAAAACCACGCTTTGAAACTCGCTCAAGGATTAGAATTTCACTCACAATTTTGTGTATAAAATAGTATAAAATTAATATAAAATATGTGTATAGCTGTATAGATTTCTTATAAAGTTCATGTTAGGTTCTCTAAAAATTAAATACAATTACAACAATATTTTTGAATTTTCATACAATATTAAAACAAAATTTGTTGTCTAAAAATAAGACTCCTAGACTCTATTTTATATTTCTTCCTTCTTTTCCATTCCATTTCACAACAAATCTTTAACAAATAAACTATTTTCTGAACATCTAAGTCCCGGAAGAAGGACTAGAAATATGAGAGTCCACGGCAGCTTGAAAGAAACATCTCACCATTGAACTCTAACAATTTTCACTCCTCTAAACAAAGTTTCTCCGCAGCCGACTGAATATGCCATGTACACAACAAAGACAGAGCAAGTGTAGTATCAATACAAAAAATCAATGGTATACTAGTAGAATCACGAGGTTAGCCAGTAAGCAGATCATGGACAAGTAAACTCAACATAATAAGCACATATATACAAACTAACTTAACCTATGTCACCTCAAATAATATCCAGCAAGATCACAGTTCCACAACCTCAAAATCATATAACTTCACATAAGGGTCCTCTTATAGGACCTACAAACACGGAACATGACACGCGATCTCAAATTTGTGTCGGAACGTGACATCCGATTTAAATATGTGTCAAAATATGACACCCAATCCAACTTATATTTCGGAATGTTCCATCCGATCCCAACATAAAAACATCCACAATTACATTCAGTATTCAACATTATATCACCAAGAACAGGTTCATCACACAATAGGCCAGCAAGTGATCATTTCACATAAAATCTAGAATGTTTCCCTATTCATATAGACATATGCATATCATGAAGCAATTTAGCAAGTATATAAGACACATACGGGAAACAAAATCATCACCTACCTTGAATTCGAGCTTCAACAACCTTAAAGTGCAAGAGCTTTCTCTTTTCGGGTTCGTTCCGCTTATTCTTGGTCTAAAAATAGTAAATACATATAAAGGATCAATAAAATGGCCTAACTATCATGAAAATTAACACAATTCTCTTCCTAGGTCAAACCCGTGATCCAAATCCCACCCTAGGGATATTTTCCACCCTTACCACAAGCCAAAACCCTTCCACAATAATCACCCATCCAAGTTTATGAGTATTAGGAATTGAAGAATGAGTTTAGGGAGTAAAATCCTTACATCCAGCATGGAAATCCGTGGAAAATTGTTGAAAATCCCCCTACTTCCTGTCATTTTAGGAATAGTTTTTGCAAAATGAAACCATTTATGGGTTTTTTTTTCATCTTAATTCACGACTGTCCCGCTATGATGGAACCCATCCCACTCCGGCGGCCCCGCTATGACAGGAATAATCCCGTTCTGGCAGGATATAAAGAAATAGTGAGCTCAGAGTTTGATCTCCAATCCCCCATTTCACAACACACCCACTTTCCAAGGCGTATTAAATTATACCCTTCACGTCAGGTCCAGTTTCGGGAGTTTTACTCGTCCGAATGTGATTCCGCAAAGCTGTAAATGCTCTATATCATCTTGGTTATTAGCTTACCCGACCAAATTAGAGATTCGATCCTCCACCATTCACAAGGTCACCCTAGACTTCACCTGACTCGGAATTCATCCAATCTGGCCTAGGCTAAATTTTTCTGAAGTTACTACCCAAAGTTTTCTGGCCCAAAATCCTTTCCCATTAACCTATCCATAACAACGGAGATAGGTCATTACACACGAAGACATGGATTTTCCTTGATGAAGTCATGGTTTGAAAATTAAGAGAAAATCACTCATAACAAATTTCTGTAGAGGGAAATATATTGAAAAGTGATTGTCATGATCCAAAATTGTTTAAGTTGTGATGGTATCTACACCCAATATGGAGGCGAACCAGTCCAAATTTTAATTCATTTTTCATTATTTCACACAATAGTGAAGAATATACAATGACAAATTATAAAGGATGTCTCAATACAACTGTAACACCCCGGAATGTTTTTCGCAAAGACTCGAATATTTCTTCACGTGTGTGTAGACTCGAACCGAAGGACATGTAATTTTATATATGAGTTAGGATTAATTTCTAAGTATTTGAAGGGTATTAGATGCGGTTTAGGGTCATAAGACATCTCTAACACCAAGTCGAGTCCAAAGAATTAGTCTCGACTAAGTTTTCGAATGAGTTCGTATAAGGGTCAACTTCCAATGACCATATCTCCTTGGATATAACGAACTGGGTAGCCCACGACCTAACAAATTAAAGGTCTTTGCGGCTTCTTTCCAACTCCACCAAGATTGTATTTTTTGGAGTTTGGAGTCAAAAGTTATGACCATTTTACTATAGACTAGTATTGTAGGAATTTCAGGCCTGGGCGACCACTGCAGGAAATTTAGGCTTGGCGCTCCAGTGGCGCCCGACGCCACTATAGCGCTAGAAAATAGCCTCAGTAGTTTGGTCCTTGGCGCGATGCGCCACTTTTAGATGTTCAGGGTTTTAAGCCTATTTTGGCTTGACGCTGCAGTGGCGCGACGCACCACTATAGCGCCAGCAAGATTTTTCGCCCAGTTTTTCAGATTTTGAAGAGGGGCAACTTGGATATTTTTCCTAAACATATATACACTAACATAGGACATTTTAGGCTCATTTTTTTCAGCCTTCTCACCTCTAAAGAAACCCTAACATTCACCCTCTTCTCTCAAATCATCTCCAATAAGATTTGCCCTAAAAAATTCAAGGATTCAAGCTTCCCATTGAAGACCCAACAATAAGGTTTCTTCAAAATCTACTCTAAGGTATGTAAGGCTAACCTAAAATATGGATTGAGTTCTTTCATATGCCCATAGATGTGTTAGATAGAAGTTGTGAAAGATTTGAACTTTTTATGAAGATTTTTCTTGAAATTTCCTAAACTATAGAATATTACTAAAATGTGTTAATGATGTTCTTGAGTTGACTTTGTTGAGAGTATGAATTCATGTATTCATTCACATGAACCCAAGATGAGATTTCTTTTCGTCATAATTTGTCTTGAGGACGAGATTGATGGTTTTTATGTATAATAAAAACAATATTATTTTCATAGTAAAATAAGGTATTCTTATACATGAGTTTGATGAAATTGATATTTAGTTATATGAGAATTTTAGGATAGTTATGAATGTGAAGGGCATAAAAAAAGAAGAAGAAATAAAACATTGGTAGAGCTAAAATGTCACTTTTGTTTCTATAAATGGAATATAGAATTACATAGGGATTTTGGAGCAAGATGTTTGATGATGATGTGAATGATGATATTTGATGATGATGTGATGATGATGTATGATGATGATGTGAATGATGATATTTGATGATGATGTGAATAAAGAAGTTATGTTGATGAGGATGTTGTGTGATGAAGTGGATTGGAGTCTAATGTGATTATGTGATATGTGATTTGCATAATTTGATTTGATCGGAGTCTTATGAACACTTTAAAAATAAATGATCTTTTGAGAAGGAGTTTTAAATAAATGATTTGCGAATATTTTTGCATAAACTATTTATACACTATTTTGAGTTTAAAGAGTGATTATTTTCATCTTTGATTTAGAAAGAGTTTAAGCATAAATTGAGTTTGAAAGAGTCTCTTAAGTTCTCATTTTTGAACACGAGTATTTTGAGTATAAATGAGTTGAATATTTTTGCTTTAAAATGTCAATTTTTGAGATTGAGTTGAGATTGTATCAATTTTAAAGAGAAGAGTTTGATGATTTGAGATGAGTCGATTTGAAAGAAGGTCCAATGAGGCCAGATTTGATTTGAGTTTTGAAAAGAGTCCAATGATACTAAATGAGTTAATTTGAAGGAGTCCAATGAGACTAAATGAGTATTTTGAGTATTTTACTTATTTGATAGATATGAGCATATTGAGTCTTGGGAGGAGTATCGAGCACCAAATTGGGTAAGAGTATAGTCCATACTCGAACCAATAAACTACATCGTCAAATGTAGGAGGGGATTGAACCGTTAAAGTCGGATGCTTCCCATGGGATCGAACCGTTAAAGTCGAATGTTTCCCATTTTATTGTCCTGACATGATAGGACTTGATTGGTTATGGATTCATGATTGTTGATTCGTTCTTACCCTGGCAAGGTATGAACGGATGTGGCAACAACGTCGACTTATTATACTATCACTCGCTTATATGGTGATAGTTGTCGGTTAGAGAAACTCCTAATTTAATGGATTATCCTTGATATGATTGGTTTGATTGTGACTGTAGATGATTGAGTTGAATTATAAAATATTGCATAATTTTAATTTACATATCTATTGAATTGAGTTGATTTCATATGATTGGACTGGATTGGATGATATATGATTGGATTGTGTATGATTGGATTGGAGTAGGTGATATGTGGTGGATTGGATTAAATGATATGTGATTGGATAATATACGATTGGATTGGATTGAATAGAATGATGTGTTATTGGGTTGAATAGAGTGGTATGTGATTGGATGGGATCGAATTGTAAATAATTTGATTGAACTGTATTGTACATGATTGGATTGGATTGTATGGTATATGATTAGTCTTTGTCTAAAAATGTATACTTACTTTAGACTTATGACACTTTGATTGAGTCTCTCTTACCTTTCTGAGTTGAGACATTTGAACCAGCGTTACTCTTTCTTGAGGTATGTTTCATTCTGCCATATTACATACTCATACATTCCATGTACTGACGTCCATTTGGACCTGCATCATTTCATGATGTAGAGACAGGTTTAAGAGATCGTCAATAGGAGCACCATTGAGGATCTATACACACTCAGCGTATTAGTGAGTTCTTCCCTACATTCGGAGGACACCACTTATGTTATTCTTGCGTCGAGTTAGCCCTTTCCATTTTGATTTAAGATAGCCATGAACATGTCATTGGCACCAATTAGATAATAGTGATAGAGACTTCATAGACTAGACAGTGATGAGTCGATTGAGTATTTTCTTTCCTTGAATTATTCTTGTCAAACTAATTTAAATGACAAAGATTGGAGTTGATTTGTTGGCCCATGGCCTTTCTTTCTTGAGTTAGAATCATTGATTTGGATTGCCCACTAAATTATTTCTTTATTTTAAACTTTCTGCTTATTGATTGATATGAACAGATGTGTGATTGGACCAAGTGGTTCTCTTTGGGACCAACAATGGTCTTCGAGTGCCGGTCACGTCTAGGGTACCTTATCGGGGCGTGACAACAAAAAATTTCAAAAGATACCATCAAAATATCCCACAAATCTGATAATATAAGTCTAGAGCACCTACTTCAAATATATACAAGAGTTTGATATCACACTTCTAGGAAAATAAGTCAACCAAAATAAAAGATCAAAATTAGAGTCTAGTGCTATGAATTTAATCAACAGCTTCCACCGAAACTCCAAATGACATAACTCGTTTCACTCCACAATATCTAGCTAGTTTTCTCAACCAAACTTACACGTAAAAATAAAGCAAGTATAATGTGAGTAAGAAAAATAAATGAATATAATAATATCATCGATTGATCCTAAATTGAAGTGATGACGAGGATTGATCTTTCCAATGCTTATGTTCACACCTTATTAGTTATCTATCAAACAAAATAATTAATTAAACCCAAAAATATAAGTTGAAATAAATATCACATTCAGCAGCTAAGCTAAATTCATCTGAGGAATCAACAATTACAAGCTTGATTCTTCCCAAAAAAAGCAATATAATCAAGACAAGAATCCAAAGATATAAGTTTGCTCTTCTCAAAAATCCAAAGATGAGTCAATACATAAATTTAAATCATATACGGATAAGATGTAATACAATGCAAATTAAATGTCTATATGCACCAGTACACACATTCTCTTATGGTAGGTATCACATGACCCATGGACTACTTGTCGTCCCTGTATTCAGTATAGTAAAATAAAAATATTTTAAAGATGAAAAGAAAAAGACAGTATTCGAGTCCATATAATTCACCATGTGTCCTTAAGGAATTTAATCCCCTCACTGTACCCGAGGTTATAAATTATTTTCTCACAAGATAAAATAGATAAACTATTAAAGAAGTAACGGTATCTCAAACTTCAATAACTTCAATGAACTCAAAAGACAGGAACAAAATCACACAAAGACTCTACTTTTATTTGTAAGAAAACGTATGCAGAAGAAGGAGGAAATTCAATTAAGAAAATTGAGGGAGAAAACCCCTCTATTTATAGCTACCAAAGGATAGTATGAAAATGTGCTAATTGTGTCTTATTGGAGAGGTCACAACCCTTTGGAAAGGGACAACTTTTCATAATGGTCACAACCCTTTGAAAAAGTCATAATTTTTTAGAATGGTCACAACCCTTTAGAAAAGGTACAATCTTTCATAGCAGTCACAACCCTTTAGAGTAGGTACAACCTTTCGTAAAGGTCATAATCCTTCACTTTTCATTCACACTTTTAAAACTCAAAACCCCCCCACATGAATAGGGATTAACTATTGTTAAAACATATACATGAAAAAATTATGTGATTCGTAAATATAATAAGGATTAATTGCATCTCGATAAGTAGGTTTTCCTTTGAACTTTTCATAGTGAACATATATCGGATATACTCAATCAATCGGTAGATTTGATATATTTGAACCGTCAAACTTTTGTGTATACCTAGACAACATAAGTCACACAATTAACCCTTTAACTATTTTTGGTTCTCATTATTTTGTTCTTTTCATCCATAAACACTTCCTGATTCATAAGTGCGTAGTGAACTGACCTTACCGAATTCTCCTTGAAGCGGCTTACACTTCACACTTACATAGGTGATTTTTAAATGTATTATCCCGTAGATGCATCATTTGATATACCCTATATCAAACTTAGAAATTATTAAAAGGTCTTAATTTCTTATCCTTGTTACTGAACATTGTCTCATCATGAGAATGGACAAAAATTATTTTGACAATTTTGAACCGTCATCAATGACTTTGTTTAATCTTCTTGAACCTAGATCTTGGGATATCCAGTCTTCTTGGTATATTTAAAACCATGATGATTTGTCCCCGTTGATAATCTCTTAACTTCCTCTCTAGTTAAGCCTTTTGTAAGTGGATCCGACACATTATTCTTTGACTTTATATAGTCAATCATGATTATTCCATTAGAGAATAGTTGTCTAACGGTATTGTGTCTTTGTCGTATGTAACGGGACTTACCTTTATACATAATGCTGCCAACCTTTTCTATTGCAGCTTGGCTATCACAATGTATGCATCTAAGAGTCATTGGTTTGAGCCAAAATAGAATATCTTCTGAGAAATTTCAGAGCCATTTAACTTCTTCACCGATCTTGTTTAAGGTTCTGAACTCATATTCCATAGTAGAGCGAGCTATACATATTTTTTTGGATGATTTCCAAGATATTGCTTCTCTACCAATGTTGAAAATGTATCCAATTGTATCAGTTGACCCAATAATCCAATTTGCATCACTATATCCTTCAACAACTGTTGGAGACTTATTATAATGCAAAGCAAAGTTTTTAATATAAACACATTTATGTTAGCAATGTCGTTACTTATTATCATCATATCATCCACATATAAAAACACAATGACAACCTTATTTGAAGTGTTCTTAATATAAACACATTTGTCACACCCATTAATTTTGAAACCATTTGACAACATTATATGATCAAACTTTGCTTGCCATTGTTTGGGCGCTTGTTTTAGTCCATACAAATATTTAACAAGTCGGAGCACCTTTACTATTCGTAGCATATAATATGAACACACAATCAACCGTTTTGGTTGTGTTTTACCCTTTTAGGTTTAGGAACTTTTACCTTAGCCAAACACCCCCACACTTTCAAGTATTCAAAGTTAGACTTTCTTCCTTTTCATTTTTCATATGGAATAAATTGTGTTTTACTATGAAAAACTCGATTGAGCATTCGACTAGCCGTAAGGATAGCTCCCCTCCTCAAGTTTTGGGGTAAACAATAATTTATCAACAAGTCGTTCATCAAGGGAGGACAATCAAGAACCATCAAACACAAGATCCATGACTGGTGGAATAAAAAATTCAGTAATTTTGTCCACAAACTAGCTCTAAAAATTTTCGCAAGTCTGATATGTTGGAAAATTTGAAAGTAAAGATGTGACAACAACAATGGAGTAAATTAATAGGAATATCAATAGATTCATGATGATACACCATATGATCTAAAATATTCAGTGTACATCCACAAGAGCATTCCCTTAAGTTGAGTTGACACTTGACAGTATCTTGAATCACCCTTTGTGAAAAAATTGGCAAAGCTGTAAATGAATAATCATAATAGCTCCTTTTTTATAATCTACGACATCTTCAGTTGGACCTAAAGGTTCTTTCCACTTAGACAAATGCCAAAATCTTCCATTAGACTTAAATATGATAAGACCAACCTTTTAGTTTGCTAATCTCGATTAGTTTCCTATTTGCCAGATTAGTGTGTATATAGAAGTCTCCTAATTAACCCTCCTTTTATCTAGGGTAAATTTAGTTATCCTTTTGTTGTATTCCAAAGTTAGGTCAAGCCCCAATCTTATACCTTCCTTTTTGAATATAACTCCCTTGCCATCCAGAAAAAAAAATATTTTTAAAAAAGGTTGACAACTTCTTTTGTTATTTGCTTGTGTTATAATAAATTTTAAAAAAATCATTCTGCATATTTATTCTTAATTACATGGCATCACATCTATGAGAAGAATGATCTAATAAAAACAATGAAAGTGCAACATTGTCTTCCCGAAGAAAATTTTCAAAAGGAGGGAAAGTTATGTCTAACTTCATGCATTTGTTTAAAATAATGAAAGAAGACAATATGAATAAAATATATCTTTTGAAGCACACTTGAAGGAAAGAAAAATGGTTCTTTGCTTTGACTTTGATGAAAAATTTTCAGTTAAAATGACACAATGGAAAAACAAGGGATGCCTATTCACTACAAGGCACCGTACCACAACAATTGAAAGAAAGTGTTAAAAGGAATATTATGTCCAACTTCTTTTAATCTTTTGATGTACCTTAGTTTCTTTATAATTGGTATAAAAGAAGGGTCTCCCTTATTTATTTGTATATGACAAAATATAAATAGGAATAGTCGTTGTCCTATGTTAATAGTGGCGGAGTCAAGATTTTGATTAAGGAGGTTCAAAATTTGAAGAAGTAGACACATGAACTAGTCAAAAAGGGTTCGACATCTACTATATATACATAAAAAAATATTTTAACGATATATAAATTATACATTTTTTTGCTGAAGAAGGTTCAGATAAATCCTCTAACCACAAGGTGGCTTTGCCACTATATGTTAGTTGTTAGGTTTGGAAATATCCTACGCACCTGACCCTTTGTATAAGATGAGCCTATACTCTCTCTAGCGATTGGGAGGCAAGACATAGTCCTACTCTTATGTATACTGGTATATGTATCCGCACGTTGTGCGGTTAATGGATAAATATAATCGTAAATATTGATTTATTGACAATTTCAAAATTTAAATTATTATAAACTGGTAGTATAAAGTTTATTTGAGAGAAAGTTAGTATTTAGCAACTTGATAGATTATAATAAAATATTTATGAAAATAAATTAATATATAAGCTTTGTTCATTGTCTTAATTTGACAATAATTATTTTTAACATTATTTAATTAATTTATTTTTTAAATTATTAAAAATCAGAAATACTCTCACCCTATCCATATTATCCTCTTGTTAGAATAATAAACATATAAGAAAATTTAAATGTTAGATTAATATAAAATATAACTTTTAAAAGTTTTATGATTATGATAATGCTAAGCATAAAACTAAGAAATTTTAATCACTTGAATGTAAATTTGTGTTTTACATAATTTAGTAATTGTGTGAATGGATGACGAGATTCTGAATTTTTGCAGGACAAAGTAGTGGACTCTTTCATATTTTGTAACACTGAAGAATACTTTTGACTACTTATCCATTTATGTCTCAAAGATTATTGTTAGAGTGCTATAAATTTGGATGGTTTCTCTTTTTGTTATTTAATCACCACAATGATCCTCTTAGTTTGACGTAAAAACGTTATGGTAGTTCAGAAATATATAAGATTTGTTTTAAGAATAATTAGTAGGAAGATACATGTATTATATTGCATGTACCGATTAAATGAAAAATCTATTTGTACATATTAGTACCTCCATTTAGTGTCCCTCAATTTATATGTTTTTAACACAGCACGCTGGATTGATAATCATTAATCACCTTGTCTACAATCAAACCTTTTATATATGAACAATAAATAATGTTTTTTACTTGATGTTTCTCAAGAAGATTGTTGAATTACCTTCAAATTATAAAAAGAAAAATATGAAAGACAATGAAAAAAATTCAAAAAAAAAAACACAAAAAAAGATAAATAGGTTTCTTCTCATTAATTCAACCTCATTTGAAAAGATGGCTCCCAAAAATTTTAAATTATATAAAAATATTATATAAATTCAATAAGATCATAATTACCGTGCGTAGCATAGACCTATTCACTAGTTATATTTAAACATGATTTGTAGTTAAATTGTCAGATAAATTTCTTAAATTTATCCATTTTATTTTGTCTAACAGATATCCTAATATAAAAGAGAAATTATTAACAATTTTTTACTAACCACGTACAAAGCGGCATGAAAATATTCATCAGTCGCATTTTTTAATATAATTAATTTTCCTTTTCTTAAAATTAATGTAATTAGTTTACCAAATAGGTTTTCTATTGATAGATTGCAAACTTTATAAGTAACAAACACTTTAAATAAAATAATTATTTTTTTTCATTCAAAAACAGAGAAAGTACTTTAAATATGTGTAGATAAGAATTTTTGTTTGTTGAATAGAATTGCTTATGTCATGACCCAACCCACCGGGCCATACAGACACCCACTCTATAATCTAAGTAGGAGAACCTTTAACCCCTTGCATGAAACACATTGCAGAATTTATGACAAAACTTGAGTACTTTAAGCCAAAATTTCTAAAGAAAGCTATATTAAATCTATTTTATATAATTTATACAAAAAACCTCAAGGATACTAGTCTAAAACAGGTACAAGAGCTTCCTAGAGTGGTAACATAAGAAATGAACAATGACACAACTCCCATCATAAGGAAGAAAAAACAGAAGCTGCTAGGGGATCGCCTTCGTCTTTACCTAAGAGACATAACTGGCCCTGCAACCATACTATGCCAAGTGGCATAGCAAAAATAGTATCAGTACAAGCAACACGTATTGGTAGACATCATCAATCAATCTTATACCCACCGCATAGTATATGAACAGAAAAAAAAAGAGATCATGATAATTAAACTTTATAAGCTTGTCCACCCAACAAAATAAGTAAATGCCTTACTCTCACTCTTATATTCTTCACCACTCTACTGTCCAAAGTTTCACTACCCACTCTAGTTACAAATTTGAGACCTATGGGTTATAGGCCCACCATACTACTGCTTACTTAGCTCTCAAAGTTGCCACCCCAAATAACCTTAGTCACTCAATGGTTTCACCCAACTACCACTGGTCTTGATCCAATTATCTCACAACATAGGGATCTAGCCATTCCATAACCACAACTCGTAACTAAACTCAATTTCTAGGTAACAACTATCACTACCACAGTTATTTGTGGAAACTTCAATGAGAACAACTCCCTGTCAACAACCAACCTCCACCCCAAAACCTATAAGTATAGAATAATTTACATATCACATGTGTCACATCGAGGCCTAACACGGGCCATCATCTTACCTACGAATAAGTCTATATAGGCTCACAGTTCTTTATAACTAACGTGCCTCAACTCAAGGATTTCTGTATGAGTCCTGTTTCACTGGCTCATTTACAACCAACCTCACTATTACACAAAAATACAAATATCCTCAGGTCCTCTCATGGGACCATCTACACACACATACTTGGCCCTTTCAGGGGATGTCATCCATCCATATATGTGTTGGAACATGACACCCGATCAAAGAGCATGTTCGAACGTGACAACTGATCCAAATACGTATCGCAACGTAACACTTGATCCAATTATGTGTCGGTACGTGATATATGATCCAATTATACAAATCAATCATAATTATCAATAACAGATCACATTATATCACAGGAATGGTTCATCATCAAATAGGCCAGCAAATAATCATTTCACATAAGGTCTAGCATATTCTCCTATTCACACACATTTATACATATCATAAGTAATTCAACGATTACATTGAACACACCCGGAAAAAAATCATTAGCTGCATTACCAAACCCTAAGGTTTATCTCCAAATATCTACGCATTTTATATATATGTACATACTACCATATCCATTACAACTTAACCCGTCTGTATATAATAAAATCACAATCAATAACTTCTCAAAGCATTGGACCACCCTCTTACCCAGGTCACTTCAAATTAAACACTAATACAACCGAATTTCTCCCTGTGACCTATGACCTACAGCTTAATTATATGATTTCTCAATAAATTTCCTTCTATACTACACAATGGGTATAGATTTATTACTCAGAGAAGGGAAGCTTAGCCTACCTAGGTGTCGAGCAACTGTGGAGGGATAATACTATTGAAATCTTTGGTTCCAGATGTCCTACGGGTAAGGTACGACTGAATTCCACCTGTTGAAAGCCTTTCAATGCTAAGATTCTTTCCCCTTTTTTTCACAAGTCTGGAGTAGCCTCTTAAAGGGTTTTTGCAGTAACCCTCGCCTCTAATCTATCCTTGGAATAAGTGGTTAAAATAAGAAAATAGCGACTTAAGTTTTGTCTCACATTGTCCCACTTTGGCGGCCATATTCCCCCTATAGTGGTGCCCCTAAGGCGACACCATCCTGATCTGGTGGGATGGTGGGACCCAGTTGAGTAAATTATGTTGTGATTTCTTCTACTCTAAATTAAAAATGATTCGGGTCGTTATAATAGATATCAATTTACCCTTTATTCGTTCCCAAATGATACATAAGAGAAGACACGAATAGGTTAGGGCACGCTTGAAGGAATGACCACTGCCCATGATCTAGGGGGAAATTTGTGTACTCTGAATTATGGTGGGAATGGAAAAATACCTTAAATACACATCCGAAAAGGATTACTTAAAGAGAAATTGAACCACATTCAAGCCTCACTGTCCTGCCTCATCCCGCTCTGGAGGGATTCTTTCTACTGGAGTAGGATCCTGCCGCTCAGGCGGGATGACGTGATCATTAAAGAGTGGGGAGAAGAATGGTTTCACCCCATTCTTCATATTCCCTCACTCAAACTCTCCCAAAATTTTCTCAAACTCTGCACTCCGATTGTCTTCTCTACGGTAAGAACCTCATCCTTAACTTTAGATTAATGCTACTATTTACATTCTAATGATAACATATTAAGAATCAGTAGAATCAAAGACCCAAAGGGTAGTTTTCAACCCTTTATGAAATATATTGCTTGTATTGATAGATTAACATAGCATGGACCCTCCCCTTATATCCACAATCTCTTCACGACATCTTGGGTGTAAGGTTAGCAATAGATTTCACCCAAATCAAACTAGAATATGGATGGAAGTTGAAATGTTGTTCTTGGCCCAAACCTTGATTATGCTAACTATTTGAAGTTTTTGAATCAACTTCCTTTGTAAATAAGGGTGTTAGGACACTAAGGAGTACTGCTCTACAAATTTTTTGAAGAAATAAGTAATTTGGGTGTGGTGAGGTGCCATGAACGTGGCTGGTGTTCTTCCCGGATGAATCCCACTCTAGTGGCCTTCATCCCGCTCTGGCGGGATCCTACCGCTCTGGTAGGATTTCACCAGGCAGTGGCCTTGCCTTTGAGGTCCTTTCCTCCCCATATCTTCAGCTTTTAGACTTATACTATGGAGTTCTAACTAAATTTCTGTGAAACTTAAAGATACCATACTAGGCTCACAACAAAGATACCAACCTCCCATTCATTTGATTCCTTGATGTCACTACCCAGGAGAGGCATCACGACTATCACAATAACAGTTCCTACCCTAGAGGGGTTTCTACATGTTGGGGGTGGCAGACAAGCTACCCACTTTTCAAGCTAGGCTAGAGGAGTTTGGGTGGGGACCTTTGACTGAATCTCCTCCCTCCGGATGCACTAGTTGGGTGAGGGAATTCTATGCTTACTCCATACGGTACGCTGGGATAAACCTGACCCCACTATCAATATCAGAGAGGTCAACATCCCAATGAGTCCCCATTTCATAAATGTTGTACTAGAAGTACCTGATGCCCCCAATGGTGAATACGAGGACAAATTGAGAAACATAGATATAGAGTGGCTACGGGACACTCTAGTGGCCCCAGAGCATCGGAACATGGAATACTAGCCAGGATAGAGGACATCTCTAGCGCTGATTGGTCTGACGATTATAAGAGTTGGCTACACCTAGTAGCCAGGAGGATTTGGCCTTCCCGCAACCGCACAAATGTGACTTTCCCATGAGCTATGGTAGTGGCTTGTGCCATTCAAGGAATAGGCCTGAATGTGGGGGCCCAGATTGTGTCAGATTGGAAGATATTCTACCAGGGAAACAAGAATGCGTTCTTCCTACCGGGTCTGATTTCGGCCATATGATTCCTCTCTTGGATTCTGACGAGGTGCCTCTTATAGACCTTCCTTTTCACCCCTTAATTATCAACCAGACCTCTTCCCGGGGATAAAAGAAATAGAAAATAGATGGGGCTGAGAGAAGTCGGGCAACAGCAACAGAGGATGAGGATGAAGATGCGACCCCTCCTACTCAGTCACAACCACCAGTCAACCCTCGCTTCGAGGAAGACTTAGTTGTGGCTCAGAGGCAACTAGGAGGCTACTTTTCCCAGACCCCTGCTCCAGTGCCACCAGCTACTACTATGGAGGTGGATATGCTCCATCGTCATCTGTAGTGGGAGATAAGGAAGAGCATAGAGAGGCACTACCTCATGATGAGGATGTGGAAGACGATCAAGGTCATCTTCTCTTGTGTCGCTCCACAAAGGGATCTTTGCACCCAAGAGCCTGGGGACTTTCATGAGTTCAACTTATTGAATGAGGCCTGGACAAGAGAGTACCCTCCTGATAAGCTGAATTCAGATGATGACACTCCCCCTCCTTCCCGTTAGACTTGCTATTTGATTGGTTTGCCCCGTTTGGGCATGTAACAAATAATTTACCGCTTTCCTTACTGTTTTCCCTATTTGTGTAAGCACCCGGATGTTGTTTTCTTACTTCACATTGCCCTGCATATATTACTATCTGTTTATGGTATATTCTGCATTTTTAGGCACTACGTTGACCTCAAAATTGGTCAACTATGTTTCGAAGTTCATCGCCAAAAGCAAGGGAAAAATAGAGGACTTTACTTGGAGTTTCTGTATCGTGAAATCCCGCTCTGGTGGGATATTCCTACTGGGATGGGATTCACCAAGACAGAGCCTTAGGAAATTTTCCTCTTGATTTATTTCTTGTCCCATATCCTCCTTAGACTCTTAAAGTTAGACTTAGCCCATTTGACTCCTTTTCACTAGAAAATTAACATGGACTATCCCAGAGTGGAACTCAACACTACATGTAAGAGATTACCGCTCCCCATTACCTTAGCATAAAAACTATTCACACCACAAGGATCCGTTCATTACCCTCATTAGACCAATGAAATCAAGATAAATAAGGCACCATCTAGAACAACTTGTAACATCGAGTTCTTATTAAATCAAGTTAACAATCCAACCCATTAAGACATATAGACACAATTTAGCAACACATTGTCTTAGACCAGTTATGAAATATGTTAAGGAAATCTATTATAACCACCCTTATGCTAATGTACAACACTAGTTTTTGTTCTCAACTGGTTCTCAACCAAATTCTGATTGCCTCGAAACCAGAGTTTCTCTACAGTCCCAATTTGTTCTTTTCCCTTATCAACTCTACCAATGGTAAGTCCATGCACCATTTACATGCTATATTCCCTCACATGAGTATATCATTACCACATCAAAAACCATTACTTAATCACCTTGTGTCTTACAAAAAGGCTACCGCATATAACCCAGTCAAGATTCTTTTCTGACATCTAACTCATAGAATTACTAGCAATTATGTATCACATAATTTCAACATGAAGGCAAGAATACTTCACACATTACGTTAAGAATTACCATGCACATAATCTCAATTTCAGCTATAAGTCTAACAAATCCAAAACTATCGATTAAGTCCGCTTCATGGATGACCATTAGTTGATCACCTATGCATTCTCATATCCTCTAAGGCAAGATACCAATTTTCACCTTCTCGGTTCTAATTTTCCTTTACATACATCCTTCAGCCATGTCAATGATATGTAGTTACTCTATTGAGATACCAATTGGAATCCAGAGATACAATTAGACTCAATCCATACCACAAGTGACAGACCCCACAAATAAGAGAAAAGAAATGGAACGACTTTTAAATTGCTTAATTGCTTCATAGCTTCCCAAAGATTAGATGTGGACGTCAACACACCAATTCACATGAGTCTATTCCACACTCTCTCTTGTACTAAGAGACCGATAGCTGGGCATTGATACAAAATTGTTAGGACCCAACCAACCAAGCCGTGCGGGCACCCACTCTATAATCCAAGTAGGAGAACCCTTAACCCCTTTCATCAAACACGTTGTGGAATTTATGACAAAACATGAGTACTTTAAGCCAAAATTGCTAAAGAAAGCTATATTAAATCTAGTTTATATAATTTATATAAAAAATCCCAAGGATACTAGTCTAAAATAGGTACAAGAGCTTCTAAGAGTGGTAACATAATAAATAAAAAATGACACAACTCCTACCATAAGGAAGAAAAAATAGACGTTGCTGGGGGATCTCCTTTGCTTCACCTAAGAAACATAATTGACCCTACAATAAGACTATGCAAGGTTGCATAGCAAGAGTAGTATCAGTACTAACAACACGTACCAACCAAATAAGTAAACTCCTTACTCTCGCTTTTATAGTATTCACCACTCTACTGTCCAGAGTTTCACTACCCACTCTATTTACAAACTTGAGACTTGTGGGTTAGAGGCCCACCATACTTCTGCTCACTTAGCTCTTACTGTTGCCACCCCAAATAAACTTAGCCACTCAATGGTTACACCCAACTACCATCGGTCTTGATCCAGTTTTCTCACAAAATAGGGACCTAGCCATTCCATAACCACACCTCATAACTAAACTTGGTTTCTAGGTAACAACTACCACTACTACAGTTATTCATGGAAACTTTAATGAGAACAACTCCTTGTCAACAAGAAACCTCCACCCCTAAACCTATAAGTATAGAGTAATTCACACATCACACGTGTCACATCGAGTCTTAACATGGGCCATTATCTTATCCATGAATAAGTCTATACAGGCTCATAGTTCTTTATAACTAACGCACCTCAACTCAAGGATCCTCTATGAGTCCTATTTCACTGGCTCATTTACAACAAACCTCACTGTTACATAAAAATACCAATATCCATACGTCCTCTCATAAGACAATCTACAGATACATACTTGGCCCTCTTAGGGGACCAAATCCAGCCATATATCTATCGGAACGTGACACACAATCTAAGAACATATCGGACTGTGACACCTGATCCAAATACGTATCGCAACATAACACTTGATCCAATTATGTGTCGGTACATGACATATGATCCAATTATACAAATCAATCCCAATTATCAACAACATATCATATTATATCACAAGAATGGTTCATCATCAAATAGTCCAGCAAGTGATCATTTTATATAAGGTCTAGCATGTTCCCCTATTCACACATATTTATGCATATCATAAGTTATTCAGCTAGTACATAGAACACACCCAAAAAAATAAACCATTACCTGCACTACCAAACCCTAAGGTTTATCTCCAAATATCTACGCATTTATATCTTTGTACATACTACCATATCCATTACAACTTAACCCGTCTGTATACAATAAAATCACAATCAATAACTTCTCAAAGGATTGCACCACCCACTTACCCAGGTCACTTCGAATTAAATACTAATACAATTGAATTTCTGCTTGTGACCTATGACCCACAACTTATTTATACAATTTCTCATTTAATTTCCTTCTATACTAGACAATGGTATAAATTTACTACTCAGAGAAGAGAAGCCTACCCTACCTGGACGCCGAGCAATTGTGGAGGGATAATACTGTTGAAATCTTTGGTTCTAGATGTCCTACGGGCAAGAAAGGACTGAATTCCACCGGTTGAAAGCCTTCCAATGCTGAGATTTCTTCTCCTCTTTTTCACAAGTTAGGAGAAGACTCTTGGAGGGTTTTTGCAGTAACCCTTGCGTCTAACCTATCCTTGGAAGAAGTGGGGAAAATAAGAAAATTACAACTTTAGTTCTGTCCCACATTCTCCTGCTCTGGCGGCGCTGCTAAGGCGGGACCATCCTGCTCTGGTGGGATGGCGGGATCCAGTTGAGTAATTTTTTTTTGATTTTTTCTACTCTAAATTAGCTACGATTCGGGTTATTACAGCTTAGTTGAAGTACATAAAAAAAGTTATTCGATTTTAATATATTTTACTTTCTTTCCCAAAATTTTCACATCATTGCTAATTATTTCATTGTCTAGATTTGATAATCATAATTTTTAATATTGTTTCATTATTATTTTAAAAAAATTATTCAAAATCTTAAATACTCTCACCCTATTTATATTATCCTCTTATTAGAATAATAAAGATGTCTAACTCCATATTATCAACATTACTCCTTTAATCGACATGTATAAAATATAACAATATAAACATATATTAGTGATGATCTTATTAACTTCACTACGTGATGATGGATAACTTCATCTAGGAACAATTCAAAGAATTTATAAGTGTTGAAGTTTTACATATTATCACGGTCCAAAAATTGAGGTCATAATAACACACACTCCAAAATTCAACTTGATGTCTAAGCCAAAAAGTAAAACTCAGATGAGACTCCCAAAGAGGAAGTCATGCCACAAAAATAAATGAAAAGAAAGACAATGAGGAAATTATCCCAAAACCTAGTGTCATAAGTATAAAGAACATCTAATATAAAGTTTGAATTTGAAAATACATTATAACTCTCTGAATAGTACTAAAGACTGAGAAATAAAAGATAGACTAGTAATGATCAAGATCCCAAGATCTCACCACTAATTTGAAGGTATAAAGTCTGTTAGAGGATCGGCTACCAAGCGGTACACACTGGCTGGAATCTAAATCAAAAAGGACACAAAAGTAGGGGTGAGTACAATCCATATGTACTCAGTATGATTAACCAATTGAGTATAAGAAATTAACCAAACCTATAAAATAAACTAGGGAACGCTTCCACCTGCATACAAAAAATTTTTATTTCGACATTGGTGCTGCCAATTTATATAGAACGACACGAGTAAAGTAAACACATAAGCACAATTCATGATCACAATTAACCAGATCAATCAAATATCACAAATATCAATGCAATACAATATAATATAATATGATGATGCAATGATATGGTGGTACAGTGAAATCAAGATTGTTGCACAACCTGCCATATACATCTATTGAGTTAAGGATTCTAAACAAGGATCCATGGGGGACTCGCAGTCCATATACTAAATCACAATATCAAAATCTCATCAACTTGACACCTAGCTCGTGGTCAAGGATAAAAAAGGTGTAACACTTTCTTTCTCAAAAAGACTTTCACAGTTCTCAACTTTCCAATATCAATGTTGTAATGAATGAGGATGAATACATCATAATATATATGGCATGGAGGTAATATTCTACTCAACATGTATATATAAGGTTCAAGTTCTATAACCTCAACCTAAGTATTATATTCACCCTCAATAGATAGCAATGAGAAGGAATTTTATTAAAATAAATGCACACCCTCTTTCGGATATACTTCAATAATCAATTACACTCAAAACCCCCAACTCAAACCCTAAAGCGGGCATTTCAAGTCAAATAGTTTTCTCAAACCTCTATCATAGATAAATAATGATATCTCATATTTTCAAAATAGATAAAATAGGAAACAAGGACCCCACATAAGCTATACACCACAAATAAGCCCCCACAAGGGCATCACAAAATATTTAACAGTCCCATCTATACTACAACCCCATCCCAAAGTCTATAACATAGGAATGACTAATTACCTCATCCTAGTGTCAATAAGGATAGCCAAACCTACCTCAATTAATGATACCACACCAAAATATATCACAACCCAAGCCTAGGGCCTAGACGTGACATGACGAATGAGACACTCAGAGGTACCTCACCCAAACCTCTTAGCATTTATTAGGAATTTCATTGGTAATGTTAAACAAATCAAGCAAAAATATAAGGAATATAGGGACTAAAGAGTTCACATTTAATAAGAGTCAAAGATAATATAACATCTTTTTCTATGTCCAACCATACCTTCTACATTAAAGACTTGGTGGGGGCTAAAATATGACCCTATCTCACCCTCAAGATTTAGTCAAAAATACCAAAACTCAATATAAGAGTCTAAACATAACATAAGCTAGATAAGATAGGAGTGTCATTCTTAAAACATGGGAAATCACCAAATTGGTAGCCTTCAATGATCAACTTAGCCATGGGAAGGAGGATGAGGAGCAACACCGATCCCTACACGGTGATATCATATAGGAAACAGTATGTGTTAGTACTTTGAATGTACTAAGTATGTGAGTATGCTATGAAATTGAGAACATAAGAGAGACATATAGAAGAAAAATGCATAAGTGAATGCATGCATAAGAATTCATCATATGAAACCTTAAACATACATTTTGTAGGGAAGTGGTCATAACTGACATTTAAGACCATGCGAGCTATAACATGGAATATGATGACTCCTACATCGGGGCAGGCCGATGACTCCTGCATCGAGACAGGGGAGACTACCTTACGGGGGTGAAACTTTGATCTACTTTAAACACTCTTCAACTTTAACTTTAATATTTGATGACTACGAAGGCCTAGCCGATAAGGGCTCCTATGGTGGCACATAGTTAAAGCAACATGAGACTTTACTTAAGATCCCCTTCAGTCGAGTCCCCATCTACATGCTATATTCGGTTCTAGGTCAAATCCCATGGATAATATTTAAACATCAATATAGAATAAGCATTATATAACTTTAGCATTAAAACATCAAATGGTGGAATAGCTCATTAAAACCTTTGGTTTATAATATCATCATGGCTGCCATATCCTATTTAGCATCTTACTAATGAACCTTGATTTATAAGAAAATTAGGTCTACAATCAGTGATGGTATTCCAGGTACCATGCTAATCAGACCTTCTTTTTGGAAAAATATTCAAAAGTATTGACGTCATATAGGGATGTCATATCATAATTTTAAACATTTTATTTGATTCAATGTTTGGATTATCCTTTCACATCGATACCATACTTTGTCTAAGAATCCCTTTCATTAATCAATCATTTCATAAAGACTCCCTTTCATAAGCATTTACTTTATAACATTCATTGGAGTCAAACTTCATTTCTACTATGCTTTATCAAAAGAACTAGGTGGGTTCATTTCGTAAAAATCTTTCAATGCCTTAAAATAATTCTTACATGTATGAGAGTAATGGAAATGCATAAAATACAGATTCTTAAAGCAACCCACCAGATATGTCTTAAAACGCTTTTCAAGCCTTTATATATAGGCACGTTAATAACATCATAACTTCATGAAATCAAGAGTCAATATACATCAATATATGTAAGGAAACTTCAAATATATCATAATCTATACATTTAGAATCATCATGTAAAAGCCTATGAGATTTTATCACTTAAAATTGAAAAGCTAGTTTGAGAAAACATTAGGCTCCATGGGTGGAAGGACCCATGGATGAAAACCAAACATTGGGCTCCATGGGTGGGATGAACTCAAGAGGAGAGCATTTATGTTGGAGAAGTTAGAGTGAAATAAATGAGGGATTTGAAGGGTTTAGGGTCTTTAGATAAGAGAATTCAGTCCTCAAAATGACACCATTTTGATTTAAAACATAGGAAAAGAGTAGAATGTCCCTTTAAAAAAGTTTGGTCAGAAGAGACTTCACGAGGATCCTTCACTATCCGTGGTGCTCACCACGGTCCATGGTGGGGTCTCATGATAAGGGACTTAGAGAAATTAGATAAAGGGGCTTGTAGGGTAGCCTCTGAAGTTTCTTCACAGACACCTTGATGGTCCATGAAACAAATCACGGCCCGTGGTGGTTGTTCGTGGACTCTGCCTTAGGAAAAATCCTGAGGACTTTGGGGAATACTCACCATGAAGGGCTTCATGGCTCGTAGTTCTCACCACGGTCCATGTTCCTCCATCATGGTTCATCCTCTGCAGACTGTGCCTCTGAATCCCTACCAAGGCTGCACACCATGGTCCATAGTGCTTACCACAGTCCGTGAAAGATTCTATGGTCAGCTTCTAGAGCCAGGTTTCTGCAATTTTCTGAGAATTCGTCCTTGGTTCCTTGGTTTAGGACCTTTCACATTTTTGGTGTCTTACAATATCTCCCCTTTGAGAATATTCGTCCTTGAATGAGAATTGTTGACTTAGAAAAGGATATGGCATGAGGACTAGCAACCCAACATATATACAATGACACTTAAGATACATCAAATATGAAATCCTTAAACTTAAGCTTAAAACATAACTTCAAAATCTTACTTCATGAATATGCATGAACATGATGACTTGGAAAAAAAACTAAAACATAAGAGTCTTAAACATTTGGACATGAATGACTTATTACCAGGTTTGAGTAGAATGAAAGAGATGAGGATAACATTTCATCATATCCGATTCCGCTACCCATATAGCACTTTTGACTTGTTGATTCCTCCAAATGACTGTAACAGAGGAAACTTCTTTGTTCCTCAGCCTTTTGACTTGCCGATCCAAAATTTCGATCACGACTTCTTCATAGGTCAAATTCTTCTCAAAATTCACTACCTCCAAAGGCACAATAGATTTAGGGTTTCCCACACATTTTCAACATTGACACATGGAATACCGGGTGAATCATGGTCATTTATGAAGGTGAATCTAACTCATACACAAATTTTCCAACCCGCTTTAGGATCCTATAAGGCCCTGCATATCTAGGGCTCATTTTCCTTTTCTTACCAAACCGAACCACACCCTTCATTGGCGAAACCTTCAAATACAACCAATCATCCATATTAAACTCAAGATCCCTTCTTCTAGTGTCGAAATAGGATTTCTGATGACTTTGAGCTGTCTTCAACCTTTTTCTAATGATCTTTAACTTCTCTAAATCATCAAGTACCAAATTGGGACCTAATAAGGTCATCTCACCCACTTCAAACCAACCAACCAGGGATTTACATTGTCTCCCATACAAAGCCTTAAAGGGCGCCATCTCAATACTTGAGTGGTAACTATTATTATAGGCAAATTCGATGAGCGATAGGTAATCATCCCAACTCTTTTTGAACTCTAGCACACAAGCACTTAACATATCCTCTAGGGTTTGAATTGTCCTTTCGGCTTGCCCATCGATTAAAGGATGGAATACGGTGCTTAACTTTACTTTAGTACCGAGGCCCTTTTAAAATGATCTCCAAAAGTGAGAAGTGAATGAGTACCACGATCCAAAATTATTGACAGTGGCACACCATGAAACCTCACTAACTCCCAAATATACAACTTTGCATAATCTTCGGCCCTATAGGAAGTTTTAACCGGTAAAAAGTGAGCCGACTTAGTCATTTTATCAACAATCACCCAAATTGAATCATGTCGCTTCTGAGCGTGAGGCAAACCCACTACAAAATCCATATTTACATCATCCCATTTCCAAGTAGGGATTTCAATATCTTGGGCTTGACCACCCGACCTTTGATGTTCAGCCTTTATTGGTTGACAATTCGGACATTTGGATACGAACCTTACTATGTCCTTCTCCATGCCACCCGACTAATACCACTCTTTCAAGTCTTGATACATTTTTATTGAACTACGGTGAATGGAGTATGCAGAATTATGTGCCTTCAACAAGGTCAACCTCTTTAGGCCATCCATATCCAGAATACACAACTGACCTTGGTAATATAACACCCCATCTCCCCCTTGTGAAAAGACCTCTACCTTCTTTTCTTTCACCAATTTTTTTAAATCGACAAGTGTTGAGTCAAGGTCTTGTTTCGACTTAATATCTACCACCAAGGAGGATTCAAATTCATTTTGGATAACCATACCACCATTACTTGTACTGCACAACTTCACCCTAGTCTAGCCAACCGGTGAACATCTTTCACCAACTCTCTCTTTCCTTCATCAACACGAGCCACACTCCCCATAGACACTCTACTAAGTGCATCAGCAACCATATTGGATTTATCTGAATGATAATACACACTCATGTCATTGTCCTTGAGGAGCTCTAGCTGCCTTTTTTGTCTTATATTGAGTTCCTTTTGGGTGAAGACATATTGAAGGCTTTTTTGATTAGTATACACATTTACATGTACCCTATAGAGATAGTTCCACCAAAATTTCAAAGCAAAAACAATGGATGCCAACTCAAGATCATGGGTTGGGTAGTTGCACTCATGCACTTTTAATTGCCTAGAAGCATAAGCTATGACCTTAACGTTTTGTATTAGGACACAACCCAAACCAATCTTTAAAGCATCACAATAAACCATAAAGCCTTCTAATCCTTCTGGTAGAGTCAAAATAGTAGTAAAGGTAAGTCGATCTTTCAAATTTCAGAAACTCCTTGTACACTCATTCGTCCATATGAATTTCATCTTCTTTTTAGTCAACTTTGTCATAGTAGAAGAGATGGAAGAAAACCCCTTTGATGAATCTTCTAAGTAACCGGCTAGATCCAAGAAGCTCCAAATGTCCAAAGGAGATAGTTTTCTAGGCCAATTCTTGACCGACTCTATTTTCTTAGGATCAACTTTAATCCCCTCACCAGATACTTTGTGACCAAGAAAGGCCACCTCTTTCAACCAAAACTCACACTTTCTAAAGTTTGCAAACAATTGCCTATCCCTCAACATTTAGATCACAACCCTCAAATAATCCTTATGTTCTTCCTCACTCCGAGAGTAGATCAAAACATCATCAATGAACATCACAACAAAGGTATCAAGGTAGGGTTTGAAAACCCTATTCATTAGGTCTATGAACACCGCCGGTGCATTCATCAACCCAAAACTCATTACCACAAACTCAAAGTGACCATACCTTGTCCGGAATGCCATCTTGGGAATGTCACAGTCCCTCACCTTTAGTTGGTGATAGACGGACCAAAGGTCGATCTTGGAGAAGTGACTTGCCCTTTGCAATTGATCAAACAAATCATCTATCCTAGGAAGTGGATATTTTTTCTTAATAGTTACCTTATTCAATTTCTGGTAATCTATGCACATTCAAAGCGACCTATACTTCTTTCTTACAAATAGCACAAGATCACCCCATGGTGAAATACTAGGCCTTATGAACCCCTTTTCTAATAATTCCTTCAACTCTTTCAATTCTGCTGGGGCTATTCGGTAAGGAGGGATAGAGATAGGTTGGGTATTAGGGAGGAGATAGATACCAAAATCAACTTCTCTTTCGGGAGGAACACCAGGAAGTTCATCGAGAAACTCATTCACCATAGAGACCGACTCAAGAGGAGGACTTTTGGAGTTGACATCCCTAAATTTCACTATGAGGTAAATACAACCCTTAGCAATCCATTTTGAGCCTTGAGACAAGAAATGAATCTACCCTTCACCACCGAATTACGACCCTCCCATTCAAGAACAAACTCATTTGGAAATGAAAACTTAACTCGATGAGTCCTGTAATTTATGGAAGCATAATATGCATGTAACCAATCCATCCCAAGGATGATATCAAAATCTACCATGTCAAGCTATATAAGATTACAAAGAATAACTTTATACAAGAAGGACATGGGACAACCCCTATAGACCTTTCTAGCCACAACGGATTCTCCCACGAGGTTAGACACCAAATAAGGCTCTACTAACATCTCGGGCATCATATCAAACCTGTCAGCTAAGAATGGAGTAACAAATGACAAGTTTGCACCCGAGTCCAACTATGTATAGACATCAAAAGTAAAGATCTTTAACATATCGGTAACAACGTTTGATGCTTCCTTAACCTCTTGCCTTTCATGCAAGGCATAGAAATAGTTGGTGCGTTGTCTGTGAGCAACTTGGCCTTGAGGCCTATTACCACCACCACCTCTATAATCCTTAACATGATAACCCAGTTTGCCACACTTGAAGCATGCATTTGGCCCTGCCAAACACTCCCCTTTATAGGTCTTCCCACACTTCTTATATAGGGGAAGTACTTGGGTGCCAACATTATATCTTGGGACCATTTGATTAGGACACTTATCCTTGTTGAACTTGGGAGGAGGAGTATTAGTGGAACTTTACACCATAAACCTTTTCCCATATTAACCTTTGCCATTGCTACCATAACCGGACCTTTAAGGGTTGGACCTTCCACCATCCTCTCTAGCTTTCTTGAACCCTTTAGAACTCTCCCTCAACTTCTCATCTTTCATTTTTTCAGTATGAGTCATTAATCGGGAGATGTCCATCTCCTTGACCAATATGTCCATTTTGTAGTCCTTGGACACTAAGCTTGAGGCATTGAAAACAAACTTACTCATCCTTGCTCGGGGGTCAGAGACCATAAAGGGAGCATACTTGGACAATTTTTTGAACTTGAGGGCATATGCCCTCACACTCACACTCCCTTGGGAGAGGTTGGGATTTTGGCCTCCCTTAGCTCCAATGGGAAGAAGCGGTCTAGGAAGGCACCTTTGAACTCTTCTCATTCTATCAGCCCTATTTCTTCATCCCTTTCGATAACCCATTATTCGTACTACACTCGACCTACGCCTTGAAATTGATAGGCCACTAGCTCGGCCTTCTTATTTGGTGGCACACCCATGATAGACATAATCCAGTATACCTCATCAATCAACTCCATAGGGTCCTCATCCAGTTTAGAACCATTGAACTCGGGTGGATTTATCCTTTGGAAATCCCGAATCCTAGAGGCCATATTTTGCACTTGAGAAGGAGAACACCTTGATGCCATTGATGGGCTACATATTAAGACAATAATTCTATGATATTGTAGAACTAGGCATGAGTTACCCTTTCCTCATGATGTGGGGCATCCGGAATTGGAGGATCTTGATCCTCATCATCAACCTTTGCTCTTGGAGGTGCTTTTCCATGAGGCATTATCTAGAGAACATAAAATCGGTCATTAGTTAGAGGAAAGCTTAGGACACTCTAGGGCACGACATTAATTGAAAGAAGTGACGACTTTCCTAAATGTCCCATAGTCTCCTATTCATAGTTGTGGTGCGATTTACAACCATGAACTAGACCCTATTTGATGCGGTATGTTGGACTCCGAGGACTATTTCAAAATCTCATTCTATGATACCAAATTTGTCACAACCCAAGCCTAGGACCTAGACTTAACACACCGAATGAGACACCTGGAGGTACCTCACCCAAGCCTCTTAGAATTCATTAAGCATTTCATTGGTAATGATAAACAAATCAAGCGGAACCATAAGGGATATAAGGACTAAGGGGATTTACATTTAATAAGAGTCAAAGGCAATATAACATCTTTTTGTATGGCCAACCATACCTTCTATATTAAAGACGTGGCGGGGGTTAAGAGATGTCCCTAGCTCACCCTCAACATTTAGTCAAAAATACCAAAATTCTACGTAAGAGTCAAAACATAACATAAGCTAGATAAGATAAGAGTGTCGTTCCTGGAACATGGGAACTCACCAAATTGGTAGCCTTCAATGATCAACTTAGCCACGGGGAAGAGGATGAGGAGCGATGCTGGTCTCTACATGGTGATATCATGTAGGCAAAAGTATGCGTTAGTACTTTGAATATACTAAGTATGTGAGTATGCTATGAAATGGAGAACATAAGAGAGACATATAGAAGCAAAATGCATAAGTTAATGCATGCATGAGAATTCATCATATGAAACCTTAAACATACATTTTGTGGGGAAGTGACCATAACCGATACTTAAGACCATACAACTTATTATATGGAATCCAATGACTTTTACATCGGGGCTGGCTGATGACTCCTGCATCGAGACAGGGGAGACTACCTTGCTGGGGTAGAACTCCAATCAACTTTAAACACTCTTGAACTTTAACTTTAATATTTGATGTCTACAAAGGCCTACCCGACAAGGGCTCTTATGGAGGCACATAGTTGATGCAACATGAGACTTTACTTAAGAACGCCTTTGGTCGAATCCCCATCTACATGATATATTCGGTGTTAGGTCAAATCCTACGGGATAATATTTAAACATCAATATAGAATAAGTATTATATAACTTTAGCATTAACAAATGGTGGAATAGCTCATTAAAACCTTTAATTTACAATATCATCATGGTTTCCATACCCGATTTACCATCCTACTAATGAACCTTAATTTATAAGAAAATTAGGTCTACAATAAGTGATGGTATTCCGGGTTCCATGCTAATCGGACCTTCCATTTGGAAAAATATTCAAAAGCATTGACAACATATAGGGATGTCATACATGTCATAGCATAATCTGAAATATTTCATTTGATTCAATGTGAGGATTGTTCTTTCACATCGAAACCTTACTTTAGCTAAGCAACCCTTTCATTAATCAATCCTTTCATAAAGACTCCTCTTCATAAGCATTTACTTTATAACATTCATTAGAGTAAAACTTCATTTCAACTATGCTTTCTCATAAGAAACTAGGTGAGTTCATTTCATCAAAACCTTTCAACGTCTTTAAAGAATTCTTGCATACATGAGAGTAATGAAAATGCATAAAATACACATTCTTAAAGCAACCCACCATAGATGTCTTAAAACTCTTTTCAAGTCTCCATATAGGCACTTTGATAACATAATAAATTCATGAAATCAATAGTCAATATACATTAATATATGTAAGGAAACATCAAATATATCATAATCTATGCATTCAGAATCATTATGTAAAAGTCCAGGAGATTTCATCATTTAAAATTAAAAAGCTAGTTTGAGAAAATATTTGGGCTCCATGGGCGGAGGACCAATGGATAAAACTCCACATACCTTGAGGGAAACAAAATCTCTAAGAATACTTAAGGAGGAAAGGAGACTTGAATGCATTTAATTTGGAAACCCTAGCCTTAGCTTGAAGCCCTTGGATGAACTTGAGAGGAGATGATTTGTGTTGGAGAAGTTAGACTGAAAGAAATGAGGGATTTGAAGCGTTTAGGATCTTAAGATAAGAGAATTCAGTCCATAAAATGGCACCGTGTTGATTTAAAATACAGGAAAAGACTAGAATGCCCCTTTAAAAAAATGTGGCTAGAAGAGACTTCACGGGACCCTACACGATCCGTGGTGGGGTCCCGTGATAAGGGACTTAGAGAAATTCAAAAAAGGAACTTGTAGGGTAGCCTCTGAAGTTTCTTTACGAACACCTTGATTGTCCCTGAAATGAATCACGGCCCGTGGTGGTCGTTTGTGGACCCTGTCTTGGGAATATTCCTGAGGACTTTGGATAGGGCTCACCACGGAGGACCTCACGGCCCGTGGTGCTCGCCACGGTCCGTGGTCCTCTATTGTGGTTTGTCCTCTATAGAATGAGCCTCTGAATACCTACCACGATTGCACACCATAGTTTGTAGTGCTTACCACAGTCCGTAAAGGATTCCGTGGTCAGCTTCTGGGACCAGTTTTCTATAACCTTCTAAGAATTCGTCCTTCGTTCCTTCATTTAGGACCTTTCACATTTTTGGGGTCTTACAGAACACTCCTACCGGAAGAACAACCCTCGAATTCAACATCGAAAATGACAATCCACTATCAAGAATTAAACATACACATCAAAAGGAGTCCAATGCCACCCATATTATAAGGATTTAAAACCAAGGGTAAAATGGTCCAAAAATTAACTAATTTCGAAAAATGATATAATTAGAAATTTATTTTGAAAATATGTTCTACTCATAAAGGGGAATTTTTGATGGAAAAACCCATAATATTTGATCAAGAATTGAGTTAGAAATGATAGATTTTTGATCTTAAACTTTTGAAGAAATCTCCCCAAAAACCCCTCTTGAAATCATGGTATTTAAAAGATTTTAGATGATGAAATTGATAAAATTTGATTTAGGAATGGTGGAAGAACTTACCCAAATGAATTTTCCCAAAAATCTCCTCAAAGATTGCCTTCCCGAAGCTCCAAGTGATTGAAAAAAGTGGAGGTTTTGGAAAAAATGGCCTAAAACCTGGCCAAAAGGCCCCTCAAGTGTCCCTAAAACGACACAGGGTCACTAAAGTGGAGGTTCACGTTCGTAAACCCCGCTTAAGTGAGCCCCTTCACTAATGTGATGGGTCTCACTAAAGCAAGCGTTCGCTTTTGTGAACCTGGTCTACTCAAGCGGTACTTGTACTAGCATTAGAAAAACTAAACAAGGTTAAATCTCAAGTATCTAATCGGATTCTCTGGATTCATTCGGAATCCCGTACACACAAATCATATGTGGATTCCTACTAAATTCGTCATTCTAGACTCAATGGAACCATGATATTTCAAATTCGAGGCGTTCTTGATCCAAAACTCGACAAATCACAACTAAACTGACTTTGAACCTCGAAAAGACCAGAATGAGCTTGGGACCTCCAAAAAAATATAATGAAGCTTTTCTTAAGCCTAAAATCACCCACTAAACCAATAGAATCATTAGAAATGTAATCTGAGTCTCCGAACAAGAAATATTGACCAAACTCAAACTTAACTCATTTTAAACCAAACTTTCTAACTTAGGACCTCAATTTCTGAAACAACTCCGAATTTGAAAACGAAGACACTCTTAGACAAAAAGTTGATGAAACTAACAGAATTCTGTTCTAGGACCCTTAGCTCTAGTTGGTACCGAGAACTAATTTTGAGCAACCTAAACCTTTAAATCTCAAAGACTTGCACAATCCACAACCTTTTAAGAATTTACCAAAACCAGCCACACAAATGGTCAAATAACACCTGGGGAAACTAATGAGAGGGGTAAAATTGTAATTTCTCAAGAATTTTCAAAAATGACTCTCAAGGTCATTACAATATCCACCACTAAAAATAATATTCATCCTTGAACATAAAATAAAGGAAAGTACCTGGAGCCTCAAAAGGTTGAGGGTACTGGCCCATATGTCACACTCTAACTCTCAAGTCGCCTCTTTAATAGGTCAATGTCACCACTGTACCTAACAAAAGTGATCTCCTTGTTCCTGAGCCTACGAACTTGCCTGTCTAGAATAGCTATCGGATCCTCCTTATAAGTCAAATTCAGACCCAACTCTACGATATCATAAGAAATCACAAGGGACTCATCCTGTATATATATGCGAAGAATGGAGATATGAAACACCGGATGGATAATTGACAATATAGGGGAAAGGAAAACTCATAAGCCACCCCACTCACTCTCTTCAGAATCCTAAATAGTCCAACAAACCTTGGGCTAAGCTTGCCCTTCTTCTCGAATCTCATCACACCCTTCATAGGCGATATCTTCATCCACACATGGTCATCCACCATGAATTCTAAGAGACTGACCCTCTTGTCAGCATAGCTCTTCTGACGAGTCTGGGCAGTCAATAGTCAACTCTGAATCAAGAGCATCCACTCCATAGCATCTTTGATTAAATTAGTGCCCAATACATCCACAATAAGTGAATCAAACAATCCAATAGGAGATCAGCACATGTGACCATACAGTGCTTCAAATAGTGCCATCTGAATAATGGAGTTATAACTGTTATTATAGACAAACTCTGCTAAGGGCAAGTGTTGGTCCCATCGGGCATCAAAATAAATCACACAGGCCCTACACATATCCTCTAAAACTGGAATAGTCGGCTCGGACTAGCCATCAGTCTAAGGATGAAATGTCAAACTCATTTCTAATCGAGTACCTAAACCATGCTGTAATGCCTCCTAAAAGTGAAAGGTGAACACCGAACCCCAATCTGACATAATAGAGATAGTTACCTTGTGCAACCTAACAATCTCACAAATTTAGATCCTAGCTAACTGTTTCACATTGTAGCTAGTCTTCACCAGAAGAAAATAGGCTAATTTGGTCAATTGGTCTACAATTACCCAAACAGGAGTCAAACATAACCAATGCCACAGGTAGTCCAGTCACAAAATCCATGGTAATATGCTCCCACTTCCACTTGAGAATGGGCATTCTTTATATAGGACCACCTGATTTTTAATACTCATACTTTACTTGTTGGTAATTTAGACACTTATCCACAAAATCAACAATGTCTCTCTTCATGCCACATCATCAATAGTGTTGTTTCAAGTCATGAAATATCTTTTCCTCTCATAGATGAATAGAATACTTACAACAATGAGCCTCCTCCAATATCATACGTACCCAGTCACTAACTTTGGAAACACAACCGCGACTGTTAATCTTCAAAACTCACTCAGGATCAAGAGAGGTTAATTTAGCTTCACCTCTCAATACTTTGTCTCTAATGGTCCTCAACTTTTCATCATCAAACTGATGTGCACTAATGTGCTCCATCAAAGTAGACCTAGCCTCCACAAAGGCCAAAATGCTATGAGGTGTAGAAATATCAAGTCTGATCAACTGCCTAGGCAATGACTGAACCTCAAAAGCCAAAGGCCTCTCATCCACCTTAAAGAAGGCCAAACTACCCATGCTAGGTGCTTTGCGACTCAAGGCATCCGCTACCACATTATTTTTGACCGGATGATAAAGAATGTTGATGTCATAGTCTTTTAATAACTCTAATATATTGCCTCATTGTTACACCCCACATCTTTGAACTTAGAAGGTTCCTTAAGTTACTTAAAAGCTAGTATGTGAGCCACTTAAGTTACGACCCTATTGAACAACTCTAAGAAGAGAGAATGTGACACCCGATGGTAGGGAAGGTTGGAAATAGGGTCAAGAGAAGTCGAAAGGAGTTGGAGGCCAAATAACGAGTCATAGGACTCGACTTATCTATGTAAACTACTAACTTAGAAGTCTTAAATATGTGAGTTACTTGATTACATACCAATCTTACGTAGAAAGGGTTTCATAGGCTCTTAAAGTGAGATGAGATTACGAACGAGATTACGAACCCACGAGGAGGAAAAGAAATTTGCGCGGGGCAGCCAATGGGAGGGTGACATATGGCAGCACCTAAGAAAGCAGGTGACCCACCTTCTTGGGGTCAAGTAGGTGACCCACCTTCTTGGGGGAGGTGGGCCCCACTACCACGTGGCATCCCCTCCTTCAGCATGTAGATACGGTGGCCCAATAGGGGCTGGACACGTGTCACCTCTTGGGGATGACACGTGTCACACCCAACAGCTACATATATGTATGTATATGAATCATATACTTCAGTTTTTTCCTCAAATTTCAGCCAAAATAAGAGAAAACAAACCCTAGAGCTAAGGAGAAAATTGCGACGGCTTGGGAGAAAAATAAGGTAAGTCCCAATTTCGTTCCATAAATTAATTATATAGCATATACCACAATGATATGGAAGTATTATTAGAATAAAATTAGAGTTCGGTGCAGCCAAAAAATGGATAGAAAGCTGCCACGACGATTCAGCACGCTAAAAACAATTCCGAGGCGCGATTTCGGCGAGTTCTAGCCAATTTCGGGAAAGGTAAGTTCTTCCCCTCTAATTTGAAGTTTATGATGTTATATTAGGGTGTATTACACACCTTAGGGGCTTCTGGAAGTTGGGGAAAAGGTTTGAAAAGTTCGGCGTTTGAAATAAACGAATTTGGAATCGCTATAGTTAAATAGTTATCGAAGTAAGGTGTTGTGCGCGTGGGGGCTGCTGTTGGTTGTGTTGTGGAGTGTTTAAGGGTCTAAGAGTTATCTAAATGAGGAGGGGGATCTTATTATTACATCCACATGACCCCCCCCGCTTCGTACGGTTAAAGGTTTCGCAAAATAGAAACTAGAAACCCTCTTTTGGTATCGTAACTTCAGGCGAGTCATTTGGAGTTTATATTGTGTAATGTTGCCATGTTATATATATATGAGCTGCTGGTTGTATTGTTGGTTGGCTTCAGGTGTTAAGGACATGGTTGGGAAATTCGGATAGGGCACATTATAGGGGAGGTGCTGTCCGATTTCCGTTAACACCTTAACTAGTTAAGGAACTAGTCGAGAAGGCAAGCGAGGGGATAAATGCTATGAATACTAGTGGGTAGCCTAAGTTGCTGAAAAATCTAAGGTTGCTAATACTTGCCTTATTTCCGTGTTAAATAGGTTTCGAGGACGACGACGTAAATACGACTAAGGGAAGTCCATAAGAGGTATGTGAAGCCTGTCCCTTCTCTTCTTTTGGTATGTCGTAGAGGTAAGTAAGCAGTGATATAACGCCTAAAGTAATTCCATTCTTGAATTCTCCTTATTCAATTCTGAATGTTAAAGCTTGTATGATAGTTAAGCTAATTTCCTTGAATCTTTTATACACTGAGGACTTAATGAATATACAGACTCCTAGTCATAAAATTATTCGAAGAAGAATACTCTAGAGTTCTTAGGTGAATAGTCCTAATTTGGTATATGTCTAGGAACCTCAAGATGTAATTAATGTAGTCCTAATGGAACTTAGAGGGCAGCTAGAATGACTATACTGTTTCTCGAATTCTTAAACAATAACTTAGTCCTCTTATATAGTTGAGTCTCGGATAATGATTTAAACTGTGTTTGGTTTCTCACTACTCTACTTGTGTATACTGTAACACTTCTTCTCCGAGTCCCGGGCCGGTTATCAAATTCATGTAATTCACTGCATTGTCGACTGAGCCCTTCACTAGAGGGCCGGGTACGTATGTATATATATGATGATGATGTGTTGTAATAAGGTGGCGATGGCACGGGGCCTGATACTGATACTACATATATGATTCATCGGACCCCTGATGGGGCCGACTATATTGAAAATTTGAGCATGCATGTTTTTGTGATTCACATAGTACTGGTACATGTTTCTGATTTGATAATTGGTTCCCCTGCTTCTCTATTTTGGATATACCTCCAATTGTACTATGTTACGTTTTACATACTCAGTACATATGTCGTACTGACACCCTTTCTCGGGGGGCTGCGTTCATATCCGCAGGTACAGATACAGGTTTTGGGAGTCCGTCAGCTTAGGATTCCATGAAGCTCAGCTAGAAGAGGCTTCATTGTATCGGCGCCTAGTTTTTGATACTGTCCACTGATGTATAACATTGTTTTGTCCATTAGGGGGTACGGCGGGGGCCCTGTCCCGCCATATGTGGTCATTTATATTTTAGAGGTCTGCAGAAATATATATGTGGGTTGTGTATGTCAGTTTGATTCAACTGGGTCTACATGATATATGATATATGTTAATATGTTATGGCGGCCTTGTCGGCTTGCGTGCCCTATCATGTTTTGGTACAAATGAAAAGGGCTACAGGTTTATGAAAATATTATCGCCCAGTGGGGTTCTATTACATGATATTGTCTTATTTATGATTCAATGTGACCACATCTAATAGATATATGTACGGGGGGTCCAGGTCGGACCCCAGTCACGGCCTACGGGGTTGGGTCGTGACACTCATGTTTAGATTTGGATGAGAAAAGATATACTGAAGGCTATGGTGATCGCTAAAGACCTCATAATGCACACCATAGAGATAGTGCCTTTATAACTTCAGAACAAACACTACCACTGCCAACTCCAAGTCGTGGGTAGGATAATTATTCTAATGTATATTCAACTATCGAGATGCATAATCTATAACTCTACCTTTTTACATCAATCACAAAATACAATAAAGGCCACACCTTCCTCGGGTAAGGCTAGAATAGGTGATAAAGTCAATAACTCCTTGAGTTTTTGAAAGTTCGCCTCACACTCATCTGTCCACTAAAATACCACGGTCTTGTGAGTTAGCCTAGTCAATAGGGATGCAATAGAGGAGACTTTGAATAAATTAATGATAATAGCTTGCAAACCCAATAAAGCTCCAAACCTTGGCAACTAAAGTAGGCCTAACCCAATCACGAACCATTGCAACCTTGGCCGGATCGACCATAATACCATCCTTGGTCACTACATGACCCAAGAATTCCATAGACTCTAGCCAAAACTCACATTAGGAGAATTTTGCATACAACTTCTCCTCTCTATACCTCTGAAGTATGGCCCTCTACTGACTAACATGGTCAGACTCATTCTTGGAGTAAACCAAGATATCATCGATGAACACAATCACAAATGACTCCAAGAAAGGTCAAAATACTCAGTTTATCAACAACATAAAAGTCATCGTGACATTAATCAACCCAAAGGATATAACCACAAAATTATAATGCCCATACCGACTCCTGAATGCAGCCTTTGGGACATTAGATTCTCGAACCCTCAATTGGTGATAGCCCAACCTTAAGTCAATTTTAGAGAACACCGATGCAACCTAAAGCTGATCGAATAAGTCATCAATGTGAGGAAAATGATACTTGTTCTTCTTAGTGACTTTGTTCAACTGTCAATAATGAATACACATCCTCATAGTGATATCCTTCTTCTTCACAAATAAGACTGGTGCACCCCCATTATAATACACTAGGTTGAATAAGCCCCTTCTTCAACAAATCCTCCAATTGTTCCTTTAATTCCTTCAACTCTGCCGGAGCCACCCAATAAGGAGAAATAGCGATGGTCTTGGTGCCCGTCTCAATATCAATCACAAAATAGATATCACAGTCAGGAGGAACACTCAAAAAGTCTGTAAAAAAATACATTCATAAACTCTCTCACAACCCTCGTGGTCTCTAAAGAAGATGAATCCTTTATGAGGTCATAAATGAGCCAAATAAGACAAGAAACCTTATCCAATAAATGACGAGCATGAATATAAGATATCACCCCCTTAGGATACAAACTTGGATTACCCTTCTACACCAAGCTGGGTAATACAGGATAGGCTAAGGTCACCATCTTTGCATAACAATTTAAAATAGCATGATAGAGAGATAACAAATCCATACATAATATCACATCAAAATCAAGCATGTCTAATAAAATCAAATCTGCACGGTTCTCTCTACCTAAAAATATCGTAATACACCCTAGGTATACCTGATCCACCAATAATGACTCATCTATTGAGGTAGAAATAGTAACAGGCATAGCAAGGGGTGAGACCTACATCAAAATAGGTCGTTAGAAAAAAATAGGTAGACCCTAGATCAAATAATGCAGAAGTAGGATGGTGGAAAACAAGAATAATACCTATAATAACTGCATCAGAGGCCTCTGCCTTAGACCTACTCTGTTATAGCATAGTAGATGGTTACCTTTAGCCTGCGAACCACCACGAGCGCCACCTCTAGCTCCACCCTTGGTTCCACCTCTAGTACTCTATGCAACACCTCAAAAAGCTGGAGAAGAGGTAGAATAAATAGTCGGTGTCCCAGGTCGGGCAATAAAAGAAGCACGTCTGGGGCAATCTTGGGCCTTATGCCTAAACTCATCACACACATAAAAACCTCGAGGACCTAAACCTCATAGAGGATAACCAGAAGTGTCAACATGCCCTCTGCAGCCCCAAGAACCAATATAACCTATTTGACCCAATCTAGGTCCACCTGCATTATCTGTACCCTGAATAGCTGCTTGGACTGGTCTGCCTCGATAACCATGGGTGCCTGGAACCGAATCTCCCTGCCTCTAGAGAAGTGACCACTAAACTGACCCTACCAATGGAACCTCTTAACCCTACCCTATCTAGAATGTGTGATACTCTCTATTATATTGGCATGGTCAATAATACTCTGAAAGGTACCACCAGATAGCACAAGAGAGATTGTAGCCTCATGAAGATAATCAATGAATCCCTTAACTAGCTTGCAAATCCGCTCTAACTTAGTGGGAATACTCGATATAGCATAATGACAAAAATCATTGAAGTGAGCCTCGTACTCAAATACGGATAAGGAGCCATGCTCCAATCTATCAAACTCATCCCTGTGTTTATCAATGAGGCTATAAGGTACAGACCTCTAAAGAAGCACCTCAGTAAATTGGTCCCATGTCATCATAGTAGAACCAGCAGGCCTACGTGCAAGAACTAATCTCCGCTACTCCTTGGCCACCTCTATAAACTGATATGAAATATAAGCTATTATATGTGCCTCTAGAATACCCTGGTTGAATAACCTGTCTTGACACTCAGTCAAAAATTCATAGGCCTTCTCTCCGATCGTACCATCAACTATAGGAGGTGCCAATCAAACAAACCTGTCAAAGCTCTTTTTCTAATCTACTGACATGCCAGCACTAGCAGAAACTGTTGGATCTATAAATCTCGGAGATACAATAGAAAGCACTGAAGAAGAACCCAAATTCTTAAATCCAACATTAGGCCTCTAAACTAGCGGTGTAGAATTAATTATGATAAGAGAGCCTGAAGTACCTGGAATAACACTAGGAGTAGGAGAACCATTCAATCTAGCCAATAGTCTAACTAGTACCTCTTGAAGTATCAAAGCACTATCAGGAACCGCAGGAGGCTGGGCTGGCCTCTACTTCTCTGCCTGCTACTCGTAATCATCCTCGTACTCATATATGGGCTCAAATAATGGCTTTCTAACTCATCCACGAGTAGGTACTTCTTAACTCACTCGGCCTCGACCCTTAATTCTACCGCGTCCTTTGCCTCGCCCGCTAATTGGGCCTTGGGCAGTAGGTGTATCCTCACCCTCGGTAACTCTAGCTCTAGTCCTCACCATCTGTGCAGAAGGAATAAATTAGAGGCATACAACACTTGATATGAATAATTTGCACAAAATAAGGAATTTCTCCTAATAAGTATCTTATAGCCTCTCAAAGATAAGTACGGACGTCTACGTACTGATCCGCAAGACTCTACTAGACACCCTGCTCTTTAACTTAAGAGATTGGTAACCTAGCACTTTGATACCAATTTGTCATGATCCAAAAACCGAGATCATGATGGTATACATCCCAAAACCCAACTTGATGTGTAAGCCAAAAAGTAAAACTCATATGAGACTTTGAAAGAGGAAGTCAGGCCACAAAAATATATGAAAAGAAAGAAAATGAGTAAATTATCCTAAAACCTGGTGTCATAAGTATAAAGAGAACCTAATATAAAGTCTAAATCTAAAAATACAATATAAGTCTCCGAATAATACTAAACACTGAGAAATAAAAGATAGACTAGTGATGATCTGGATCTCGGGATCTCACCACTAATTTGGAGGTATAAAGTCCCCTAAAGGATCAGCTACCACGCGGTACGCCCTATCTAGAATCTGCATAAAAAGGACACAAAAGTAGGGGCGAGTACAATCTACATGTACTTAGTAGGTTTAACCGATTGAGTATAAGGAATTAATCATATATATAAAATAAACTAAAGAATGCTCCACTTGCATACAAAAAAGTCTCATTCTGGCATTGGTGCTGCTAATTTATATAGAATGGCGCAAGTAAAATAAACACATAAGGACAGTTCATTATCACAATTAAGAAGATTAATCACGTATCATAGATAACAATGAAATCTAATGCAATAAAATAATTCAATGATATGATGGTACGATGGAATCAAGGCTATCGCACAATCTGTCGTATACACCTATCGAGCTAAGGCTTCCAGAAAAGGATCCGTGGAGGACTTATAGTCTATATACTGAATCATAATCTCAAAATCTAATCAACTTGCGACCTAGATCATGGTCAAGGATCAGAAAGGTGTCATATTTTCTTTCTCAAAAAGACTTTCACTATTCCTCACTTCCCTAGATCGTTGTAATGAATAAGGATGAATGCATCACAATACATATTGAATGGAGGTAATATGCTACTCAACATGTATATAAAAGGTTCAAGTTCTCTAAACGCAACCTAAACATGATATTCACCCTCAATAGATAGCAATGGAAAGAAATTTTATTAACATAAATGCTCACCCACTTTTAGATACAGTTCAACACTCAATTACGCTCAAAATGCCAAACTCAACCCATTAGGCTAGTGTTTCAAGTCAAATAGTCTTCTCTTACTTCTATCATAGATAAATAATGATATCACACATTCTCAAAATAGATAAGATAGAAAATAAGGCCCCCACCCGGGCTATACAAAATAGATAAGCCTTCATAAGGGAATCACAAATAACTTAACAGTCCTAATCTATACTATAACCCCATCCCAAACTCTATAACTTAGGAATGACTAATTACCTTATTTCAGTCTCAAGAAGGATAGCCAATCCTACCTCAATTGCCAATACCGCACCTGAATGCTCCTATCGAACAAACAACCATCGCATTCAATATTCGAAATGACAACCCACTATCAAGAGTGAAACTTACACGTCAAAAAGAGTCCAATAACACTCATACTGCAAGGATTCAGAGATGAGGGTAAAATAGTCCAACAATTGACTAATTTTGAAAGAGGATAAAACTGAAAATTTATTTTGAAAACATGTTCTCCTCATCAAGGGGAGTTCGTGGTTGAAAAACCCACAAAATTTGACAAAGAATCAAGTTAGAAATCATAGATTTTCTATCTTAAACTTTGGAAGAAATCTCCCCAAAACCCCCTCTTGAAATCGTGGTATTTAAAAGATTTTAGAAGATGAAATTGAATAAAATTGATTTAGGAATGGTGGAAGAACTTACCCACACAAATTTCACCAAAACCTTCCTCAAAGATCACCTTCCCAAAGCTCCAAGTGATTGAAAATGGAGGTTTTGGGAAAAATGGCCTAAAACCTGACCAAAAGGCCCCTCAGGTGTCGCTTAAGCAACATAGGGTCGCTAAAGCGGAGGTTAACTTTCCCGAACCACGCTTGTGTAAGCCCCTTCTCTAAAGCAATGTGTCTCGCTAAAGCGAATATTCACTTTTGCAAACCTGGTTCACTTAAGTGGTCCTTGCACCAACACCAGAAAAATTGAACAAGGTTAAATCTCTAGTCTTCGATCGGACCCTTGCGATTTTTTCAGAATCTCGTACACATAAACCATATACTCACTCCTACTAAATTTGACTTTTTGGACTCAATGGAATCTTAGAATTTTGAATTCGAGGCCTCTTTGAGCTGAAACTCGATAAGTCGCAACTAAACTAACTTCAAACCTTGTAAAGATCAAAATGAGCTTGGGACCTTCCAAAAAATAACGAAGCCTCTACTAGGCCTAAAATTGCCCAATGAAACCAAAGGAATCAGCAAAAATGAAATCCAAGTCTCCGAACTCAAAATATTGACCAAAGTAAAACTTAACTCATTTAAAACCAAACTTTTCAACTTAGGACCTCAATTTTACGAAATAACTCCGAATTTGAAAATGAAGACACTCTTAGATCAATTTTCACATTTTGGAGCTTATGGAACTGACGAGGTTCTGTTCTGAGACCCGTAGCTCTGGTTGGTACCGAAAACCATTTTTGAGCAACTTAAACCTTTAAAACTCAATTGCAGGTTGTTGGAGACTTACACCAACATGCTTTAACATCAAAATCATAGAGGACAACATCTGCAGCAGCTCAACACCTGCAGCAGCCCAACACCTGCAACACCTGCAGCAGCTCAACACTTGTTTGCTTTGTTGCTTGTCTTTGGTTGACTTTCTTTGCTTAGAACCTATTTGGCACTGCTATGAGGGCTGCAGTAACCTTGGGCTTATATGGAGTAGCACACTCAGCTGGCCAACCACACTCTCTATTATCAACACACCCCAGCACCAACCTGCAGCAGACAAGGAACAAATCCAATCCACCTATGCCTTCTCTAATAACTCTAATAACACAACACTTGCAGCAGCTCCTTTCTTGCTGGTTCTTGTTTGTGGTGTAGATGCAGATGTCAGGATGAACTCATCAACATGTGTTTCCAACACCTACATAGAGCACAGCACAGATACAACCACCAAAACAATCTGGATTTTGTGGTTGTTTGGTTGCTTGTATTTGGCTGTTTGTCTTATTGGTTGTGTTTGTCTATGCAGGTACCCCAGCTTCACCCCCCTCCAGGAGAATGCATTGATCTCCATGACCAGTCATTCTCAGCTTCACCAATGCAGCTGGCAGACTGCTAAAAGGACTGCAGTATCTTGGGGCTGCTTTGAGACCAACAAGCAGCCTAGGGAACCTGCAGCCACCTGCAGATTGGCAGCCTTGGATGCATTCCATCAACAGCTGCAACAGCTCCACCAACTTGCAGCAGCCAAGGAACAAATACAAGCTAATGCTACAGCAGCTTGCACACCTCTTTGGTTGAATGTATTGTTGGTCTTGTTTGGCTGTGCAGGTACAGGTCTGCAGCAACCAAACATTTGGACCACCATGCAGCTACTTCCTTCCTTTCAACCTCCATAGCTGGTAATCATGATGCTGATACAAAGGCACACTTCACCTGGATTTACTTGGTACGACAAGACTAAAAGGAGCAAAGATGAAAGGAATTTCCCATCCCATGCGAGATAGAAGTTTCGTATGCTTGTTCTTCTTCAATGTAGCTATGTCTGGTACGTAGCATAGTTGAATAGGACTAGTGTAGGTTACTTTTCTTTTTTCTCATGGAAGGGGAGAGTCTCCCTCATTTATGCTTTCATAGTTGAATTGTACCGGGAGGAGTCCTCTCACAGGTTTAATGCTTTCTAGTTATAGTTAGTTTCTTTTTTGTATCGGGGATGAGTTAGCCGACCTTAATAGGTTAGCCGACTTATGAACCACCATAGGATCGGAGGTAAGGTTTATGTCCCCCTCCTTGTATTTTTATTTTGATTATTTATGTTAAGGCTTGGGGGTGTTGCTTAACCCCTGACTGTGCACGAGAGGTGGGAGCCTCGTGTAGGGTCTGTTCCCGTAAAAAAAAAAAAAAAAAAAAAAAAAAACCTTTAAAACTCAAAGACTTGCACAATCCACAATCTTTTAAGAATTTATGAAAACTAATCACACAAACTGGTCAAATAACACCCGAAAAAACTAACGAGAGGGATAAAATGATAATTTTTTTAAAATTTTCAAAAATGATTCTCAAGGTCATTACACATATACTATGTAATAAAGGAAATAATGATATGTGTCTATTTGCAATGATTTTCTATCAAGTATGAGAGCTTGTCTTAAATTTATTTTGTTTATTTATTTAAATTATTAAAGATCATAAATACACTCATCATATTCATATTATCCTCTTGTTAAAATAATAAAAATATCAAAAATAAATTAAACATTAGATTAATATAAAATATAATTTTTAAAAGTCCTATGATTATGATAATTCTAAGCATAATATTAATAAGTTTTAATCACTTGAATGTAAAATTGAAGGCATGTTATTTAACTTTTTAAGTTAAGTATTTTTTCTTCTTAAACACCGTGCAAGTCAAACAGTGCTACATAAACGAGACGGACAAAGTAATAAATAAATAATTCATAAAATAATATGTACCCTACATTGAGGCAAAGTATAACCTAATAGATTTTTAAACAACAAACCTCAAGCCCCGGACGTGTCTCAATTACAATTCTAATTATATTAGTCTTAATTTAAATAATTTCAGTCATCTATGACTCTTTTGAATTAGCATCAATGTCTTAATTAAACCACTCGTTCCCATCATTATGGATAAACCAATAGGGAAGGAAATTGGGCTAGAAAACTTTCGAGTAGTGACTTGGAAATTTTGAGCTTAGGCCAGACTTGGACGAAATCTGAGTCAGGTGAGGTCTAGGGTAATCCAAAAATAGATGGGCCTAGAATTTTTAGGTTGACTAATTGAGTTGATAACCAAGACGATACCGAGCCTGTACGGCTTTATAAAATTGTATTCGGGCGAGTAAAACTCCCTCAATTAAACTTGGTGCGATGCATAGATGTTAGAACATCATGGGATGAGGGTGTGTTACAAAATAGGGGACCTTGGGACTCAACATGGAGTTTCAATTTCTGTTCATCCCACCAGGACGGGGCCGCAAGAGCTGGATGGTCCCACCAAAGTCACGAATAAAATCAATAAAAAGTTTCAAAACCATTTTTAGTCATCCACTTCATTCTTAAGATACCAGAAGCGACCTAGGGTGATTCTTTTTAGTTTACGACCCATTGTTGTGCCAAAGGTAATTTAAGTACTCTCGTACTTCATACTTTGATTCTTAGAACTTAGAATCATAGTTGATCATCATTGTGGGAGGGTTTTGGCCTAAAATTTATGGTGGGAAAAGTCCTCATTGGGCTTTAGGATTATGGGTTTGGCCAAGGGTTGGAATTTTGTTATAATTTAGATAAATTATGCCATTTTATTGATCCTTTGCATACGTGTGACTATTTTTAGACTAAGAATAAGCTGAACGAACTCGGAAAGGAAAAACTCCAGCAATTTAGAGTTCCCAAAAGCTTAGTTTCAAGGTAAGTGATGGTTTTATCTTTCCATATGTATTATATGTGCTTGATAATTGCTCCACTGTATGCATATATGTATGTGAATCGGGAAAGATGAAATGAATCATGCAAAATGACTATGTATTGTCTCTGGCTAGAAAGGAACACGTTCTTAGTAATTTTGACTGTTGAATTGTTCACTGTATTTGTGATTGGCTGTGTATGTTTGGATCAGGTATCACTTTATGACACATAAATGGATTGGGTGTCACGTTCTGAACCGTATTCGGACGGATGTCATGTTCTGACACAACATTGGATCGTATGTCACATTCTGACACACTAATTAGTGTTTGTAGGTCTCATAAGAGGACTCTTTCTTGAAATTGCATGATAATTGGGACGTTAATCTTTGTATATGTTTAAGTATTGGGTATGAGATGATAAGTGGTAAGATACTCTATATCTATGTGTTTACTGTGTTGTAGTTACTTGTTCATGTCTCACTTACTGGCTAGTCGCGTGATCTTACCAGTACTCATTATTTTTGTATACTGATACTGCACTCGCTCTGTCTTTGTTGAGCACAGGGCATCTTCAGGCGGGTTTTGAGAGACCTCGCATAGAAGATCGTTGACTAGTTAGAGTTCAAGGGTAAGCCAGTTCTTTTAGGCTACCACGAGCTCTTCTCTATCTTGGTCCTTTTAGGACTTAGACTTTCGGACACTTATTTGTGATTTTTGAGGTTGCATCCCCCTTTCTTTAGACTTTTGTATTCCATTAGAGTTTTGGTATGCTGACTTTCAGATTCCATGAATATTTCCACATGTTTAGTTGAACTGACTGAATTTATGGGGACTTAACACCCTTTTCTTACATTTAACCTGTTTCACATCTTAAAATTGCTTGTCTCTTGCAATTGTTGTTAGTTTGGGTTGTAGTAGTGGTTCTCCCATCAGAGGATTAGTGTGGGTGCTAATCACAATGGGTCAGAATCGTGACACTTAACCTTTTGATCATCTTCTCCACTCAAAGATTGCAGATTGAACTGCATCTCCATATGCCACAACCAGCAAACCGTGAACCTTTTAATCAGTAAAATTTCATTAGCAATAGTTGGTTCATTAGCACTAATTTTCTTTTATTTCTGCAAGTAAAACAAAAACACACAACTCTTTTATTATCAATAACTTAAATAAGTTAAAATAGTAAGAGTGAGTTCATTAAGTCATAAACCTTGTCCTTCCGCATGGAAAGCTCATTTTATCACAACTGTTTATTGGCAGTTCAAATATAAAACTTGTACAATTTCATTCAAAGCAGAGAAAATAGGATACCTGTAAGGTCTCATATTGCTATTTATAATCTTAATATCCATTCAAACAAAGAGAAATATTTATAAAGAGCGAAAATAACATGAGTAATTATGCTTATTAAAAATATAATACGACAAGTGTACCAAATAAGTTGAAGAGGTTAAGATCAACATAATTTATTATGGTAATCATACAACAAATAAGAAAATTAAATATATAGCGTAACTCATGAACGTGGCCTTATTTTTCTCCTAAGTTGCAATTAAAGCGTAATTGATATAAAGAAAGACATGGATATTTTTTCTTTATATTCTTAAGTTGGCTTAAATACTGTCTTTAACTACTACAAAAAAATGTTTCTTAATATGATCTTTATATAGTAAACTTTATGAAGATATTTTTACGGACACTTACCAATTACCATCGTGCTTTGTGAACATCAATCTTATGTGCAAGTTACAAAGAATCAAATTCAAATTTAAATTATTCAAAAATGGAGTTTCAATGCAATCATTTTGCCAATTACAATTTACTTTCGTTTCTTCAATGTCGATCCACTTGATACCTCTTATGTAACGATTTGATTCCATCGTTACGGAAAAATCAATGAAAAAGAATTCTAGGCTAGAAAATTTCGGATAGTGACTTGGAAAACTTGGAGCCTAGGCAAGACTTGGACGAATTCTAAGTTAGGTGAGGTCTAAGGTGATACGAAAATGGATGGGGGATTGAACCTATAGTTTGATTGATTCAGTTGATATTCATGATGATAAGGAGCCTGTACGGATTTACGGAATCCTATTCGGGTGAGTAAACTTCTAGAATTGAACTTGGCATAAAGGGTATATGTTAAGGTGTCATGGGATGAGGGTATGTTGTGATATGGGAGTCTTGGAGACTCTGTACGAGCTCTATATCTCCGCATATACCACCAGAGCGGGAATAATACCACCAGGGTAGGGCCACCAGAGAGGGATGGTCCTGCTATAGCGGGATAGTCGCGACTTAATATGGGGTAAAAACCCCAGAAACGATAGTATACATAAAAATTATTCTTAAGAAGTTAGGAAATGACCTAGGGCAAATTCTTGTTGATTACCATCATATTTTGTTCCAAAGGTAAGTAATTCACTGTAACACCCCCCAAAATTGTTCTCTAAGATTCGGACCTTTCTTATTTTCAGGTAGGGTCGAACTCTATTATTGTGAAGTATATGCTTGAGTTAATATGAGTCCCTGAGTAATTGAAGAGTGTTGGAGGTGATGTGGGGTTACAAAGGACCCGTAGGACCAAGCTAAGTCCAAAAGGTTCGTCGTGGCTAAGTTTTAGGATGATTTCGCTTAAGGGGTCGACTTCTAATGACCCTATCTTTTGAAAGACGATAATCTGGGTGGCCCACGACCTATCAAATTAAAGTTCGTCGAGTTTTCTATCCAATTCCACCAAGAATGTAATTTTTGGAGTTCGGAGTCAAAAGATATGATGATCCTAAGATGAACTAGCACGGCAGGAATTTCAGGCCTGGGGTGCAACTGTTGGAAATCTGGGCTTGGCGCCGTAGTGGCGCGATGCGCCACTATCACACCAGGAACAAGCCCAATAGTTTGGCCCCTGGCACGGCATGCCACTATGAGGTGTGCAGGGTTTTTAAGCCTATTTTCCTAGAACCAAGAAAACTTAGGCTTGGCGCTGTAAGGGCGCGACGCGCCACTATCGCGCCAGGAACAATCCTCAGTAGTTTGGTCCTTGGAGCGACGCGCCACTAAAAGATGTGCAGGTTTTTAGCCTATTCGACTTGGCGCTGCAGTGGCGCGACGCGCCACTATCGTGCCAAGAGCATGTTTAGCCTATTTTTTAGAATTTGGAGAAAGGGCAATTTGGGAATTGTCCCAAATTATATATGTATCAAGCCTTGAACGTTTTGGATCATTTTTCAGCCTCTCCCTCTCTCTCTAAAAAGCCCTAAAAGCCCCTCTCTTCTTCTCCAAATCCTTCTTCAACAAGATTTGCCTCCAAGAGCTTCAAGACTTCAAGTTGCCATTGAAGACCCAACAACAAGGTTTCTTCAAGAATCTATTATAAGGTATGTAAGTCTAATCAAAGCATGGGTTGAGTCCACCCATGTGCCCTACTCTTTCTTTGAGGTTAGATGTTCATAAGAATGGAGTTTCTTGATAGGTTTATGTTTGAATGAGCCTTGCCTCCGATTGCTTTGATTCTTATTGTGTTGATGTTGTTGAGCTAAGAAATTTCTAAAACCTTCATTTTAGCATGAGTTGATGGAGATAGGTTTTTAATATGCTTTGTTGATTTCCTTAATCATGTGATTATATTGAATATGTCAATTTTCTTAAATGTGTTACTCCTCTTGAATTGTTGGTTTAAAATTCTTAGAATTGTGATGAGTCCTAAGGAGGTGACAAATGAGGAGAGGAATGGTTTGTTATGTTTGTGGGATATTATAAATGCATATCTAATTTAGGCTTGATTGAGTTGATTGGAGGATAGAATTGACGAGTGGAAAAGGTCCTAAATGAGACTTGCCATTATGATTCGATTGAGTTGAATTGAGGATAGAGTTGATGGGTCGGCAAGGTTCTAAATGAAACTAGCCGTGAGGGCTTGTTTGAGATGATTGGATGGAGTCTTATGAGCATAGAGTTATGGGAGGAGTATCGAGCTCTAAAGCGGGTGAGAGTATAGTTCATACTCAAACCCCAGAAACTACGCCGCCAACATAGGGAGGGATGAAACCGTTAAAGTCGGATGCTTCCCATGGGATTGAACCGTTAAAGTCAGATGTTTCCCATTTTATTATCCGGAAATGATAGGACTTGACTAATCGATGGAATCCATGATTAGGGAGGCGTTCATGCCCTGGCAAGGTATGGACGGATGTGGCAATAACGTCTGATTGTTGTACTATTACTGGCTCATAAGTGATGGTTGTCGGATAAGAGAAACTCCCATTTAGGTCGTGATAGTACTCCAAGTCAGTTGAGTTGAGTGGCATGTGATTTGGTCCCGTCTAAACCATTTCTTGTTAGGCTTAGGACACTTGAGTGAGTTGTTACTTATTTATGAGTTGAGATTTCCGAGTTGGTTGATCCTTTTCTGATGTTGTTTTATTCGGCCATTTTAAATACTCATACATTCCATGTACTGACGTCATTTGGCCTGCATCGTTTCATGATGCAGAGACAGGTATTAGAGATTATCAACCGGTGCACCATTGAAGATCTACACACCTCCAGCTACTTGGTGATCTCTCCTAGTTTCCAGAGGATGCCAGACTTTCTTTACCGTTTTGTTTGCTTTCTTTATCTTGCTTGTTGGTAGACATGGACTTGTCATTGGCACCTCCTAGATGGTTATAGAGGCTTCATAGACTAGAGTGTGGGAAGGTTGGACTGTTATATTGAATAGCTTTTGTTATACTTGTTTTGATGAGTTGATAGTGTTTGGCCTTCGACCCTTATAATATAAATAGTGTGCCTATGATTGAGTCTTTTGCTGAGAGAACGTGATCGAATGAAAGTGTGACTGGACCAGGTGGTTCGCTTGAAGGCCAGAAATGGCTTTCGAGTGCCGGTCACACCTAGGATACCCTCTCGGGGCGTGATAAACATGGTATGAGAGCACAGAGTTCAAGAGTCCTAGGGAGTCTATGAAGTCGTGTCTAGTAGAGTCTTGCTTATGGGTGTGTTGTGCACCACACTTATAATTAGGAGGCTATAAGACATTAGGAATTGTTTCACTTCTTTCATACTCTGAGTTCGTGCAATAGAGTTAAACTCTATGAAACCCCCTTTCTAATTCGTGAGTTTATACGTTGCAGACAATGCCTCCCAAACATACTGCTAGCTAAAGGAACACTGATAACGCAGAGATGCCCCGGTCAGAGGTACGCCTATCGAGGGCTAGAGGCCGACCCACAAGATATATGGAGGCACCCCAAGTGCCTGCTACTCTGCCTGCACCCACTTTAGAGGAAGAATTTCGAGGGGCAATTGCTATGCTCACCAACCCTTAGCTCTAGTTCCTAAGAGTCGTCGGCTGCCACCAGAATTAGAGACTTTCTAAGAATGAATCCCCCGGCATTCACGGGGTCTAAGGTTGATGAAGATACCCAAAATGTTATTAATGAGATGTGGAAGATCCTGAAAGCTATGCATGCTATAGAGATCGAGGGGGTTGAGTTGGTGTCTTACAAGCTCAAAGATATGGCAAACATCTGGTATAACCAATGGGAACAAGGTAGGGGTGAGAATGCTGAACCTGCTGTGTGGGATGAATTTGAGGGAGCCTTTCTTGACCACTTCTTTCCTCGAGAATTCAAGAAAGCAAAAGTGGAGGAGTTTGTGAATCTGAAACAATAAGGAATGACTATTAAGGAGTACAACCTGAAGTTCATCCAGTTGTCCAGGTATGCTCCATAAATGATCCCATATGTGAGGTTGAAGATGAGAAAGTTCGTCTACGGATTGGGGAGACATGTGAAGAGGGAGTGCAAAGCAGCATTGTTAATATCTGACATGGATACTTCAAGATTGATGGTGTATGCTCAGCAGGTGGAGGATGAAAAGAGGAAAGACAGGGAGGAGCATCTGAGCAAAAAGGCAAAATCAGCGGGACATTAGAATGAACAGAGGCAGAACAAGAGCAACAGGTCCTTCTTCCAGAAGAGGCCTTCTAGCTATGCCTCATCGACTGCAAGTGCACCTATGCTGCAGCCCAGGTATGATCAACAGAGACAGAGTCATCAGAATGTCAAACCCCAGGGTTCTCAATCCTAGGCTAGCGAGGGTCAAGGTTCGAGAGGGAAACCACCATGCGCAAGTGCGGTAGGCTCCACTTGGGAGAGTGCAGAGTGGGAAGGGCTGGTTGTTATAAATTCGGCCAAATAGACCATTTTCAGAGGAAGTGTCCAACAGGGGGAAACAGAGCTCAGTATCCTGCCACCGCACCACCGGCTAGAGGTAATTAGAGGGGCACTACTTCAGGTACGAGTGGAGGTACGAACCGTCTATATGCCATGGGTAGTCTCCAAGATCAAGAGAACTCTCCAAATGTTGTGACGGGTATGATTCGAGTCTCTTCTCTTGACTTCTATATTTTGATGGATCCGGGTGCCACCCTATCTTTTGTGACCCCTTACATGGCTAGTAAATTCAATAAAATTCTTGAATGTCTTCTTGATCCTTTCAGTGTAGCTACTCTTGTCGGTGATTCTGTCTTACCTGAGAGAGTCTATAGAGATTGCACTGTGTCAATTCATCACAGGGATACCTTGGCTGACTTGGTTGAGTTGGACATGATTGATTTCGATGTGATCCTTGGCATGGACTGGCTTTATGTCTGTTATGCCTCAGTTGGCTGTAGGACTCGGATTGTTAAGTTCAAATTCCTGAATGAGGCTGTCGTAGAGTGGAAGGGGAGTCATGTCATGCCTAAGGGTAAGTTTTTTTCCTACCTTAGGGCCAGGAAGCTAATCTCAAAAAGGTGTATCTATCACCTTGTCCGAGTGAAAGATGACAGTATTGAGTCTCTACCCCTTGAGTCGGTGCCGATTGTCAATGAGTTTCTTGATGTCTTTCCTGAGGATCTTCCTGGAGTCCCTCTTGATAGGGAGATTGACTTTGGGATTGATGTCCTTCCTGATACCCAGCCTATCTCAATCCCTCCATATAGAATGGCTCTGGTTGAGTTGAAGGAATTAAAGGAGCAGTTGAAGGACTTATTAGATAAGGGATTCATTAGGCCGAGTGTCTCACTATGGGGTGCTCCGGTCCTATTTGTACGAAAGAAAGATGGGTCCCTTAGAATGTGTATTGACTACAGGCAGCTGAACAAGGTCACCATAAAGAACAAATACCCTCTCCCTAGAATAGACGACTTATTTGATCAACTTCAGGGTGCCACTTGTTTCTCAAAGATAGACCTAAGATCGGGCTACCATTAGTTGAAGATGAGGGAGTGTGATATCCCAAAGACAGCTTTTCGGATCCGCTATGGCCACTTTGAGTTCTTGGTGATGTCCTTCAGTTTACTAATGCCCCCGTAGCTTCTATGGATCTCATGAACTGAGTATTTAAACCGTACCTTGATATGTTTGTGATTGTATTCATAGATGATATTTTGGTTTACTCCAAGAATGAGGACGAGCACGCCCATCATCTTAGAGTCGTCTTACAAACTCTGAAGGACCAGGTATTGTATGCAAAGTTCTCAAAATGTGAATTTTGGCTTGCATCAGTGGCTTTTCTAGGCCACATTGTATCTGGAGATGGTATTCAGATTGATGCTCAGAAGATTGAGGCAGTGAAGAATTGCCCCAGACCCACGTCCCCGACAGAGATAAGAAGCTTCTTGGGTTTGTCCGGCTATTATCGAAGGTTTGTAGAGGGGTTTTCATCTATATCATCACCATTGACCAAATTAACCCAAAAGAAGGCTAAGTTCCAATGGTTCGATGCTTGTGAGGAGAGTTTCTAGAAATTGAAGACCAAGCGAACTACTGCTCCTGTTCTAACTTTGCCCAATGGAACAGAGGGTTTTGTGATCTATTATGATGCATCTAGAGTTGGTTTGGGCTGTGTACTGATGCAGAAGGGAAAGATGATAGATTATGCTTTAAGACAACTTAAGGTTCACGAGAGGAATTACCCAACTCATGACCTTGAACTGGCAGCTATGGTATTTGCCCTTAAATTTTGGCGCCACTACTTTATGGAGTGCATGTTGATGTATTCACCAATCACAAGAGCTTACAATACATCTTTAGCCAGAAGGAACTCAACCTGAGACAAAGAAGATGGCTTGAACTATTCAAAGACTATGATATGAGCATCCTCTACCATCCAGGTAAAACTAATATTGTTGCTGATGCTCTTAGCAGGTTGTTTATGGGTAGCACTGCCCATATGGAGTAGGGAAGGAAAAAATTGGCTAGAGAGGTGCACAGATTATCCCGATTGGGAGTTCATCTTGAAGAGAACAATGAAGGTGGAGTTAATGTTTAGGATGGGGATGCATCCTCACTCGTGACGGAGGTAAAAGAAAAGCAAGACCAAGATCCCGTCCTTCTCCAATTAAAGGAATTTGTTCACAAGCAAGAGGTGATGGTTTTTATCAAATGAGGAGATGATGGGTTAAGGTACCAAAATAGATTGTGTGTGCCAGATATCGACGATATTCAAGAAAGGATTATGGCCGAAGCGCACAGTTCCAGATACTCTATTCATCTCGGCTCTACAAAAATGTATCATGACTTGAGAGAAATCTATTGGTAGAGTGGGATGAAGAGAGATATTGCAGAATTCATTTCCAAGTATCCGAATTGCCAACAGGTGAAAGTTGAGCATCAAAGACCATGTGGCTTGGCTCAAAATATAGACATTCTGGAATGGAAGTGGGAGATGATCAACGTGGTCTTTATTACAGGTTTGCCGAGGTCCCGAAAGCAACATGATTCGATTTGGGTGATTATGGATAGAATGACGAAATTAGCTCACTTCTTCATAGTTAAGACTACTGACACCGCAGAGGACTATGCAAAATTATATATACAGGAGATTGTCAGATTTTATGGGGTCCCCTTGTCTATTATCTCAGACAGAGGAGCTCAATTCACTTCCCAATTTTGGAAATCCTTTCAGAAGGGACTGGGTTCAAAGGTGAACCTTAGCACGGCCTTTCATCCCTAGACGGATGGTCAAGCAGAGCGCACCATCCAGATGTTGGAAGATATATTGAGAGATTGTGTGCTTGACTTCAAAGGAAATTAGGATGATCACTTACCTCTCATAGAGTTTGCATACAATAATAGCTATCATGCAAGCATTCAAATGGTTCCTTATGAAGCTTTGTATAGGAGGAGGTATAGATCACCCATGGGGTGGTTTGAAGTTGGTGAAGTTAAGTTGATTGGGCCTGATTTTGTTCACCAAGCCATGGAGAAGGTGAGAGTTATTCAAGACAGGCTAAAGACAGCCCAAAGCCACCAAAAATATTACACCGATGTGAGGAGGAGAGACTTAGAGTTTGAGGTGGATGATTGGGTGTATTTGAAAGTGTCACCCATGAAGGGTGTCATGAGGTTTGGAAGGAAGGGGAAGCTTAGTCCTCGATATATTGGTCCTTACCAGATTGCGAGGCGGATTGGGAGTGTCGCCTATGAGTTGGAGTTACCCTCAGAGCTAGCCTCTATTAACCCGGTATTTCACATTTCGATGTTGAAGAAGTGCTTAGGCGATCCCTCATTGGTAGTCCCCATTGATAGTATTGGAGTTAAGGATAGCTTATCCTATGAAGAGGTTCCGTTCCAAATTCTTGATCGCCAAATTCGTAAATTGAGGAACAAAGAGATCGCCTCAGTCAAAGTCCTGTGGAGAAATCAGTTTGTTGAGGAAGCCACATGGGAAGAGGAGGAAGATATTAAATCTAAATATACCTATCTATTCGTGCCTACCAATGAGAACGTTGAAGGTAATGCCCATTCCCTTGAATTAAATTCGTTTGTGCATTTTGAGTGTGGATAGAAATATTTATTTGAGAAATTAATTGGTTGATTGACTGAATTCTGATTGTAATTTGTACCCCCATTTCCATTCTTGGTTTACTCTTCATTCAAGGACGAATGATCCCAAGAGGGAGATATTGTAACACCCCCCAAAATTTTTCCCTAATATTCAGACCTTTCTTGTTTTCGGGTAGGGTCGAACTCTATTATTGTGAAGTATATGCTTGAGTTAAGATGAGTTCTTGAGTAATTTAAGAGTGTTGGAGGTGATGTGGGGTCACAAAGGAACCCTAGGACCAAGCTAAGTCCAAAAGGTTCGTTGTGGCTAAGTTTTAGGATGAGTTCGCTAAAGGGGTCGACTTCTAATGACCCTATATTTTGAAAGACGACAATTTGGGTGGACCATATCCTATCAAATTAAAGGTCATCGAGTCTTCTTTCCAACGCCACCAAGAATGTAATTTTTGGAGTTCGGAGTCAAAAGATACGACGATCCTAAGATAAACTAGCACGGCAGGAATTTCAGGCCTGGGGTGCAACTGATGGAAATCTGGGCTTGGCGCTGCAGTGGCGCGATGCGCCACTATCGCACCAGGAACAAGCCCAATAGTTTGCCCCCTGGCATGGCGTGCCACTATGAGGTGTGCAGGGTTTTCAAGCCTATTTTTCCAGAACCAAGAAAACTTGGGCATGGCGCTGTAAGGGCGCGATGCGCCACTATCGCGCCAGGAACAATCCTCAGTAGTTTGGTCCTTGGCGCGATGCGTCACTAAAAGATATGCAGGTTTTTAGCCTATTCGACTTGGCGCTGCAGTGGCGCGACGCGCCACTATCTCGCCCAAAGCATTTTTAGCCTATTTTTCAGAATTTGGAGAAAGGGCAATTTGGGAATTGTCCCAAATTATATATGTATCAAGCCTTGAACGTTTTGGATCATTTTTCAGCCTCTGCTTCTCTCTCTAAAAAGCCCTAGAAGCCCCTCTCTTCTTCTCCAAAGCCTTCTTCAACAAGATTTGCCTCCAAGAGCTTCAAGACTTCAAGTTGCCATTGAAGACCCAACAACAAGGTTTCTTCAAGAATCTATTATAAGGTATGTAAGGCTACTCAAAGCATGGGTTGAGTCCACCCATGTGCCCTACTCTTTCTTTGAGGTTAGATGTCCATAAGAATGGAGTTTCTTGATAGGTTTATGTTTGAATGAGCCTTGCCTCCGATTGCTTTGATTCTTATTGTGTTGATGTTGTTGAGCTAAGAAATTTCTAAAACCTTCATGTTAGCATGATTTGATGGAGATGGATTGTTAATATGCTTTGTTGATTTCCTTAATCATGTGATTATGTTGAATATGTCAATTTTCTTAAATTTGTTACTCCTCTTGAATTGTTGGTTTAAAATTCTTAGAATTGTGATTAGTCCTAAGGAGGTGACAAATGAGGAGAGGAATGGTTTGTTATGTTTTCGGTATGTTATAAATGCATATCTAATTTAGGCTTGATTGAGTTGATTGGAGGATAGAATTAACAAGTGGACAAGGTCCTAAATGAGACTTGCCATTATGACTCGATTGAGTTGAATTGAGGATAGAGTTGATGGGTCGGCAAGGTTCTAAATGAAACTAGCCGTGATGGCTTGTTTGAGATGATTGGATGGAGTCTTATGAGCATGAATTCATGGGAGGAGTATCGAGCACCGAATCGGGTGAGAGTATAGTCCATATTCGATCCCCAGAAACTACGCCGCCAACGTAGATAGGGATGGAACCGTTAAAGTCGGATGCTTCCCATGGGATCGAACTGTTAAAGTCGGATGTTTCCCATTTTATTATCCTGAAATGATAGAAATTGACTAATCGATGGAATCCATGATTAGGGAGGCGTTTATGCCCTGGCAAGGTATGGACGGACGTGGCAACAACATCTGATTGTTGTACTATCACTGGCTCATAAGTGATGGTTGTCGGAAAAGAGAAACTCTCATTTAGGTCATGATAGTACTCTGAATCAGTTGAGTTGAGTGGCATGTGATTTGGTCCCGTCTAAACCATTTCTTGTTAGGCTTAGGACACTTGAGTGAGTTGTTACTTATTTATGAGTTGAGATTTTCGAGTTAGTTAATCCTTTTCTGATGTTGTTTTATTCGGCCATTTTACATACTCGTACATTCCATGTACTGATGCCATTTGGCCTGCAGTATTTCATGATGCAGAGACAGGTACTAGAGATCATCAACCGGTGCACCGTTGAAGATCTACACACCTCCAGCTACTTGGTGAGCCCTCCAAGTTTCCGGAGGATGCCAGACTTTCTTTACCGTTTTGTTTGCTTTCTTTATCTTGCTTGTTGGTAGCCATGGGCTTGTCATTGGCACCTCCTAGATGGTTATAGAGGCTTCATAGACCAGAGTGTGGGAAGGTTGGACTGTTATATTGAATAGCTTTTATTATACTTGTTTTGATGAGTTGATAGTGTTTGGCCTTCAGCCCTTATAATATGAATAATGTGCCTATGATTGAGTTTTCCGCTGAGAGAACGTGACCGAATGAAAGTGTGTCTGGACTAGGTGATTCGCTTGAAGGTCAGAAATGGCTTTCGAGTGCCGGTCACACCTAGGGTACCCTCCCGGGCATGACATTCACTCTCTTACTTCATATTTCGATCCTAGAACCTAGAAGTTATGGTTAATGATCATTGGGGAAGGGTTTTGGCCTGAAACTAATGGTGGGAAATAGCCCTAGTTAGAGGTTAGGATCATAGATTTGGCCTAAGAGGAGAATTATGTTATAATTCATATAAATTAGGCCCTTGTATTGATCATTTGCATGGGTTTGGCCTAAGAGGAAAATTATATTATAATTCATGTAAATTAGGCCCTTCTATTGATCCTTTGTAGGTGTTTACTGTTTTTACACCAAGAACAACCTGAATGAACCCGGAAAGGGAAAGCTCTTACACTTTAGAGTTGTCAAAGCTTGAATTCGAGGTAGGTGATGGTTTTCCTTCCCATATGTGATTCATGTACTTGCTAAATTACTCCATTGTATGCATATGTGCATATGAATAGGGAAGAATGAAATGATCTGTGTGAAATGACTATTCCCTGACCATGACTGCTAATGAACCTATTCTTGGTAGATATGATAGTTGACTATTCATTGTGATTGTGGTTGACTTATATGCTTGGATTGGGTGTCACGTTCCGACACACACATGGATCGGGTGTCATGTTCCAACACATATTTTAACCAAGTGTCACGTGCAACACATATTTGGTGTGTGTTTGTAGGTCCCATGAGAGGGACCTTATGTTAATTGCATGATATTGAGATTGATAAACTATGATAATGTTGAATACTGGCTATGAGGTGTTAATGGTTAAGTCTATTCTGTATATATGTCCTTACTGTGCTGTATTTACTTACTTGTTCATGTCTCGCTTACTGGCTATCCGTGTGATCCTACCAGTACACTATTTTTTTGTGTACTGATATTGCACTTGCTTTGTCTTTATTAAGTACAGGGCATATTCAGAAGGCTGCTGAGAGACCTCGAGTAGACGATCGTTGAGTATTGAATTCAAGGGTGAGTCAGTTCTTTCAGGCTACCGTGAATTCTCTTATGTCTTGGTTTTTCTTCAAGGATTCAGACCCTTAGACTTTTATTCCTTATGTTTTTGATGTTGGGGTGCATCCCCATTCTTTGACTTGTTGTCGTTACAGTTTTGGTACTTCGACTTTCAGTTTCTAGGTATTAAATTCCACATATTTTGGTTTGTTGACTAGATCATTCTGAATTTATGAAAACTCAACCTTATTCCTTATTTAAACCTGTTTCCACATCTTTAAGTTTCTTATCTTTTGCGAATGTTATTAGTTCGGGCTGTAAAAGTGATTCTTCTACCTGAGAATTGGTGTGGGTGTCAGTCACTGTGGGTCGGGGTCGTGACATCTTCTTAACAGAATCATTTTTTTCCATCTCTCATCCATTTATACTCAACAAAATATAATGCAAATTAAATAAAAATTTGACAAAAAAAATTGGTCATAAATAATTTGTAGATGCATCATCACTTTTTGTTTTTCAATACTTGGAGTATAGTTTATTTATCCATGCTCTTTCAACTCTATAATTATTTCGTAAGAATGTGGTTTGATCAATTTTTCCCCTTTTTAAAAAATGTACATATTCTACTGCTATCAAATTAAAAAAATCAACAATAGAATAGTCCTCTTAGCGTATCTCCTCTATATGTAAGATTCACTATTAATTATTGAGAAAATAGCCAAATGGCTCTTCAATCTATTACCGAATTCTCAACTACATACTTATATTTTATGGGGGTTCTATTACTCCCTGATTTTAAAAAAAAAACAGAATATATACCACCCTAAAACTAGACAACAATATTCTTAACATGTACTAATGTACATTCGCTGCCAGCTGTCATTTTAAATTTTTTATATTTATTTTTCTCTCTTTATCCAATTTTTCATTAATTACATAGACATCTTTATTCTTACTTTATTTCTTTTTTTCTCTCTCTTATGTTTTTCATTTTCTTCTTTATTTTTATTTTTTCATCACTTTATACCATCCTTCAAGAACCTTAACGAGTTTAATTACCCGTCTCTTTTCCTCTTAATTTTTTTTATTGTGTTCCTTCTGTGTCTTCGTCACACCAAATTTGCAATACTTTGTTTACAAGTTGCCGATGGTTAAATTCTTGGGTCTTCACCAAACAATAATACAAATTGAAGATAAGATTTGATGTTGATAAATGTTACTGATCCAAAATTTATATAGAATAACTAAAAGAAAAGAGAAAAAAAAATTGCGTTGAAATTTCTTTTCCGGTGAAGAGATAGATTAATGGTGTTGATTTTGATCTAATATGAGATTGATAAAATAAATAAAAAATCGATGAAGACCCATATCATATACCCCATAACTCATTTTTAAGTTACTTAATGAAATTTTTGATCAAAAAAATTATTTTACTTTAATTGACTGAATTTCTTTGATAATTTTTTTTTAAAAAATACTTTAGTAATTAAATGAATTTTATGATGGAAGGTATCCAATAAATTTATTCTTTTTTTATTTATTTTCCATTCTTTCTTTTTCTGATTTTTTATCTCTTTTCTGTGCAATTTTTTTTGGAGCATAAAACTAATAGCGATTTGATTTTTTCGATAACACGAGTAATTATTTTAATAATTATTTGATGATTTTAATAGTGATTTGTAGTGTTAGTTATGGATAATGATAAGACAAATCATGAAGAAATTATTACAAGATGATGAGTTGATGGGGCTATTGAGATGGTGGTGGTTCAAGGTGGAGGAGATTGTAGTGGGTGAGTGTTGAGTTGAGGAGAAAGAGAGGACAAAAAGAAAAAAAAGAAAAAAAAGTAAGGAGAAGAAAATAAAAGAGAAAAGTAAAAAAAAATATATGTTTAACAAAAAGTCAAATGTATTATAAAAATATTTTATAAAAAATTAAAAGTAAGATGAAAAATAAGGACAAAAGAGAAAAATAAAGTTTTAAGATTTGTTTTTGATCTTCACTCTCTCAAAAAGAGTGAAATACACTCACATTGCCATATAAGCATTTAGGCAGAAGATAATTTTAATTTTAAACAGTTCAGGGAGATGATAGAACCCCCGTAAAAATTAAGTGTGTAGTTGAAAATCCGGTTATAGCTTGGGGAGCTTTTGGCTATTTTCTCATTAATTATTTATGTTATCAAATCCTTCATTAAGCGTAAAAATTGCAAAGACAATAATGAAAATTGAATAAAGAAGTAAAAAAAAAAGTTTGACCTATATGTATTGTCGTCTCCATCAACATGGTCATCTAACACGAAATTAATATTGTAATACTTCTGTTTTAATAGATGTGTTTGTTTTTTTTGATAATTCAAGAGCGTGATAGTTTTCATGTATCCAAAATCTAGTATTCTATTGGAGTATCGGTAACAAATTGCCAACATACTCGAATACTTAAAGTAAAAGCCCAAATCACTTAAGTAAAAGCCAAAATCAAACAGATAAACAAACTCTTTTTCAATTTTCATCAACCGTTCCCTAATTATTTCGCGTTATGTAAAATATTATTGAATAATTTTTTTTTGTTTTGCTTTATCTATATCTACAGAAAATGGGGAACGTGGGTGAGGGTTGGGGGTGGTTACTTTAGATATAAGAAGTTTTTTTAAAATAAAAATAAATTAATATTAAATATTTCAACTTTCATATATTCAGTAATAAGGAAAACTCGGTGCACTAAGGCTAATATTCAGTAATACCTATCTACTATTTATGAATTAGAAAACAACTTCTAGCCTTGACAGTTTCATGCTTTATCTTCAATTTTTTTATATTTAATAAATAAACAAGACAAAAAACCCTAAGTTAAATAGAACTAACCGACACGACTCTTACCCCCATTAGCCCACTAACTCACAAATACATGGGATAAAAACAAATATTCTGATTTGGAGAATTTGTTTTTACTACACAATGTAGATAATTCCGTTATTCTTTAATGTGTTCCTATGATTTAGGAGCATTTTTTTAGGAAGAGTATTTAACTACTATTAAAATTTGAATTTTAAAAATTAGACATTTAGTATTTTTTTTTCAGTTCTTTTTTCTTTTCTATTTTGAAGTTTATGCAATTTTTATTTTAGTTTTAGTTTGTAAATTAATTTAATAATTCATAAATTTTAATTTTTTTGTTGCTGACACGTAGGCGTTTTTACCTTTTCTATATCTATACTATATTAAAAACACGAAGACCGTTAAAATGTTAATTGAATTTTGTGCCCTTCATTAAATGACTCCGCTTTAGACAAAATCGTTCTTTCACTATTTTTCTTCAATTATTATATTATTATCTTAATAATATTAAATATTGACTAGAATATAATTTCTAAAATAATTGGCCAACTTATTTATATGGGTAGGTTGGTCGCGTGAGGGTATAAGGAGGTTGGGTTGGAATCCCCTCCGGTACAAGAAAGAGAAGTACGAAAGTTTTAAAAGTATTTCAATTGGTGTTTTTATTTTTTTGTCTAACATAATTTATTTTGGTAGAAGAAAATTAAATATAGTTCTAATTAAATATGACTTCTAAATTTTGGTTTTATATAAGTTTGGATTAAATAGAGTTTTAATTAAAAACAACCTCTGAATTTTATAAAGTAATATTTTTTTCGGATCGAATTATCAATTTCGTTTGAATGGCCCTACTACCCACTAAGGTACACGTAACATATATGAGTTTACGAGAGACGAAAGAAATAAGACGAAGTGATTTTCACTATTGGTATTGTTAGGTAAGCATTCATGTTGCTTAAATTAATTAAAAATAAATTTTATTAAGTACGAATTAAAAAAAAAGTGATATATTTTCATGAATATTTTCTCAATTTTAGACACATATTGTTTGAAGGATCTATATATTTATATTTATAATTGAATAGTAGTATGTGATTTGGCCCATTGGAGTTTGGTGTCTTTATGTATATATTTTGTTTTAACATGTTTTAGGGACTAAGAAATAAGAAGTAGTGAGAAAAATGCTTGCGAAATAATGATATTTTTCAAGTTTTAGCAACAGAAAATAGCAGCACTTGATTCTTATTAACGAGTTGGCAAGACTTAAAAGCAAGTATTCCACACTGAATAGAACTACTTGAGCATACAAACCGTTTAACACAATCAATATTATTATTTTTTTTTGTAACTTGCAATGTTTCAATTTCTATTTTATTGTCCAAACACATTGTTTAAACATATTTATGTTGCTTTTTTAAAAATAATTGGTGTATACATCAAAATTTTATTGAATATAAAATAGGATTCTACAAGACGATTTCAATATTTTTTTACAAACTCTAAGATCCGTTAGAATTTCTTGGATGCTATCAATGTATTTTCATTGATAAATATTATACATCTTATAAACTGAGCAACAAGTTTGAGGGCCAAAAGTCAAACTTTATAATGAAAAAATATAATATAAAATTAGGACAATAAACCTGACTCAAAAAGTTTTTATAATGATATTGAAATAGTACTGCGCTGAATTTGATAAGTTGATATAGTGATATTAAAAGAATGTTGATTTTTCGTAGTACTTGAAAGTGAAGAAGACACCAATACAAATTTGATCTTTTTATAAACATACAACAATAGATTTTGCATAATAGAGAAACTTTGGTCGTTTGAGAGACTTTAGAATATTCAATAATGGGAGAATAAAACTAGTGAAAGAGGAATATAAAGGTAAATATAAGAGTAATAAAGTGGGTTCATGACGATTGACAGGATATAAATGAGGCAACAAAATAGATAGCCACGTAACAAAGAATGCTACAATTAACTAAATACTATTCTTTTTTCAATTATTACAACGATCCCTATATTAAATAAGGTAAAAAGTTATTATATTTTCTACCCAAATTTTTTTAAAAAAATTTATCAGTACATGAAATTTTTTAAAAACAATATATAATATCTTGAAAAAATTACCTATTTACACACCTTATATTACCATATATACTAATATTCCCTACCATTTGTAAAAATCTCAAAAATTCCTCTTTTTTTAAGTCTCTCTTCATCACGCAGATACATCATATTTAACTTCTCTCAACTACCCTAAATTCACGCCTATTTTCAAGCCACAACTACTACAGTTTTTTTTTTTTTGAATTTTCAGTCCAAGTATTACTCAATTGCAAGCTTCTAAGTAAGGTAATTCAAGTTATTCCTTCTCTATCATTTCACTTCAATCTCACCTCCTTCGATTTTCATTGATTTCTTCTGTAATTTTTTATTGTTTTTACTCTTGTTGTTCACTGATACATATGGAATTCGCTCCATCTTTTAGTGTTGGTCTCACACAGTTGAATCATAATCAAAAAATTCTTATTTCACCGGGTTCTGATTCATATTGGGAAGGTTACCACGAGGTTAGATCCAAACATTGTAACGATCCAGTAGTTATGGATAAGTTACGTACGAAATTGAAGTCGAAATCTCCAGTTCAACATGCACCCACAAAAGCAGACAAAAATATTGAAGGAGTTACATCACGCCCTAATCTCCCAAAGGTACGAGTTCTTCGAAGCTGTGTTTTGTTATTTTTATTTTTAAATCTCAATTTTTTTAATACATTTCAATGTACTTTTCTTAATGTTCATATTTTGATACTTAAGCTTCTGATATGTTTTTTGTTATTATTTTTCTAATACATAAGGTCGAATGTTTTTTATAATTGTTTGATACCTCAAGTACTAATCGAGATACAAAAGGCGTTTCTGATTTTGCATTATTTATGATACATTAATTTCTGCTTTTTCTATTATTTTTAATACCTAAAGGCAAAACAAAGTGTCTCATATCAATATACATAAGCTCTGTATGTATAATGATTAGTCATGCACTTGATTCATAAGGTCACTTTTGTATCATCTATTCTAATGTATCATATCAGATATAAAATGTACCAAGTTCAAGTTGTATTTATTCAATTGCCCTGTCAATGCAGGGAGTGAAGTACGTTATCAAAAATATCCCTTCCCCCTCTTTGAGATTCGGCACTACATATACAACTAATTTTATTAATGATTTCAAATCATCAATAGGTGAAGAAGCTATACAGTTATTTAGGTAAACCATCTTTGGTCACTACCTAGATATGCCACATTGTAATTTTCAAGGTCAAATCATCAAATGTATCTTACATCTTGAGGTGGAGCAAAAAAATAAAGAGGAATTGCACATTCGTCACGTTCAGGGTAATGTACTCTAATTCTCAATCAAGAAATTTGCTATTATTACCAGTTTGCGATGTACCGATAATATCAATGAATTTCGGTACCCGAATGCACCCACAAGTAGATTATTGTCTAGATATTTCCCTGGTGCAAAAAAAGGGGTAAATAAAGGACATTTCGTTCAGCGTTTTCTGATTGAAGGATGGAAAACCAATGAAAATGTTGTTCAGATGGTCATTCTCTACTTCATCCACACTTTTGTCTTTTCTCAATTAGGTGATTCATCTATTTCTGTTGATGATTTTAGGATGATAGAGGATGGTAGATATGAGCAATTTTCATGGGGTAAATGTCACAACCCAACCCCGTGGGCTGCGACTACAGTTCGACTTGGACCCCCGTATACTTAACTATCAGATTAACAATCAATATAAGAACTCAACATAAGAACCCCAGTGGGTCATAGCATTTTCATATACCTGTAGCCTCTTTCATTTGTATCTTGTCATGAAAGGGCGTGCAAGCCGACAAGGCTACCATAGTATCTTGATATTTATAATACATCACGTAGACATAACTGAATAGAACTTACACATATAACCCACACACATGTCTACAGACCTCTAAGAATATTAACAGTAACATATGGAGGGATAGGGCCCACGCCGTACCCCTAAAAAACAAATATATACATTAGAAGGTCAGCACCAAAAGCTCGGCTCCAAAATAGTGGAGCACTTCCGACATAGATGAGTGGAAATCCTAAGCTGGCGGATCCATGAAATGAACATCTGTACCTGTGGGCATGAAACGCAGCCCCCCAAGGAAAAGGAGGTCAGTACGATATATGTACTGAGTATATAAAGCATAAAACATCATAACTGAGACAACAGCTGAAATAGGGATGCAGAGGGCAAGTATAATATTTTGCCATCTACCGTACCTTAATTTTATAAAATAAAGGCATACATGTTATCATCACGTACTGTATCCATCCCGTTTGGGGACTTGTGTAATAACTACATCATTTTTTCATCATAAGAACATATATACCATTAGCACTGTGGAACGTACAACCCGATCCATGTATATACAAAGTACACACCGAGGAACGACGGCCCAATCCACGTATCTTATCATACTGTCAAGGAATGATGGTACGATCTATATATTATATAATAATACCGAGGAACGACATCCCGATCCATATATTATGTAACAATGCCAAGGTAAAATGGCCCGATCCGTTAATAGCACAACATGTCGTAGAATATACGGATCGATCCTTACATAGCAAGATATGCCGAGGTACATTCGGCCCAATCCATATATATCATAATGCATATACGTGCATGTAAAACTCTGTAACATATCAAACATCCCTTAGATATCACCGTAAAGCATGTTCAAGAGCCCCTAGGTATAGGAGCTTACACATCCCAATACTATTCAACCTATATTAGGCTCTAGGGTCGTAGTTCAACTATTTCAAGGCCCTTATCATTCCAAAGTGAGTACAAGTCCTGAGTTATACCCAAAACCTATAATGGAATCACCTCTATCTCATATCATATCTCACTTCACTTACCTTAACTGTTTCAAGAGAAGGAAGGAATAGGCTTCACGAGTACTACTTTTAGTCATGTAGAAGACTTACAAGTCCATAACTCAACTATCGCAGGAGTTCTAATATCGAGAAGTGAATAAGAGCCTTAACTCACACTCAGAGTTTTAAGAGTGGAATAACTCCCAATTTCCTATACATAATACTTACATCTAAGTCATGCCAAAAGAGAAGAAAGGGTAGTTTCACATACTCATCCCTTTCTAACATATGAAAGGCTTGAGAAGCCCTAATTTGATTACTGTAAGAGTGCTTTCATCAAGGATTACATAAGAACTGTGAATTACACTTGGAATTTACGAGTAGCTTTACCCTCAAGTTCATATCATTCACTATTTAACTTGAAGACATGCCGAAAGAAGGAAACGTTAGCTTTACATACACTACTTTTCAGCATATAGAAGACTTGAGGGATGGGAACTTAACTACTTTAAGAGTCTTAACATTCAGAAGTGAGCACGAATTATATATAATAAATCATGTTTAGATCTCATGAATAGAATTACCCCAGACTTCATACACATATCATTTTTCACTTAAATCTAAGACATGCCCAAAAGAAAAGAGAGACATGCTTTACATACCTCTTACGGATTACTCTTTAGCGTATTTACCTCATCGTCTGCTGAACCTATTTAACATGAAAGCAATACGAGTATCAACAACCCTCAAATTTTCAATGTCTTAAGTTACACATGAGTATTCATAGAACTCATTTCCTCACTCGCCTTCTCTACTAGTTCCTTAGTTAGTCAAGGAGTTAACGAAAATCGGGCAGCACCTCCCCTATAACATGCCCTATCCGAATTTTCAATAATTTTCCTAATTACTAAAGCCAACCAACAAAAACAATCACCAGCATATATACAAGTAATTCACTTCAACATTACACAATACAAACCCCCAAACAACTTGCTCAAAACTATCAAAACGTGAATTCTAGACAGCCTACTGTCTTGTATTGTCACTTAGTTTCAAAGGGGTAATTGGATGAAACAGGCTTTGTGGCCTCAATTAAAGTTATAAACATGTGTATTAGGGTTGCATAAAATTTTGAATCACCCCTACATTAATTCTTTACAAAAACATATGCCCAAAATACCAATAGCAGCACGTGTAGGGTTTTTAAAACGAAATTTGGACAGCACCTCACCGATACTTCAGCATCCTTTTTCGAGCAAATAAAAGAAAAACTAGGTTTTAGAGGCTAAATAAAAGTTATATCCCTATGAAATTTCGAAAACATCTTGAATCACTCGAAATGAAGCTTTACACAAGGAGTTATACTAGTATTGCTAACAACAGTCCCATTCCAAAAATGGGTTTGTTGATAAAAACGAGAACCTCCTCGAAACCCCAACTATAAATTTTATGTTGTTAAAAATCGCTATATCACCATAGAATACCTTAAATAATTAATTCATGGATTAAAAATGGAGGCCTTACCTTGTTGTGTTCCTGTCGTAGCTCTCTCTCTATTCTCCTAAGTTTCTTCACTTTTCTTAAGTTAAGAGATGCTGAAAATGAATTCCTTAGTCATCAACTAGGAATATATACATCACTTTTAGAGGTGACATATGGAAGCCCCTAGGGGTGATACGTGGCATCCCTCTAGAGAGCCACCTCACACCATGCAGCCAATCATACATTGTCATATGGCAGCATGGGGTCCACCCCAAGTTGGTGGGTCACCTACTTAGCCCAAGTAGGTGTGTCATCTACTTGTCACCTGCTTGCTTCATTTTTGTAGATTTGTAATCTCATCTCACTTGAAGAGCCTACGTATTCCTTGATACTTAAGCTCGACATGTACTCCAGGAGCTTATTTATGCAAGACGTCCAAATCAGTAGCTTACGCAAGTAGGTTGAGTCTTACGACTCATTACTTGGCTTCCAACTCCTTCCAACTTCTTCTAACCCTATTTCTAATCTTCTCTGTTATGGAGTATCTCATTCTCCTTTCCTTAGGATTATTTGATAGCGTTATAGATTATCCGACTCACATGAGGACTTCTAAAAAAACTTAAGAGCCTTCTCAGAAACTTAAGAAGATTAAGAAGCATTCCGAGGTACCAGAGCACGGGGTGTAACATCCTTCCCCCCTTTAGAACATTCGTTCTCGAATGTGAACCAAAACCTTCCTCCAGATCTTATACCAACTATATAGAGAGTTCCCCTATCCCATTTCCATAACATATACTTTCATCGAACAATCAATATCAGAGTTCCAAAGGTTAGTATTACTTGTAGACGTAGGGAATAGGTACGGATACTTGTATTTTATTTCCTCTTTCACTTCCTAAGAGGTCACCCATCCTAGTACTACTTTCGCTCACGCATGCTTAACTTTAGAGTTCTGATGGGATCCAGTGCATTAGTGCTGGTATGATCACATCCATATCTTATGGGATCTTATTTGAAGTTTAAGCGTTCCCATTTACATATGACAGCGTCAGTTGATTTTCTCTTAGGCTTGTACTTCTCTTGTCCACTACCCTCCCCCTTTTAGGGTGTACCCATGTCATCCTTTGTTTATTTTCAACTATTTGCACGCAATTGATTCTATTCCAACATATTTAACATGCTGCACCATGTTTACACCTTCTGTTAGATCATCCATACTTTAAGTTGCCCCCATAAGAAACCCTAGTACAACCATAAGGTGTTTAGTATTCTCGATAGATAGTACATAATTTAGTCCAAGTACTGGTACTCGAGTCATACAACTTAATGTAGGAGTTTAGTCGAAGCCATATTTCATTCATCCTAGTTCTTAACATACCAGTTATCTCTGGCATTCATCCTGCCCTGTTGCTTGCCTTTACTTTCGTGACCACTTGACCTTTTATTCTGAACCTTCCCTATAAATCTGGGTAAGCATTCTTATTCATTCTCTGTTTGCTTTTTTGTTTTTCCACGAACCATGTCATATCCTTTAGTTAGTTCCTTACTAGGCTTTACTTATTCTCATAACGATCTTCATTGCATTCACCTGATATCCTGTTCACATTCAATCTCATAGTATGATACTTCTTAACCTCATTCATGATTCTTACTATGGGTTACTTACCCTTTTTAGTTAATCTTATCCTTAATGTATCACAAGCTGTCTTATTAATACTTCATATCCATAACAATTCTTTTTCCCTCGTACGCTTATCTTAATCATATTGTTACTTCCTTTAACTGCAACTCGTTATAGTTTAATCCTGTGTATAAATTTGGTCGGCGCCTTAGTATATCATTCTATCCAGATCTATCAGTCTTCTTTAAATCATCTTCTTTGGATCATAAGTCTTTTCCAACTTTGTTTTACCATACCGGTATCGACTTTCTAGTTTCTATTGCCATCGATTCAGCAATTAACTCATTTCTCGAGGTTCGCCATACTCGTAGTTTAGTCACATCTTATTCTTATTATGGACAAGGCATACTACAACCCTGTATCTCATTCTTCTTTTATTTGTAGGGAGATTTGGACAGAGTTTCCTCTGTATTTTTTACTATCTCAACACCTGTACGTAGAAGATGCCAATAATGCCTCACAGGTCCAACATATATATTCACATCATACCATATCGCAATCACATAAGGCGCCCACAATTAACAATATGGAAATAGACTCGTATGTCCATTCGAATTGCACCTGTTGCACTTTTCTGTTTACCCTTCCTTTCACTTTTCAACTTAATATGTCAATCGTATTTCAACACCTTACCTGACATAGGTCCTTCGTTCTTTTGCTAACCGTCATGCCTTGTAACTTCCAACATCGTCAGTCACTTCTTCTATCAATGTTGTCCTTCTGTTGAAATCACAGATTAGAATGAGGAATTTTATTCCCTATGACTCGGCTCTATCGCACTATCTTAGATTTAAAAGAAAGTAACATCCTAAATATCCTGTAGCCTTTTGTCTATAGATGTGGAGCATAACACACCAATAGACAAGACCCTACTAGACACGGTCTATAGACATTCCAAGAACGACCTGCTCTGATACCACTTCTATCACGACCCAACCTCGTGGGCCGCAACTAGGATTCGACCTGGACCCATGTATACTTAACTATCAGATGTAACAATAAATATAAGAACTATACATAAGAACCCCAGTGGGTCATAGCATTTTCATATACCTGTAGTCTCTTTCATTTGTATCTTGTCATGAAAGGGCATACAAGCCGACAAGGCTTCCATAGTATCTTGATATTAATAATATATCACGTAGACATAACTGAACAGAACTTACATGTATAACCCACACACGTGTCTACAGACTTCTAAGAATATTAATAGTAACATATGGAGGGACAGGGCCCCCTACATACCCCTAAACAAACAAATATATACATTAGAAGGTCAGCACCAAAAGCTAAGCTCCAAAATAGTAGAGCACTTCTGACATAGCTTAGTGGAAATCCTAAGCTGGCAGATCCTTGAAATGAACATCTGTACCTGCGGGCATGAAATGCAGCCCCCCGAGGAAAGAAGGTCAGTATGATATATGTACTGAGTATATAAATCATAAAATATCATAACTGAGAAAATAGCTGAAATAGGGATGCAGGGGGCAAGTATAACATTTAGCCATCTACCGTACCTGCATTTTATAAAATAAAGGCATACATGCTATGATCACGTACTGTATCCGGACTATTCGAGGACTTGTGTAATAACTACATCATTTTGTCATCATAAGAACATATATACCATTAGCGCTGTGGAACGTATATCCCCATCCATATATATACAAACTACATGCTGAGGAACGATGGCCCAATCCACGTATCTTATCATGCTTCCAAGGAACGCCAGCTCGATTCATATATCGTATAATAATGCCGAAGAATGACGACCCGATCCATATATCGTGTAACAATGCTGAGGTACAATAGCCCAATCCATAAATAGCACAACATGTCGTGGAACATACAGCCCAATCCTTACAGAGCTTTGTATGCTGAGGTACGTTCGGCCCGATCCATATATATCATAATGCATATACGTGCACGTAAAACTCTGTAACATATCAAACATCCCTTAGATATCACTGTAAAGCATGTTCAAGAGCCTCTAGGTATAGGAGCTTACACATCCCAACACTATTCAACCTATAGTAGGCTCTAGGGTCATAGTTCAACTACTTTAAGGCCCTTATCATTCCAAAGTGAGTACAAGTCCTGAGTTATACCCAAAACCAATAATGGAATCACCTCTAGCTCATATCATATATCGCTTCACTTACCTTAATAGTTTCAAGAGAAGGAAGGAATAGGCTTCACGTGTACTACTTTTAGTCATGTAGAAGACTTACAAGTCTATAACTTAACTATCGCAAGAGTTCTAATATCGAGAAGTGAATAAGAGCCTTAACTCACACTCGGAGTTTTAAGAGTGGAATAACTACCAATTTTCTTTACATAATACTTACATCTAAGTCATGCCAAAAGAGAAGAAAGGGTAGCTTTACATACTCATCCCTTTCTAATTTATGGAAGGCTTGAGAAGCCCTAGTTCGATTACTGTAAGAGTGCTTTCATCAAGGATTACATAAGAACTGTGAATTACACTTGGAATTTACGAGTAGCTTTACCCTCAAGTTCATATCATTCACTATTTAACTTGAAGACATGCCGAAAGAAGGAAACGTTAGCTTTACATACACTACTTTTCAACATATAGAAGACTTGAGGGATGGGAGCTTAACTACTTTAAGAGTCTTAATATTCAGAAATGAGCACTAATTATGAATCATGTTCAGAGGTCATGAATAGAATTACCCCAGGCTTCATACACGTATATTTTGTCACTTAAATCTAAGACATGCCCAAAAGAAAAGAGAGACAGGCTTTACATACCTCTTATGGATTACTCTTTATCGTATTCACCTCGGCATCTGCTGAACCTATTTAACATGAAAGCAATACAAGTATCAACAACCCTTGAATTTTCAGCATCTTAAGTTATACACGAGTATTCATAGAACTCATTTCCTCACTCGCCTTCTCTACTAGTTCCTTAGTTAGTCAAGGAGTTAAGGAAAATTGGGCAGCACCTCCCCTATAGATGCCGTATCCAAATTTCCAATCACTTCCCTAATTACTACAACCAACCAACAACAACAATCAGCAGTATATATATAAGTAATTCACTTCAACATTACACAATACAAACCCCCAAACAACTTGCTCAAAACTATCAAAACGTGAATTCTAGACAGCCTACTGTCTTGTATTATCGCTTAGTCTCGAAGGGGTAATTGGGGGAAATAGTCTTTATGACCTCAATTAAAGTTATATACATGTGTCTTAGGGTCACATAAAATTTCGAATCACCCCTACAGTAATTTTGTACAGAAAGATATGCCCAAAATACCAATAGCAGCCCATGTAGGATTTCCAAAACAAAATCTGGGCAGCACCTCACCTATACTTCATCATCCTTTTTCGAGTGGATAAAAGCAAAATGGGTTTTAGAGGCTAAATAAAAGTTATATACCTATAAAATATCTTTCCAAAATATCTTGAATCACTCGAAATAAAGCTTTACATAAGGAGTTATACTAGTATTCCTAACAATAGTCCCATTCCATAAACGAGTTTGTTGATAAAAATGAGAACCTCCTCAAAACCCCAACTATAAATTTTATGTTGTTAAACACCGTTATATTACCGTAGGATACCTTAAATAATTAATTTACACATCGAAAATGGAGGCCTTACCTTGTTGTGTTGTTGCCATAGCTCTTTCTCTATTCTCCTAAGTTTCTTCACTTTTCTTAAGTTAAGAGATGCTGAAAATGAATTCCTTAGTCATCAACTAGGAATATATACACTACTTTTGAAGGTAAGACATGGCATCCCCTAGGGGTGATACGTGGCATCCCTCTAGGGTGCCACTTCACACCATACAGCCAATCATACGCTGCCACGTGGCAGCGTGGGGTCCACCCAAGTAGGTGGATCACCTACTTAGCCCAAGTAGGTGTGTTACCTACTTGTCACCTACTTGTAATCCACTTACTTCATTTTTGTGGGTTCGTAATCTCGTCTCACTTGAAGAGCCTATGTATTCCTTTTTACTTAAGCTCGACATGTGCTCAAGGAGCTTAATTATGCAAGACGTCCAAATCGGTAGCTTACGCAAGTAGGTCGAGTCCTACAACTCATTACTTGGCTTCCAACTCCTTCCAACTTCTTCTAACCCTATTTACAATCTTCTCTGTTATGGAGTATCTCATTCTCCTTTCCTAAGGATTATTTGATAGCGTTATAGATTAGCCGACTCACATGACGACTTCTAAAAAAACTTAAGAGCCTTCCCAGAAACTTAAGAAGCTTAAGAAGAATTCTGATGTACCCGAGTACGGGGTGTAACAGTAAAATAACATTTTCCAAATTGATGAAAGGCGTGAGGTAGGAGTTTTCTACTGCCAAAAAAATGTATCATTTGGGAGGCATGCCATACTCTCTCAATGCATGGATTTACGAATGTGCATCTCAGGTCCCTTCTGAAATTGCCGTAAGAGTGGGTAATCAAATTCCCAGAATTCTTAATTGGCGTGTGTTGTAGTTAAGTCCAAATTTGAGACCTTCATGTCTAGCATTTTCAGTGAGGTATATTTCATGAAATCATTTTCATACTTATATCAAATATATATACCATCTGCTGTTTATTAAATGTAGTTTAAGATTATTCATTTTTCAATTATGCACTAACTCAGTATACATAACATTTATGATACATTCAATAGTCTTGAATTTGATACAATAGTCTTTGTTTGGATACATAAGATTCCTTTTATGAACTAATGATACATAATGATACTTGTTTTTGTTTTTCTGCTTTTCACTCAATTTTTTTTCCAGTATCGTAATACCCCCTAAAAACGTTGTATATGATGTTCCAATTATCGATGAAAATAATATCTCTTTTGTATTTTGGTCATAACTTTTAATAGGTTGGTCCAAATTAGGTTATTCAAATTTATACATAACCCAAACATCATTACCTACAACTTTTGTGATGGCCGTATTTTATGTTTCGTAGGTTAAGTAGGTTAAATAAATTAATTATTGCAAGACATGGTTCTGTGAAGAAATAGAGTATTTATAGAAGAAAATTCATATCTCACTTTAGGATGATCCAAATCAGTTGATTCTTGAACGTTATAAAAGTAGACTTCTAGAGCAACAATTCATATTAAGACACTAAATCCTAATGAGAAAGTTAATATTTTCAAACATAGCTCTGAAAAAGGGTATTCCGTTAAAAGAAGGTTCATCTCACTAAATGAAAATATCTAGATCCATTTGACATCACCCATGACATCAATAGTCCTCCATTTGATATCACACATGATATCAATAGTCCTCTATTTGAATCACCCATGATATCACAATTTTCCATTAAATTTTCAAATTTTTTTTTATAATTATTTTAATTATTGTTAGGTCTCTCCTTCACACCTAAAAATACCCACCTTATTTCATCATTTTAATTATTGTTAGGTCCCTCCTTCTCTCTATACACTCCTTTACTCATTCTCAAAATATAGTTTTAGTTATTAGTAGTGTACAAATACTATTTTGGTAATTCATATACTCCGGGTAGTACACAAAACGCTCCGGCGAGGAGAAAATACTAGAATTGAAGAGTGTTTATTAGGTCTTTTGATTCTGAGTAACACTTCGGATTCCAAGTATGTAAGGCTTCAATAAGAGTATTCCTTTCACTCTCATGCCTAAATTATTTTGATTATATGATAAATTATTTTATTTTCTTTAAGCTTTACTCTAAGGTATATGGGTGTTTATCCATGGATTCTTCTACCCACGGAGTCTAAAGCTCTTTCAACTAAATTTTTTGATTTCAAAAAAAAATTTCTTATGGTAATTCTTATTTCTACTTAATAGCACGAATCATGATTAAACTAATGATTATTTGTCTATTTTGATGCAAAATGATTTCATATGCATGAATTGATGGTTTTCAAGTATTTTTTCCCTATTTAGCTCTTTAAAGGTTCTTGAAATTAATGGTAGTTGTTTAAAGTATGATTTTTAATAAATGAATTTCAAAATATTTATGCATAATTTTATTTACATACATGTTTGAAAGTTGAAGTGATTTAAACCACCTAGTTTTACTATATTTTCAATGAAGTTTGACTTGAAAGCTTTGACTCCAAATATATATTTATGAAAGCAATGTCATGATCAAAAGGGAGTGTTATAAAATAAAAGAATGATGAAATGCTATTAATGATGGATTGTTTATGCTATAAGGACAATTCTTGTAAATTTGAATCACTAAAGATTTTAATGAGCTATTCCACCGAATGTGATATTTTGAAATCTCAAGCTATATACTATGACTATTTTGAAGTATTAAACTATTCTGTGGGATTGACTTAGCACTGAATGGGGCATTGAGGTGGATTCGATAAGGGAATCCTAGTAGAAATCCATTGTCTCATTAACTATGTGCCAACATAGGAACCCTTGTAGGCTTAGACTAATGGATGCACAAATAGCCCTTAAAGTTAAAGAAATGAATGAAGTTGATGGAGTTCTACCTGGCAAGTAGTCTTTCCGGCCAACGTAAGGGGTTATGTTGGATTCTATGTAATAGCTCGTATGGTCTTAAATGTCGGTTATGGTCATCTTCCCATAAAATGAATGTTTTAAAGGATATCTATATGATTGATTATGAAAGCATTGCATTATGTTTCATATTACATAAATATTTTATTGTTTTCTCAATGTTGATGCATGCTTACATATATAGTACATTCAAAGTACTAACGCAAACTCTTTTGCCTACATGATATCTCCATGTAGGGACCGGTGTTCCTCCTCGTTCTCCTCTACATGGCTAGTTGAGATTTCATTTAAAGACTACTTTTGGTGAGTTCCCATATTTCGGTAACAATACTTCTTTATCTTTCTATCTTATAATATGTTGCGATCTTTAGATACTTGCTATGACATTTCTTTCTATTATGATTAAGGGTGAGCTATGGACTTGTCTTAGACCTGTTAAATCTAAAAGTTAGAGGTATTGTTAGACATATGTAAGTTAAAGATTTACTATTATATTTTCTTCTTGTTTATTTATTGTCATTACCTATGAAAGGCTAAAATAATGCTAAGAGGCTTATTTGAGATACTTTCAGGTTCTTCATTTGCCATGTCATGTCTAGCCCCTAGGCTTGGATCGTGACAAACTTGGTATCAGAACCTAAGGTTTTGAATGGTCCTTGGAGTCCAACATACCGCGTCAAATAGGATCTTGTTCATGGTTGTGAATCCCGCCATAACTATGAATAGGAGACTATGAGACGTTTAGGAAAGTTTTCACTTCTTTCAAATTTATGTCATACCTTAGAGTGTCCTAAGCTTTCCTTTAACTAATGGCCTATTTTAATTTCTCTAGATAATGACTTGTGGTAGAGCACCTCCAAGAGCAAGGGTTGACGATGAGGACCAAGCTTCTCCGGTTCTCAATGCCCCACATCATGAGGAAGGGGTAACCCATGCTGAGTTTCACAATATCATTATGTTTTTGACTCAAGTCGTAGCCAACCAAGGGAATCAAGGTGTTCTTCCTCCCCATACACAAAATTCGGTCACTAGGATTTGGGATTTCCAAAAGATGAATCCGCCCGAGTTTGATTATTCTAAACTAGATGAGGACCCCATGGAGTTCATTGATGAGGTATACCAGATTGTGGCTATCATGGGTGTTCCACTGAATGAGAAGTCTGAGCTAGTGTCCTATCAACTCAAAGGTGTGGCTTGAGTGTGGTACGAATAATGGTTTGTTGAGAGAATTGAAGAAATGAAGCCGATAGGATGGGAAGAGTTCAAAGGTGCTTTCCTAGACCGCTTCTTCCCTGTGGAGCTAAGGGAGGCCAAAATCCAAGTGTTCATCAACCTCCATCAAAGGAGTATCAGTGTGATGGAGTATGCTCTCAAATTCACTAAGTTGTCAAAGTATGCTCCTTTTGTGGTGTCCGACCCAAGAGATATGATGAGCAAGTTTATTTCTGGTGTCTCAAGCTTGGTATCCAAGGAGTGCAAAATAACCATGTTAGTCCAAGGTTATGGTAACAATGGCAAAGTCCAAGGTGGGCAACGGTTTGTGGGAAAAGGTTCCACTAATACTTTTCCTCCAAGGTTTACCAAGGACAAAGGTGCTAAACCAATGGTTCCAAGAGAAAATATTGCTGCTCAAACTTTTCCCGCTTGAAAGAAGTATGAAAGAACTCACAAAGGGGAATGCTTAGCCGACTCTAATTCATGCTTTAAGTGTGGAAAGCTAGGCCACCATTCTAGGGATTTTAGAGATGGTGGTGGTAGGCCTCAAGGCCAAATTGCTCATAGTCAACAAGCCCAAGGAGGTGTCCAACACACCAACCACTTTTACGCCTTGCATGGGAGACGAGAGGTTGAGGACGCACCTAATGTCATTACCGGTATATTAAAGGTCTTTGCTTTTGATGTATATACACTATTAGATTTGGGTGAAAATTTATCGTTTGTTACTCCATTCTATGCTAATAGGTTTGATGTGTCACCCAAAATGTTATTAGATCCCTATTTGGTATCTACTCCCATTAGTGAGTCAGTTATTACTAGAAAGGTCTATAGGGGTTGTCCCGTATCTATCTTGCATAAAGTTATTCCTTGTGATCTTATTGAGCTTCACATAGTAGATTTCGATGTCATTCTTAGGATGGATTGGTTACATGCATCTTATGTTTCCATAGATTGTAGGACTCGTCAAGTCAGGCTCCAATTTCCAAATGATTCCATTATTGAATGGGAGGGTCGTGATTCAATGGTGAAGGGTAAGTTCATTTCTTATCTTAAGGCCCAAAAAATAATTTCTAAGGGTTGTATTTACCACATTGTGAGGGTTAGGGATGTCGACTCTGAAAGTCCTCCTCTTGAGTCGGTTCCCATAGTCAATGAGTTCCCCGATGTCTTTCTAGATGACCTTCCGAGTGTCCCTCCTAAAAAGGAAGTTGATTTTGGTATCAATCTCCTCCCTGATACCCAACCTATCTCTATTCCTCCTTATCGGATAGCCTTGACAGAATTGAAAGAATTGAAGGAATAATTAAAGGGCTTGTTAAAAAAGAGGTTCATAAGATCAAGTATTTCTCCATGGTGTGCTCCCATGTTATTTGTGAGAAAAAGGGATGGGTCGCTTCGAATGTGAATAGACTATCGGCAATTAAATAAAATGACCATTAAGAACAAGTATCCACTCCCTAGAATAGACGACTTGTTTTATTAATTCCGAGTGGAAAGTCACTTCTCTAAGATCGACCTTCAATTCGTTTATCACCAACTATAGGTGAGGAAGTGTGACATTCCCAAAATGGCTTTCCGAATAAGGTATGGTCTTTTCGAGTTTATGGTAATGAGTTTTGGGTTATTAAATGCGCCGGTGGCATTCATGGACTTGATGAATAGGGTGTTCAAACCTTACCTTGATACTTTTGTGATGGTTTTCATTTATGATATTTTGATTTACTCTCGAGGTGAGGAAGAACATAAATATCACTTGAGAGTTCTGCTTTAAACGTTGAGGGATAGGCAGTTGTTTGCAAAATTTAGTATGTGTGAATTTTGGTTAAAGGAGGTGGCATTTCCTGGTCATGTATTTTTCGGTGATGGGATCAAGGTTGATCCTATAAGAATAGAGGCAGTTAAGAATTGGCCTAGAACATTGCCTCCTTCAGATATTAGGAGCTTTTTGGGTCTAGTCGGGTACTATAGAAGGTTCATCGAAGGGTTTTCTTCCATCTCATCTCCTATGAAGAAGTTGACCCAAAAGAAAGCCAAATTCATATAGATGGATGAGTGTGAGAAGAGTTTCTAGACCTTGAAAGATCGACTTACCTCCGCTCCTATTTTGACTCTACTAGAAAGATTAGAAGGGTTTGTAGTTTATTGTCATGCCTCAAAGATTGGTTTAAGTTGTGTCTTAATATAAAATGGCAAGTTCATAGACTATTCCTTTAGATAATTAAAGGTGCATGAGTGTAATTACCCTACCCATGACCTTGAATTGGCAGCCATTGTTTTTGCTCTGAAGATTTAGAGGCATTACCTCTATGGAGTGCATGTGGATGTGTATACTGATCATAAAAGTCTTCAACAAGTGTTCACCCAAAAGGACCTTAAGCTAAGGCAAAGGAGGTGGCTAGAACTCATTAAGGACTATGATATGAGTATGCACTATCATCCGGGTAAAGCCAATGTGGTTGCCGATGCACTAAGTAGAGTGTCTATGGAGAGTGTGGCCAATGTGGATGAATGGAAGAGGGAGTTGGTGAAAGATGTTCACCAGTTGGCTAGATTAGGGGTGAAGTAGTGTGGTACTGATGATGGTGGTATGGCTGTTCAAAATAGGTACGAATCCTCTTTGGTGGTGGATGTTAAATCAAAGCAAGATCTTGACCCTATGTTTATCGAGTTAAAGAAGTTGGTGAAGGAAACAAATATAGAGGTCTTTTCCCAAAGGGGAGATGGAGTGCTATACTACCAAGGTCGGCTTTGTGTTTCGGATGTTGATGGCCTAAGGAGTTTGATCTTAATGGAGGCTCATAATTCTTCATACTCCATTCATCCCGGTTCGACAAAAATGTATCGAGAATTAAAAGAGTTTGATTGGTGGGGTGGCATGAAGAAGGACATAGCATGGTTCGTGTCTGGATATCCGAATTCCCAACAAGTGAAGGCAGAACTTCAAAGGCCGGGTGGCCTAGCCCAAGACATTGAAATTCCTATTTGAAAGTTGAAAGATGTGAAAGTAGATTTTGTAGTAGGTTTGCCTCATACTCGGAATCGTCATGATTCGATTGGAGTAATTGTTGATAGAATGACTAAGTCGGCTCACTTTCTATCGGTTAATACTTTCTATAGTGCCGAATACTATGCCAAGTTGTATATTTGGGAGTTGGTGAGGTTGCATGGTGTGCCGTTATCCATTATTTTGGATCGTGGCACCCAATTCACTTCTCACTTTTGGAGATCATTTCGAAAGGGCCTCGGTACTAAGGTAAAATTGAGCACCGCATTCCATTCTCAAATGGATGGGCAAGCCAAAAGGATGATTCAAATACTAGAGGATATGTTAAGGGCTTGTGTGTTGGAGTTTAAAGGAAATTAGGATGATCATCTACCGCTCATCGAGTTTGCCTATAATAATAGTTACCACTCAAGTATTGAGATGGCACCATTTGAGGCTTTGTATGAGAGATGATGTAGATCCCCAGTTGGTTAGTTCAAAGTAGGTGAGATGACCTTGTTGGGCCCCAATTTGGTACTTGATGCTTTAGAGAAGGTGAAGATCATTAGAGAAAGGTTGAAGACGGCTCAAAGTCGCCAAAAGTCCTATTCCAACACTAGAACAAGGGATCTTGAGTTTAATGTAGATAATTGGGTATATCTGAAGGTTTCACCCATGAAGGGGGTGGTTCGGTTTGGTAAGAAAGGGAAATTGAGACCTAGGTATGTAGGGCCTTATAGAATCGTGAGACATGTTGGCAAGGTTGCATATGAGTTGGAGTTGCCATTAAAAATGGCCATGGTTCATCCGGTGTTCCATGTGTCTATGTTTAGAGAATATGTGGGTGATCCTAGTTCCATTGTTCCTTTAAGAGTAGTGAATGTTGAAGAAAACTTGACCTATGAAGAAGTTCCGGTTGAAATTTTATTCCGGCAAGTTAAGAGATTGAGGAACAAAGAAGTTGCATCTGTTAAAGTCCTTTGGAGGAATCAACAAATCGAAAGTGCTACATGGAAAGTGGAAGAGGATATGATTAAGCGATACCCTCATCTGTTTTCCTCTACCCAAACCTAAGATATTAAGTTGTCCTTGCTTAATTACTTGAAATACTTGCATTTTAACTTTTCTTGTCATATGCATGCAAAATTAAGAAATATATTTCGAACGATGTTTTAAATTACACTATTGTATTAATGATGGGTTGTTGGTTTACACTCTACTCTACTCAAGCTAAGCCTTTCCTCATTCTAGGATGAATTTTCCCAAAGGGGAGATAATGTAACACCCCCAAAAACGTTATATAAGATATTCCAATTCTCGATGAAAATGATATCTCTTCTGTACTTTGGACATAACTTTTAATAGAATGATCCAAATTAGGTGATTCAAATTTCTGCATAACCCAAACATCATTACCTACAACTTTTGTGACCATATTTTATGTTTTGAAGGTTAAGTAGGTCAAATAAATTAATTTTTGCAAGACATAGTGTTGTTATGAAATGGAGTATTTATAGAAGAAAAATCATATCTCACTGTAGGTTGCTCCAAATCAGTTGATTCGTAACAATATGAAAGTAGACTTCTAGAGCAACAATTTATATTAAGATACTAAATCCTAATAAGGAAGTTATCTTTTTCAAACGCAGCTCCGGAAAAGGGCATTCCATTAAAAAAAGGTTTATCTCACTAACTATGAAAACATCTAGATCCATTTGACATCACCCATGACATCACAATCTTCTATTAAATTTTTAGATTTTTCCTTATAATTACTTTAATTATTGTTAGGTCGCTCCTTCACACCTAAAAATACCCACCTTATTTCATCATTTTATTCATCAAGCTTTCTCAAACAACTCTTCTCTCTATACACTACTTAACTCATTCTCAAAATATAGTTTTAGTTCTTAGTAGTGTACAAATACTATTTCGGTAATTCATATACTCCGGGTAGTACACAAAATGCTCTAGTGAGGAGAAAATGCTAGGATTCAATAGTGTTTATTAAGTCCTTCGATTCTGAGTAACGCTTTGAATTTCAGGTATGTAAGGCTTCAATGATAGTATTCCTTCCACTCTCATGCCTAAATTATTTTGGTTATACGATAAATTATGTTTAGTTTCTTTAAGCTTTACTCTAAGGTATGTGGTTGTTTATCCATGGGTTCTTCCACCCATGGAGTCTAAAGATCTTTCAACTAAATTTCTTGATTTCAAAAAATATTTTATTATGGGTAATTTCTTATTTCTACTAAATAGCATGAATCATGGTTAAACTAATGATTATTAGTCTATTTTGATGTAAAATAATTTCAAACGTATGAATTGATGGTTTTCAAGTATTTTTCCCTATTTAGCTCTTTAAAGGTTCTTGAAATTCACGATGAGTTATTTAAAGCGTGATTTTTAATTAATGAATTTCAAAATATTTATGCATAATTTAATTTACATACATGTTTGAAAGTTGAAGTGATTTAAACCACCTAGTTTTACTATATTTTCAATGAAGTTTGACTTGAAAGCTTTGACTCCAAATATATATTTATGAAAGCAATGTCATGATCAAAAGGGAGTGTTATAAAATAAAAGAATGATGAAATGCTATTAATGATGGATTGTTTATGCTATAAGGACAATTCTTGTAAATTTGAATCACTAAAGATTTTAATGAGCTATTCCACCGAATGTGATATTTTGAAATCTCAAGCTATATACTATGACTATTTTGAAGTATTAAACTATTCTGTGGGATTGACTTAGCACTGAATGGGGCATTGAGGTGGATTCGATAAGGGAATCCTAGTAGAAATCCATTGTCTCATTAACTATGTGCCAACATAGGAACCCTTGTAGGCTTAGACTAATGGATGCACAAATAGCCCTTAAAGTTAAAGAAATGAATGAAGTTGATGGAGTTCTACCTGGCAAGTAGTCTTTCCGGCCAACGTAAGGGGTTATGTTGGATTCTATGTAATAGCTCGTATGGTCTTAAATGTCGGTTATGGTCATCTTCCCATAAAATGAATGTTTTAAAGGATATCTATATGATTGATTATGAAAGCATTGCATTATGTTTCATATTACATAAATATTTTATTGTTTTCTCAATGTTGATGCATGCTTACATATATAGTACATTCAAAGTACTAACGCAAACTCTTTTGCCTACATGATATCTCCATGTAGGGACCGGTGTTCCTCCTCGTTCTCCTCTACATGGCTAGTTGAGATTTCATTTAAAGACTACTTTTGGTGAGTTCCCATATTTCGGGAACAATACTTCTTTATCTTTCTATCTTATGATATGTTGCAATCTTTAGACACTTACTATGACATTTCTTTCTATTATGATTAAGGGTGAGCTATGGACTTGTCTTAGACCTGTTAAATCTAAAAGTTAGAGGTATTGTTAGACATATGTAAGTTGAAGATTTACTATTATAATTTCTGCTTGTTTATTTATTGTCATCACCTATAAAAGGTTAAAAGAATGCTAAGAGGCTTATTTGAGGTACTTTCGGGTTCCTCATTTTCCATGTCACGTCTAGGCCCTAGGCTTTTATTGTGACAAGTATCCATGCTCCAATATTGTACCAACTCAAGATGAAATGGAATCACTTGACATTCCTAGCAGTGAACATCCTACTGAAGCTACTACATTAGCTGCCAAGGACAAATTAACGGAACCTCAAGAACTCCAGGATTTAAGGATTTTTTAACTAAACCACCCTCAGAATTATTAAGAAGATCCGGTCATGTTGCTGATACATCTTCTCCACGTCCTCCCAAAAAATAAAAGACTACCCTTGGTAAAAAAAACCATTTCAATAGAAACGGCTAACATACACAAGGATTTCATACCACCAAATCCATTAAAAAGCTTGTTTTTACTGCTACAGAACCAACGACAAAGTTAGTGGTAGGCGGTGAATCTTTCGGTCATTCAGACCAAATTGTTCATGTAGAATTCAAAGCATTGAAGAAGTCTCTAAAGAAATACGTAAGTTATTACTATAAGATTTAAGACACACAATATACTTTTAATAAGTTGATACATTCTGATTTTTTATATTATTGTATTAAGGTTGACCGGAAGTGCAAGCGACTAGAGAATAAAATTAATTCAAATCTTACTAATCTGTTGAAAGTCATTGACAATATAGTGCACCACATGACTGGCACATCATCTCCAATTCAAAAAGATGATTTTATTCAACCATTTCATGTGGTGAAAGAACAACAAACACCTATTGTATTGGAGGAGCACAATGATCCAAATAAATATGATTCCCCCCCTAGCAAATGACCAATCTCATGGCCAAGAAGATATTAAGGTAGATACATCATGTAGTTCTTGATATTTCTATTTTGATATACTTTTAAACTACTAGATACATTTCATTTTCATATATCAGATCTTTAATTTTCATTGTAATTATCATTCTCATAAGTATATGTTATTATAATTGTAGGATACGGAACCATCCAAGATGATGCAAGAAATGGATGATGTATCAGAATATCACATTGTATCAGATGCTACAGAATCTCTTCAACAGCATGTTTCTACTGATACATTAAAGGTAATTTATCAGAACCAAAGTTATGACCAATTTGATTCTACATAGATCTTGTATCTGCTAAACCTGTGATGATGTATATATCTTTATACATTTCATGCTCATATATCAAATCATTAATTTTTATTTTAATAGTCATTTTCATAAGTAATTATATTTGCAGGAAGCAGAACCATCCAAGATGATACAAGAAGTGAATGATGTATCAGAACACCACATTATATCAGATGCTACAAAATTTCATAGAGAGCAGGTTGCTAGAGATACATTAAAGGTAATGTATCAAAATTAATTTATGACCAATGTGATGCTACATAGCTCTTGTATCTGATACATATATGATGAATTGTACTTCTTGATACATTTCATGGTCATGTATTAGATCCTTCATTTTTTATTTCAATTGTCATTTTCTTAAATAATTATTATTATTACATTTGTAGGAAGAAGAACCATCAAATATTCCACAGAAATTTGAGAATGTATCAGCACATCACATGAAATCATCTACTGCAGATTATTTTCAAGTGCCTGTTGATTCTGATATATTAAAGGTAATGTATCAGATCGATTATTATGATACATTCAACATTAATAAGTTTAGTATTGACATTATACATTCAATTTAGGATAATACTTCAGAAGAACCAAATTATGCCATAAAAGATGCAAGAGAAGCTGTTCATAATACTGATCAGATGAAGAGCATGTTCAGCAGATTGATAAAGAAAAAATCAACCCAGTGTATTGGTAATATTCCTCAATTGTATCTAATTAATTAAATTTAGTATAGTTTATTATACTAAAGTTATAATATTTTTATAATTCTTAAAAAATAGGATTCCACAACTTGAACCTCGATATCGCCAGAAACTCGAGAGGTGATAGACGCTCTAATATTCAGACTTTTATTATCGGCCACGCCATTGAATGCCATTAGTCATGAACAAGTAGTTCAGGCTGAATGTATACTACGTGATAGCCAGCTACCTACCACTCTTCCATCCAAACCCAATGTGTTGTCAGATGATGCGAAGACACCTCTTTCAAGAAGTAGGCTGCCTTCTAAGATCTTACAATCACTGTATCTAACAAAGTTTAGATCGAGTGGAAAGGGTAAGGAAAAAATGTCGACTGATAGGTATCAAACACACTCCTTTGAAGGTTTTGGCATATGCTATAGTTCCCCAACCGAGCTTATCACCGACTACTCCTAATGGATAGATAAAGGACTATTAAAATCGCATGCCAACAAGTAAGTATGATATTTACAACTTATATCAATACAATCTGTTTATTATATATGTACTCTCATTTTAATATAAGTTTTCATTCAGGAAACCAAAGGAGGAACACTACAGATCCAAGTGCTCTTCATTAGGGTTTAAAAAAATGGACTTTGTAGTGGTATTTTTTCAAGATAAGAATTGATTCTACCTCATGTCATACCCGAAAAGATGCTTGAATGATGAGGTAATCATTTTTTGATACAGCACAAGACATTGTCTATTATATGTCAGACACAATGTCTGATATATATATACTATGAATCAGATACATCTAGTATAGAAGTTTCTACTCTGTTTACTAACTATGTATCAATTTGTATAAATAATATTTTCTTAAAATGTGTAGCATATCCATGTAATATTTTAATACATTCGGAAGAAGTCCAAGATGCAGTTGGGCAATCAGTATCAATACACAATAACAAACTGTATTTTAAAGTTTTTATCGAATCCGCACACATACGATACTATCACATTCCACCTAATATTTTTACCCAAGAAGACATGGCACAGGCCTCTATTATAGCTCATCATGAGAGATCTGTGAAGAATATAATAAGAGGTTTCTCAATTCTCATCAGTTTGTCCTGGCATTTGGTAGATGAGGTATACATTCCGATAAATTGTGATAGGAATTTTTATTGGGTTTTGGAAGTAGTTGTACTTAAAAAGAGATTGATACGCGTCTATGATTCATCATCTGGAAGAAGAATTAACAATCCTTCTCCAGAGATTCAAAAGATAGCAATAATGCTACCTACATACCTTCACGATGGTGATTTCTTTTAAAACAATGAACGTACTGATTGGTCATTGCTTGATTCATACAAGGAAGAATCAACCAGTAACATGCTTGAAGCACATCACCCTTTTGCAGTTGAATATGTTGAAGGAATTGCGCAACAAGAAAGTGATAGCTTGTGAGTATTAACAAATATGTATATTTGATTCATTAAAATGTCATTTTTAATTTTTTAAAATGGTTATTTCTTTGTTTGCAAGGATTGTGATGTTTTCCTGACTATTTTTGCTGAATATGTTAGTGATGGAATTTTTATTCCAACTACTGAACTATATACCGAATACTTTCATTCAAGATATGTCTCACTATTATGGAATTATGGTTGTCGGAAGTCCAAGGATGGTTATGTTAGTGAAAATGATGATCCAAAAAAACTAAGAGAGATTTCATCTCTCCTGGTCAAGAAGAACCGATAGATGTGGAGTATTTTTTTTGAAATTGGTAGTAGTAGAATGCAGAATTTTATTTTGACACCAACAGTAAACATTTTTTTGGCTATTCAACAATTTAGCAGATGTTGTTGAATATAAATTTCATTGTTCATATCATAATCCTTTGTATCAGTTACATATCTCTGGGGAATTTTGAAACTGTGGTGCATTGTACATATTAAGTGTAAATTAATATCAATTTTTGTTCATAATACATAACCTTTCTAATATGTGGTACATTTTAACAATGTTTATGTATCAACCATAAATCAGTCGAATGGTCATGTATCAGTAATCAATGTATCAAACTCAAATATTAGATGAAAGTTTATGTATCAGATTTTCATGTATCAAACTTTACTGTTTCTGATACATTTACAACTTAATGAGATTTACAACTTATATCAATACAAGTTGTATGTATCAATCATAAATCAGTTGAAAGCTAATACAACAATCTTCAATATATCAACCATAAATCAGTCGAATGGTGATGTATCAGTAATCAATGTATCAAACTCAAATATAAGATGAAAGTTTATATATCATATTTTTATGTATCAAACTTTACTGCTTCTGATACATTTACAACAAAACACATGTACTGTCTTGTACCAAATAATCCTAAATCAATATCTGACACATTTTCTTTGTATCATATATATATATATATATATATATATATATATATATATATTGAATTTACCATTTTCACATATGTGTTAAATGATTATAAAACTTTATATAATGTATCAGATTCATAACAACGATGTATCAGTGACATTTGTCAGCTTAAATAACTTACTTAATCTATTTATTTTGATATTTAATAAATTTTACTACATCACTATCAAGTAACTCACAATGAAAATAATTACCAACCATGCATGTATCAATTATTGATATTTAATTACTTTTCCAATATATAGAGTTTTAATCTGTTCATGGGTATCTACCAAGTAGAACTATGTATCAAATACAATCACTAAATGGTTAAAAATATATGTAGTATGAATTTTATTTAAAAAGAAACTACTACATTATAAAAATAAAAAACAAATGAGTAAGTACATGATCCAAATCGAATGTATCCTGGGAAATCAAAATATCATTTCTCTTTAGGAATGAAATTACAAGTCTTTCTGTTGTGGCCTAATGGCCACAAGGACCACAACAATTTGATCTCGTACTTAGCTTCTCACTAGAGTTCTTTTTTCTTCCTTTCTTTAGTCTTCCTAGCATCCTTTTGTATCTTAGTGGCAAGATGACTTCTTCCAAAATTTCTTTCGTAACAGATCAATCTTTCTTATCTGGCATTGGAACTATTGGCAATTCATAAATATTTGCCAACGCCTCTAGCTTGTAGTAATCAGAGCAGTATGGGTGCATGTCTGTAATGTTCTTACTCTCCAACACTGCAATTGCGTGTGGGTATAGTATCTCCTCTAGGTGAAACCTGCCACAATTGCATATTTTTCTTTCAAAACACACAATGTATCTTCTACCTGATTCATAAACAGAATTCAGATATTCTAATGAAGCAACAACCTGCAGAAAATAATTATCACAGATATGAATACAGAGCTAGAAAAAAAAACTATGTATCAAGTAGATACATACTTAAAAATAACTGATGTGTACCTTCATTCTCGAACACTTCATCGTGTTTACTACTAGGATACCTTTGAATTTTCTACTCAAAGTATGTTTTTTTATAAGCTGCTATTTCCCTATTTTTGCAGTTCCAAGCACCAAATAACATTCTCGTCTCCTCCAAAAAGTCAATTATAGGCATCTCTCGTACTTCAATAATACATCCATTGATACATTCTGCGATGTTAGAAGTCATCATTCTCCCCCTGTTGACAGTTTCATAAACCCTTGACCACTTTTTGTACCCCGTATTTTTTAAATACTATGTCATCTGGTGATCAATTTTTTCAACTTTTGCCATTAATTTTTTGAGTTCATCTTTTCGATATGCCTTGGCCATCGAATAAAAGAGGTCACTTAGTATAGTTTTGCTTCTCCTGTAGTTAGTACACACATGTTTTCATATATGCCATATGCATGCAAAGTGAGGGACATTGAGAAATACAATACTTGCACTCTTTATTATGCTTTCGTTCTCATATGATACAACACACATATTGTCCCTCTCACCAAATGCATCTTTGAAGTGCTGAAAAAATCATGACCACGATGAATCATTTTTTGTATCAACAACACCATACGCCAATGACAATATGCAACCTAAAAAATTATTATCAGCCATAAAATAGTTATTAGACTTTCTCAGATTCACAACAAATGTGTCAAATGAGATGATACATTGTTATTCAATACACAACAGTAACAAAAAGTAATACTTGCTCCATCAAGTGTGCTAGCTGATACGAATGCCCCTTTATAAGGTCCATCAAGATGAGCATCATCAACAACTACAGGTCTACAAAATTGAAAATTCCTCATCAATGGCCTTAAAACTATGAATAGATACATGAACTCATCAGTTGGTGACTTGTGCATAGTTATGTACGAATTTGGATATACGATTTTTAGCATATGTATGTATACAAGAAGATGTTTATATCCATTAGCAGGTTTTTCCCTTAACATCTCCAAAGTATGTTCTTTTGCACGTCGTGCTTGTTGATAGGTAATATCAACCCCATAGGTTGCTTTAATATCCTCTCATATATCATTAGGGGTATGAATTGTCTTATGATTAATCAATTTAGGTGCGGTGAATGCACTAACAAAAGCCTTTGTAGCATGAACTTTGTTGAAAATCCTATCTCTTAAATGATATGAATGTTCATTATTGAAATATCTCACTTTGAATATATATGAGTTTTTCCTACACGATACTTTCATTCTCCAACAACAGTCGTCTGAATAACATATTAACACATAACTGCATATTTTTAGAAAATATTATTAACATGTATTAGATACACAAAGATTCATATGTAACATGACCAAATAAAAGTACATATTGACAACAAAATGTTTTTCAGTTGTACCTGATACATAATAATTAGTATGTATCATGACTATAATACAAAAATTAAATTTCTAAAATCAACAGTATATTAGGGAACCGTATTGAACTTTATTAGATACATAATATTATGATGTATCATGAATAAAAAAACTAAAAAAAAAACTAAATGAACCTGATACGACTTGAAATGTACATAGAGTTACTTAACCATTGAAATTCAGTGCTTAGTAATGTATCAAGGATCAAATTTTCACTCACTTTCTATAAAATAAATTTATAACTATATGTATCAGATAGTTATTAAACAATTATACTCATTGTATCAAACTCAATATATATATATATATATACACACTATGTATTTGTATATATCAGAACTCATTAACATTTTAGAAGTCATTCAATACCATACACATAGCAAAATAACTTCAATTGCCCATACCTTTTACTGTCAGATCTTTTAACTTTGAAATTGAATTCATTATCAATTTTGTATTTGGCCATTACACCAACTAGTGTTGCTTTGTCCTTATACAATTGCTTTTCCTTCACTTCCACACCAATTGTATCAGTTATGTAGTTTGTCACATCCAATTCTGGTATATAACAGGTTGCAGCATTATCAGATTCTTCTAAATCAAGAATTTGTGAATCATTCGTATTTGCTTCGACACAACAATTGCTCCAAATGTAGCGTCGAATGCTTGTATGTCACATCTCTTTCTATTTGATGTTGTTATGTACAGGGGATACATTAAGAATTCAGGCTCGTTCTTCTTCAACTCTATGTAAAGATTAACACCCATATCATTATGAATAATCATTGACGATGAGTTACCTTGAATGATGTATTGGATTTTAATATTTTTCACTGATTCATCTATGGTCAATTCAGCAGCAATTGTTAATTTTAGATTCACAAAAGATATATTGTCACCCACTACGATTCCATCACTTTTTTATCATTCATAACTTACCTCGGATTGCCAAACTCCGGAATGTCTCAGTAAAATCGAGATATTCATCTCGAATAGCTTGATGAATTTCAATTTTTTGTTTGAAGTTTGTTAGGATGCTATACTCTGCTTTTTGAATTTCTTAAATTCCTTATAACTGTTACGCTTTGTTTGGGTTAATTTTCTTATTTAACTAAGTAATTGATTGAAAGAAGAAAACTTAACTTGATTAACGTTACCTTTCCATAAAAAACTCAACAACATTAATTATTATTTATCAAATCGCGATGTATCAGACACAACTCTTATGTATCAGAAAACTGTCCAAAAACAGGAAATTTGAGTAATTTTAAAAAATATTAGAATAAATTATAATTCGGTTTTTTCACTATGGGATTTAAGTAAAATCTACCTATATCCTTAAGAGAAATTGAGGGCCCAAATATGATCGAAATGCCCTGAGATGAAGTAAAAGTAGTTACCTATAATTCTCTAACCATATAACTCTTATGTGTAACCGTTTATTGGGATCAACATGACTCAATATTTCATGTTTACTTCTATGGTAACACTCAGTCAACAAAGTTGTTTTCATAAAACAATATAAGTATGTTGTTTAATTTGTGACATTGTACTTCCAATTAATGATAGAGATTGAAAGATTTGATCTTTTGCTGATGAATAATTGTTTTTGCTATAACACTAGCTACATCACTTCTTTATGTTTCTGGATAAACATCTACAACCAGCAATAAACATCTACAACCAGCAATAGCTACTCATGCCAACACAAGATAATAAACTAGCATCTGATAGTTGATTGGAAACAAAACTTGAGAAATTTGAAGAGTATATCAAGCACCTCTCAAACTTACATTAAATAAATTTTATTTTACATAGAATTCGTTTTCAAGGTCTAAATTTTAATCATTTCGATCTTAATTATTAATTGTATTTTTTTTTAATTTTGGAACTATTTAATAGGTCTGAATGATTGAGATATATATAACAAAATCTTAATATCATTAAGATGTCTATTATTTATTTCTACAAAAATGACAATTCAGTATTCCAACAAACTTTCACAGATGCACCACCCACAATCACCAGTTCAATCACAACTATCACCACCTACCATCAACAACCACCACTATCGTCAATCACCAAAATCAATCATCATCACCATCAACCTTTATAACATCACTAATCACTATTGATAATTACTATCATTAGTCAACATTATATAACGCTGACCACCATCATCATTCACCACCCCCATTGGTTATTAATATCATTCCACTACTAATTATCAACTTCCACCAACAATAACCACGATTAATCACTAATGTAAATCGTTATACCATAAAGTACTACTCACAACCACCTCATTAGTCAACATCATCCCAAATCGACGCACACAATCACCATCGTTAGTTATGATCACCACTCATTGAAATTATAATTTTTTTTATTGATACAATATTATATCAATTTAATATTTTATTTGAACTTTATATTTGTTATTATTTTAAACGAAGTCAAATATTATGCATTCAAATATTGAGAAAATAAACAGTCTTAACAAGTAGTATTCGGATCACGTATATGAAATTCTTATCATTAAATGAATATAATATTTATTTTACGTCAATTGCTATTTTTAAAAATAATTTTATTGATTATCGTATGACACAGATGCAAAGCACGTACATTAAACTAGTGTGTGTATATATATAATATAGATTTTTAAATTAATTTTGCTAATTATAAATTCATTTTTTGTGTTGTTTTTGTCGTTTTTTTATGTTTGCAATTTATAATTTTATTTTTTGTGGTGTTAACATGTGACAATTTTGCCTTTTTATATTTATATTTTTTTAAAAAGACAAAAAAAAATTAAGTTAAAGAAAACTAACCTACACGACACTTATCCATGTAGAATCAATTCCTTTTTTTTTAGTGTTTGCAATTTTTATTATTATTTTTAAATTTTAAATTAATTTCAATAATTCATAAATTCTATTCTTTTGAGGTGCTGGCACTCAGGCGTTTTAATATATATATATATATATATATATATATATATATATATATATATATATATATATATATATAGATAGATAGATAGAGAGAGAGGGAGAGATTTTTTGAATTATAATATTCAGGTAGGACAAAGCCCTCATAACCACGTGCTGGTACAAAGTGTGGGGTTGACTTTAATTACACAAGAAATTAAAGACTTCCTATGTCAAAACTATTGACTTCCTTTTTCCAATAAAATTTATGATATAACATTCTAAAAGGTTTATACAAGTTGTCAAGATAATTTTATAGTTTGTAATGTACGTGTAACTCACTTTTTTGGTGATTTAAGAAAGAGTTTTCCATTTTCTGGAAATATTACTAATGTAGAACAATAGATAGATGGTAATCTTCAGGTGAAATATTAGAACATATTTGAACAACAACAACAACAACATTTTTTCCTTTAAAAAGAACTTTTCAACTATAAGTTGATAGTATATGTTACCCTACTACTGATAAATGTACAATTAAGATTAACATAAAAGTATAGTTGGATAAAATATAATGTAGAGAATACCATGATTGTTGGATAAAATGGGGAGATAAGTGTCAAAAACACACCTAAATTATTTCTTTTTTTTTTTAATTTCATAACTAAACTATCACTTATTAGTTTAAGAAACATACGTGGTGTGTGTAATACACTCTCTATACTCTTTCTATTTTTTGAAAAAACCTTGTCACATGGATAAAATATTCCACCTTAACAAAAATTAGATAAACTATTAATATTAGTTAAAAATTAAAGATTAAAGTATTTCTATCCCAAAAAAAAGAAATTATTTTTTAAAAAATAAATTACTTTTTAAAAAAGAAATTAATTTTTTTAAAAATAAAATTTAAAATATTTTTGTCACGCACTCCACCACCTCTCCCTCCAAACCCCTGTCCTTTTATTTTTATAAATTTTTAAAATTTCTTTTATAAAATATTTTTAAAAATTTCATACTTCAATCCCCCCCCCCTCCCACTCCATGTAACCCTCTGCTCTTAATTTATATATATATATATATATATATATATATATATATATATATATATATATATATATATATATATATATATATATATATATATTATTTTTTCTTATTTTGTGTTAGATGTGTATATATATTTTTAGGAAAATATTTTTTCCTACTTGCCTACCGAGTATAACAGAAATAAAAATTTTATTTTAAGACTTTGCGGCAAGTAGATATTATATATATATATATATATATATATATATATATAACACAAAACGAGAAAAAAGATTTGAAAGTGGAAGGTTAGGTAGGGTAGGGTAGAATTTCTTTTTTTTTAAAATAATAAATAAAAATATCTAAATTATTATTTGGGGGAGGGGCGTGGGGGAAGGGGGTGAAGTAAAAAAATTAAAACTTTTAATAATTTTATTTTTTAATTTTTTTGGGCGGGAGATAATAATGCTTTAATCTTAATTTTAACTAATTTTAATAATTTATTTAATTTTTGTTAAGATTGAATGTTTTGTCCATGTAGAGTGTAATGTGATAATTTTTTAAAGGAAAGAGAGAGTGTAGTACACACCATATGATGAGAGTGAAATAAAAGAAAGATGTGTATTTCTCAAACTAATAAGTGATAGTTTAGATATGAAACTCACACTCTCACTCTCGTATGAAACTAAAAAAAGATGAATAGTTGACATGTGTTTTTAACACTTATCTCTAAAATATAACTGTAGCCGAATTTCATTCGAATTCTTTTTATTTAGAATACACTAAATCCGGAAGAAAAAGCATTACAATGTCAACAAGCAAATCTCTGATAAATGCCAATTGATTACATATAGTTCAAATGAGACAAGATGCAATACCATGCAATTATTCTAAAGTGAAACATATTTTAGTTGGGAAGGAGGAGAAGATTTGTAATGATAACCATGAGAATTCAATGCCGATAATGGAGGTGAGTTGTAGTACTAGGGTGCCTGATGAAAGGGAAATGGAGGAAATGGGAATGGAAAAGTTGGGAATGGAGGTAGTCGTGGAAATGGAAGAGGCGGGAGTGGAGGTAGTTGTGGAAATGGCGAAAGCGGGAACGGAGGTAGTCGTGGCAATGGTGGAATAGTTATTGGAAATGGAGATAGCGGAGACTTTACTGGAGGTGGGGGAGGTTGAAAAGGTGGTGGTGGAGATTTTAATGGAGGAGGCGGAGACTTAATCGGAGGTGGTGGTGGAGATTTTAATGGAGGAGGCGGGGACTTAATCGGAGGTGGTGGTGGAGATTTAAATGGAGGCGGCGGGGATGTAAGTGGAGGTGGTGGTGGAGATTTTATTGGAGGAGGCGGGGACTTAACTGGAGGTGGTGGTGGAGATTTTAATGGAGGAGGCGGGGAGTTAATCGGAGGTGGTGGTGGAGATTTTAATGGAGGAGGCGGGGACTTAACTGGAGGTGGTGGTGGAGATTTTAATGGAGGAGGCGGGGAGTTAAGAGGAGGTGGTGGTGGAGATTTTAATGGAGGAGGCGGGGACTTAACTAGAGGTGGTGGTGGAGATTTTAATGGAGGAGGCGGGGAGTTAAGCGGAGGTGGTGGTGAAGATTTTAATGGAGGAGGCGGGGACTTAACTGGAGGTGGTGGTGGAGATTTTAATGGAGGAGGCGGGGACTTAACTGGAAGTGGTGGAGATGGAGACAGAAATATAGGTGGAGACAAAGACGGAGATGGAGGTGACAGTGGAGATGGAAATGGTTCAAGAATTGGTGTAATCAATGGCGGTTGAGGCGACGGAGATGGAAATGGTTCAGCGATAGGTGTAATCAATGGTGGGGGTGGTGATGGAGATGGGAACGATTCAGCGATAGGTGTAGTTGATGGTGACAATGACACTATTGGAGATGGGGATGGTTCAGCAATAGGTGAATTCGATGGCGATGGAGGGGATGGAGATGGTAATGGTTCAGCGGTAGGTGTAATTGATGGTGGTGAAGGCAATGGAGATGGAAGTGGTTCAGGGATAGGTGTAGTCCATGGTGCTAGCATCGATGGAGATGGTTCTGCGATAGGTGTAGTCAATGGTGGTGGTGACGATGGAGATGGAAATGGTTCAGCAATAGGTGTAGTTGAAGGTGCTAGCGTTGATGGAGATGGAGATGGTTCATTGATAGATGTACTCAATGGTGGTGGTGGCAACGGAGATGGAGATGGAGATGGTGATGGTGATGAAAATGGAGAAGGAAGTGGTGGTTTAGTAGGAGAATGGATTGGTGGTGGTGGTGGTGGAATATGGTAATAAAGTGGCGGTGGAAATGGAGAAGGCGGTGGTGGAGATTTGTAATGATATATTGGAGGAGGTGAAAGGATTGGTGGCGGTGGAGATTTGTAATAATGTGGAGGAGGTGGTGATGGTGATGGAGGCGGAGGCGATTTATAATAGGGATGATGTCGTGGAGAAGGCGGTGGAGGCGATTTATAATAGTGATGACGTCGCGGAGAAGGCGGCGGAGGTGATTTATAATAGTAATGACGTCGTGGAGAAGGTGGCGGAGGCGGTCGTGACTTAAAACGGTATGACAAAGATGATGAATCATAATTGTGAGGCTTATAATCAGCTGCTACACTAGTGGCTACCAAGCAAAAGGCAAAAACATAAACAAGAAGGGGCCATTGCCCCAACTCTGATGGTGTTCCCATATTGGAACTAAACTAGTTTGTGCTTTTTGCAACATTGGTGGAGGGATTAGCTCTTTATATAGAAAAAGACCCAAACAATTGATAAAGACAGGTTTATTTTATTTGTAAACTAAAACTCGCTCAAAATATGTAGAAAAACAGGTATGGTTCATTTGGAAGAGCAAAGTACAAACTGGCCAAATGATCTTTAAAAAAAACAGTAAGTATATTAAATCTCATCTTAATTTCTCAATTATTATGAGTAGATTCCTACTAAACTATGGGTTTTGTTCATGGTAGACCATGAATTGGTCAAGATCAAGAGCATGTACCATTTAATGTTTTCGTTTGCACTTTAAATATAAATTATTATTATTTTTCCAAAATTTAAGTTACAGCTCCAAATTCTGGAAAATCTTTTGACTTTTGGTAATCTTTTGCAAATTGGATTTCTCGTATTTCCCTATTTAAATTATCGAACACCATACATAAGAATTTTTTTCGTCAAGAGAAAAAATAAGAGGAAATCAACCAAACAAAATAATTGCAACGAACTCCATCTTGAATTGTTTCTTTTCATATAGTGTTTGGTATCCGCATTGGAGCCTGGCTAATCCTGATTCGCACCGCGTAGGGCTTCATTCGGGCAGAATCGCTCTTTATCAAATATTTTTTCATATTCATGATTCGAACTCGAGACATTTGGTTAAGAGAAGAGCAGCTCCATCGGCTACACCACATCTTGAATTGGTTCTATACACTATTATTCTAAAAGCTATCCAAAAAATTATTTTTGTTTAAATTTTATTTTTCATTTCGGAAATGCCATTAGAATTAAAAAAACAAAACTACCTCATTACACAAATATTGCTATCATAAATACGAATCCACTTTATAATTCAAAATAATTACATATTGTCTTACTAATTTTATAATTTCGTACTAGATTTCAGTCAGATACATCACTCTTTCAGATTTCAAGTCAAATACATGTATCAAAGACACTATATACATTTTGAAATACAAATGGCTTGAGTCATCGACAATCCCTTAAAGTTGTCTACATATTTTACTTAGATACATCAACTAGGACTATTACCTATTAAACACCTAAATTGTTCAAAAATGTACCAATAAAATACAAAATGCCGATGTGGCAAAAGAAGTGCTTTTCACTTCCGTTGGCCGCGTGAAGATGTCTGAAATAATGTTTTATTTTTATTTTGTTGTAAAAACTAACACTTTTTTTTCTTTCATTGATACTTGGCATTATAAATAAATTAAAAGATTTTTTAAATATTTTAAAAATAATAATTCTTAATCCAAAAAAAAAACCACCCCACCTTCTTCAAGTTGTCTTCTTCACCAAATTTGAGTTTTCAAAGACAACTGCACATTATCTCCATTTTTTTATTTTTGTTTTTACTATTCTATTTTTTTCAATATTTATTAAAAATAAAACTAAATCAACTAATTGAATTTGAGAGGAAAAAGAAGAAAGAAGATTTTTGAAAATCAGAGTGAAAAAAGTTAGCCGACCTTTGTCCATCACCTTCAAACAAATATCACCACTCAATTTAAAATGTAAATCCATTGAACTTATCAAAAATAACATTAGATGATTCAATGAAATTAATTTGGGTCCTTTAAATTTATCTTTGCAGTCAATTTCGAGATAATTAACCATTGGCAACCTCTATTTCTTTATCACTCTTGTACAATGTCTTTGATTATCTTTCTCTCTCACATAGTAGGAAAGAAAAATAAATTTTTAAAAAAATTGAATTTGCCAGTAATTTGCAAAGAAATTGGAGTTTGTGATTTGAAAAAAAAAATGTTGATTGGAAGAAGATAAAGAAGAAAGGGGGTTGGGTAGGATGGGGCAGAGTAAAATGTGTTGTCATTTTCATTTATTTTTTTACAAAATAGATAGAAAATTTATTTGAAATAATTTTCATTTTTTTAACTTAAATTTCTTTTTTTATTATAATTTAGTGCCACATGTAATTTTTTAATTAGTCATTTTTTCACGTCATAGGGAATGTATCACACACACTTTACTTATTTTGTTGATTTTCAAAAATGTCTAGTAGGAACAAGTTTTGAATAGTTAAAAGTGTTCAATAGGTAATAGTCTTAGTTGATGTGCCTAAGTGAAATATGCAAACAACTTTAAGGGGTCATCGATGCCTTAGAGCCTATTTGAATTGACTTATAAGTTGCTTATAAGCTGTTTTTAGTTTTTTTGAGTGTTTGGCTTGGCAACTTAAAGTAATTTTGTGCTTAAAATAAGCCCCAATAAATAATTGAATTTATTTGGATAGACTTATTTTAAGTAGCCTATAAGTAAAAAAAAATAAGTTGGGTTGCACCTACTTTTTTTTAACTTATAAGCAATTTTTAACTTATAAGCTGCTTAAAATAAGTCAATTCAAACAGGCTATTAATCCAATACAAATACATATAGAGAGAGGCGAGTGAGAGAATCAACATGTATTATTTGATACTAGATGCATGTATCTTTGATACTAGATACATTCTGAAATACAGATACATAGGGATAGAAACGAGCGGGATAGGAGAGAGGTGAGAGAAAGAGTCAGTGTATCCTAGATACATGTGAATCATGCTTGAATATGATGTATTTGGAATAAATTATACCTAATTTGACCCGCATATATCCTAGATATATGTATCTGACAAAGTAATTGTGGTACGGAAGATACTTTCAAAAACTAAAGAGAAGGCACATAATTAGGCCCTAATGTAGTGAATTTTGTGTTGTTTGCTCTAGAAATAATTTCAACTTTTTAGGTGTTCCATTGATTCAGGGTGTGTACAGTTTAAGGGAATTTTTTTTTAAAAATATTTTCATGTCCAATTGTTTAAAATTTTGAAAAATATATCCTCTACGAAAATATTTATTTTTTGAATGAGAAAAGTGTCTTCCCTAGTGAAAGTTGGGAAAACAAGTTCGACAAGTGTCATTCAACATTGATTCTGCCCTTCTCACTCTCTAAACACATCTTATCTTCACCCCAACTCCACTATCTTCCCCTACCCCCCCCCCACCTCCATATTGTTTGTTTAAATTATATACAAAGTCTGTTAAAATAAATAAAGAAATTGTTTAAAATTTCTTCTTCCCTAAGATTATTTACATAGTAAAATAAAAAAGAAAAATATTACATACACCTTAAAAAAAGAAAATAAATTTTAATATACTACAAAAGAATATTGTGTAATCATTGAGATTTTGTGTAATCAAAATGAAATCTTAACGCTCCCCCTCAAGTTGGAGGTGTGGAGCAAAAACCCAATTTGCCTAGAAGTTGATGATGGACATGTCTAGTCAAGGATTTGGTGAAGATATTATCGAGCTGGGAATATGATTTTACATATGATAAGGAAATTAAGTTGGCAAGGTACTACCAACGGACGAAATGACAATCAATTTCAACATGCTTCGTCCGTTCATGAAAGACTTGATTTTTGACGATATGAATGGCAATAATATTATCAAAGTGAGGGGTAATGACACGGGGATTGATATCCCGAATCCTCAAAAAGTCAAATGAGCCATGTAAGCTCAGCTACCACCATCCTCTTAGACCGATACTCAGCTTCAGTAGAACTAAGAGAGATTGATGTTTGATTTTTTGATTTCCATGAAATAGTAGAGGAAGCAAGAGAAATATAAAACCCACTTATTTATTTTTGTAAATCTAGACAGGTACCCCAATGATAGCCATAAAATATTATTAATTCAAAAGAATCTGAAGCAAACATGAGCAAATCAAGACCAGGATCAGTGAACAAATAACGGAGCACTCCAATACAACTTTAGAATGAGGTTTTCGGAGACCCGACATAAATTAAGTCAAGTACTGCACTGTTCATGACAAATCAATCCTCGTATATGAGATAATTGAGTTTACCCAATAAATATCAATATAAAGTAGGATCTTAAATAGGAATTCCTTGATTAGCCTGTAATTTGATGATAAGATCCAAAGATTAAGAAGCAGGAGATAAGTGTAAATGATAAAACCCCCTTAATAAGTCTAGTGTGAATTTCCTTTGGGAAATGATCATTCTTGATGATTCTCTCACAATTTCCATGCCAAGAAAGAAATGCAATTCACCAAGATCCTTGATCTTGAATTTCTTGTCTAAAATAGCTTCAAATCTTGTAATTCACTCTCATTATTCCCTGTCAATAACATATCATCTACATATACTGTCACAATAGAAATACTCCACACTTCTTATCATGACCCAATCCATCAGATCATGCGGGGACCTACTCTAACACCTAGATAGGATAACCCTTACAAAATATCATGCTGAAGTTTAACAATTACCAATAATAGGCCAAAAGAGTAATGAAAAATCACTTTATATTAACTTAAAAATTCTAATGTTTTATTACATAAAACAATCTAACACCCACATGGATACTAGTCTAAATAGGTACAAGAGCTTCTAAAGATACAGACTATAAATAAAGTAACGACACATAGCTCCCACCATAAGAAACGAAGAGTAAAAGCTGTTGGAGAATCATCTTCGTCTTCACCTATAAAATATCACTGACCCTGTAACCAGATTATGCTAAGTGGCATAGCAAGAGTAGTATCAGTACAAATAACATGTACTGGTAGGAATCATCGATCAATCCGATACCCACCGCATAATATTAAGAAATTAACAAGAAGAAGACATGCTCTTAAGAAAATATACTCGCCAAACCTTTATGCATAAACTATTATCATTTCTATTAACCTCATTAAAATAGTTCATGCCTAACTTTTATCCCTTATAGTTGGTCCACTTCCAAATCTACTATAGATCAAGGCCTAGCCCTTCTATCATATAGAGGTGTTTTCAAACTATGGGCCACTACTAACTCTATCTAGCCCATCTACTATCTTTAGTTTTCACACCAACAGATGGACCTAGGATAATTAACATCTCACTTGGAAGAGGTAAACAATTAAGGGACCTAAGATCCTCTCTGGTCCGTACTAGCCCGCTGTGGAGGGAACTAACCCGGTATGGCGGCCTCACCACAGTGGGATTCCTCCTACCAGAGCGGCTTAGTTGGAGATAGTAACTCTGACTCTAAGTCACTAATCTTACTAAACCACATACCAACTGCTCCAAATTGTTTACCACATCCTCATACCTATGATACAGATGCATCTAGCAACCATAATATAATTTGAATGGGCATATATATAGAAGCATATTACCAATTTACCATTTTAAGAGAAATATTTAGTTTTACAGTGTAAATCTCAAATACAATAGTCAACATGATAACATTTGGACCTTCGTTCCTTTCATATTAATTATTTATACAGGAGAGAATGCTCAATTATAATCTGGTAAGTTTCTCTATCATCTCACATATAGTCAAGATTAATTCACAGATGATAGCCACATAATAGTTCTCTTATGGAACCATACCCAAACTGCCAGTGTGTTGGCGTGACACCCGATCCAATAGTTAGTATGTATTAGAATGTGACACCCGATCTAATATATAGGTCAGAATGCAACACTCAATCCAATATATATGTTAGAACGTGACACCCTATAACAACCTAGCCCATCATTACTAAAAATATCTACAGTAAATATATATGAATCTCTTTTATCATATGACTAGGATAAATTTCTTGGTATGCGAGTACCTTAATTGTGAATTGAGGTTGTACTATGCTCCTATCGCAAAGTTGAGTTGAAGGTATCTTTCCGATTTAGTTTTGTACTTCAGTTCAAACTAGTGTCAAATTAAAACAATCATTTCCCTTGGTCTATAATGAATTAGGTGGCCCATACGTATAAAATTAAAGTTCTATGAGTCTTCTTTCCAATGACACCTAATTTACCTCATTTGAGGTTTAGAGTAAAAATTTATACTCATTTTACTGAGCACTGTCCGTTCTGGGCTGCCAGAGAGGGATTTAAGCTGTTGTGGTCGGTTTCGACGGGACAGAATGAAAAAGAGGCATCTTTTTATTATCTCATTCTTCCCCTAAGTTACAAAATAGATGAAGGTTACCCTAAAAAACCCCAAGAAGCTACTCTAGGCTTGGAGAGAAGGGAAGAAGAAATTCCTAGTGCAAGGAAGGCTACAACCCATGGATTTCAAGCCCCTCTCCATAAATTCTCCTTCCAAAAAGTCAAGGATTATTCTATAATACTTCTACAATATCTTTGTGCCTAGTTAGGCTAGGTTTTCTCAATTGAGTGGTTATAAATTCATTCATATTACTTAATATAATGTAGACTGATGGGAGATTTCATGCCTAGGAATTTGAGCATAGAGTCTGGATGGTTAATTGATTGTCAATTGATGTTTAGAGTGGAAATGTATGCTTTTGATCATAATTATTATGTGACTAGTGATAAAGGTCCAATCTTTAAATGTTAACCTTATTAAAAACTATTTATAAGGCCAATGATCCTTGTGGGATTAAATGTAGACTATTGCTGGGTTATTAGGTGATCTTGAAATCTGTGGGTTATGAGTTATTGATGTTATATAAAGGTATGTGATTATACTGATAATTATGTGTATTTATATTAATTATTCCTTGTGAATTACTTGAGTAATGTGAATTATGAAATAAAAGGGTGAATGTGAATGACTTAGTGTTGATAGATCTCATGCCATGAACCAATTTAATTATCTATGGCTGTAGGTTATGATTTAGTCTTTTCACTCTTTCATATACTAGGGGATTTCACTTGGAAAAGAAAATGTTTCATACTAACAGATTCAGGTCCATAACCATAGGTTCCAGACCCTTAATAATGACTGAATAATGTGGTGATATTTACCATGCATTTAATTATTGTGGTTGGATGATTGATATGTTATTGTGTTGGGTCTACAATCCCAAGATTGTGAAATCCATAATATTGAACTTGCTCTACCCAAAAGTGATGTCTTAAATAAAGAAGGCTTGATGAAATATTGTTAATGAAGGGAAAGATAGAATGAAACTAGTGAAATGACTATTTGTGAACAATTACATGCAATGAACCTAATTACTTGATTGTGCAAGTATGTGAACTATTCATTGTGGACTATAGTTGTGCATTGTGATTATGATATTGGATCGTGTGTCGCATTCCGACATATATTAGATCGAGGGTCATATTCTAATACATATATTAGATTAGGTGTCACATTTCGGCACATATATTGGATCGGATGTCACGCCGACACACTAACAGTTTAAGTATGGATTCCATGAGTGAATCATTGTATAACTATCATCTGTGAATTGATCTTGACTATATGCATGTTGATTGAAAAACTGACTCGATTATAATTGAGCATGTCCATCATGTGTAATAACTGATATAAAAGGACCGAAGGTCCAAGTGTTACCATGTTGACTGTTGTATCTAAGATTTACATTGTAAAACTATATATTGCTCTGAAGTTGTAAATTGATAATGTGTTCATGGATATGCCCGTTTGGATTATGTTATGGTTTCTAGACTTGTCCGCATCATAGGCATAAGGTCATGACTACATTAGTGGAGAGAAATCGATGTATTTATTAAGTGAAATTAGTGACTTAAAGTCAGATATTACTGATGTCTTCTAGGCATATATGTTAAAAGGGGGATTTGAAGATAATTCGGAGCTTCTTCGTATGGATAAAACACTCTAGCGGAGTAATCCATTATGGCGAGGCTGCCAGAGTGGGATAGGTCCTTCCACAACGGGACAATGTAGTTAGTATATGACCCTTAGCCTACCTAAATATTTCCCTCTTTTGAGTAAGATATTAATTATTCTAGGACTAGGTGTTGGTGTAAAAGCTAAAGATAGTAGACTGGTTAGACAAAGTTAATGAGCCCCATAGTTCAGAAATTCATTTATGTGATAAAATGGCTAGGCCTTGATATGAATTAGAGTGGCAGCGGACCAACTAGAAGGGATGAGGGTTAGGCTGGAATGAATTAAATGAGGTTAATGGAAATGCCAAGAGTTTATGCATAATGGTTGCCAAGTGTATTTCCTTAGGAGCATGCTTCTTCTTATTTATTTCTTTATATTATGTGATAGGTATCGAGTTGACCAATGATTCCTATCAGAATGTGTTATTTGTACTGATACTTCTCTTGCTATACCACTTGGCATAGTCTAGTTGTAGGGTCAGTGATATTTCATATGTGAAGAAGAATATGAGTCTCCAACAGCTTTTACTCTTCATTTCTTATTGTGGGAGCTGTGTTTTGTTTCTACTTATACTTTGTATGTTTAGAAGCTCTTGTACCTATTTAGACTAGTATTCTTGGGATTGTGAGAATTTTTCTTGTAATAAACCTTAGAGTTTAATACTTAATTATAGGTATTCTTGACTTTTCAGATTGTTATTTTGGTAATTATTAAACTTTCACATTATATTTGATAAGGGTTCTCCAATCTAGGTGTTAAAGTAGGTGACCGCATGACCCGGTGTGTTGGATTGAAATAAATTAGTATTAGAGCCCCGGTTATCAGTTTCCCAGTAGAAAAGCAATTCTGGAATAGACTCCTGCGGATTGGTGTGTTGACGTCTGCATCTAATTTTTGAGAATCTATGAAACATTCTAGGAAGTCATTCTATTTCTTCTTTCCTTTCGTATGGTTTGTCACTTGTGATATAGGGTTAGTCTAATTTGTATCTTTGGATTCCAATTGGTATTTCAATGAAGTAAATTTGATGTCGTTGTCACGGCTGAAAGAACACAGACAAGAGAAATTTAAACCGAAAAGGTTCCAATTGGTATCTGGCCTTACAGGCTGAGAAAATGCATAGATAATCAACTAATAGTCATCCATGAAGCGAATTAAGTGAAGAAATTGACTTTCTTGTGTGGTATGGTTCTAAATTTATGACTATGTGTGTAGTGTTGTCTGCCTCACTGACAATGTGTAGAGTGCATTTATATGAATAATATGATGTGTGAATTATGCTTGTATAGATAATACGATGTTTTGAATTTTATATTGCCTAAGATAAATATCTACGTGCGAAAGGTACTTGCCTGAATGGTTGAAATTTGTGAGATATGATAACTTGGATTGCTGTGAACTTGTTGTCAGAAAAGAGGTCATAATTTTGTTATATGCAATGGTCTAGTGATAAACTATAAGGTGATTAATGAATGAATTTTTGACATGTTATAGGATATAATAGTGTGAAGGAATAAAACACTTAATTGTGCATAGACTTACCGTTGATAAAAATGATAAGGAAAAAGAATAATTTATGACTATAGAGAAACACTGATTTCAAGACAATCATGATTGGTTGAGAACTATGTGAGAAAAGGGCTATTATTGCATAATAACAAAATTTGTTGTTATGAAAGATTTTCTTAACATATTTCATAACTGGTTTTAAATAATGTGATACTGAATTATTGTCTATGTATTTTTTGGGTTGATCTTGGAATTATGTTAAAGGCCTTAATGCGGTGTCAGGTGCTTATTATGTCAAGACTTAAGATTGAGAGTTCGGGTTATGTTGTACTTGTGATCATGATTATTTTAACTATATGATTGAGTTTATGGGGACCCAATGCTTTAGTTTTTGTTAAATTGTGTGTATATTTTTCATAATTATTTTGACTATTGAATTGAGTTTATGGGGACTCAATGCTTTAGCTATTGCTAAATTATATCTCTATTTGTCATAATTATTTTGACTATGTGATTGAGTTTACGAGAACTCAATACTTTAGTTGTTTCTAAAATGGTATTTTTATTTATCATGATACTATTGATTTAAGGTGGATAGTGAATAGATCTCTGTAGTGTGCATGTTTGTTTATGCTAAGATAATGGATAAAAATTCTTAAGTGTGTGACTGGTCGTGATTGTCTAGTATATTTAGAACCTAGTTGATAATGTGCATGAAGCTTATTGATTTGATATAGGTAATGTTGCCGGATTAAGGTGATGGGTCATGTATTCATATGATTTGGTCTTAATAAATGAATAGGGTTAGTAAAAAGGTAATGTGTTGCTATGATTATGATCAAAAAGTGTGAAATGCTTGATATTGACATTGATGTGAATCTTATGATATGTCTTGATAGTCCCATTGTGATTGTGAATTGCTTGAACTTGTCGTTTCCACATTATTGTGTGAACATGCTGAATTGCATATTGTTATTGGACACTGTGTTGAGAAGGAGAGTATGATGCCAAAGTTATTTCTGGCGAGAATGTGATACTGAGGTCATTACTGGTGAATGCGATTGATGCTTGATTATTGATGGTGAATGAGCATCCTTGCATACTTATTTGTGGTGTATTAATTCTTGGGTTTGATTTGTGAGATACTTTGTAGTTACTACTGTCTGAGTGGGGATGACGTGCTCTTTATAGCCTTGGTTAGGGTGTAAGTGCCCAGGTAAGTTCTTTATAGTATGAGAGTTGAGAAGATTTCAGGTAGAATAGATTTCAATAAAATTTATGAATTGGGTGGTTTAGAGGTATTTGATGTCTTGAGGTGTAGAGTTTGAGAAGAATAAGGTGGTATCATGATATGTGAGGGACATAATATCCCATAGGAATTTTTAAAATGGAATTCGAGTTAGTAGAACTCCAGATGTAGCATTGATGAAAAAGGGTTAATCTAGATATGATTTTCTCTAAGTTTTAATGGTGTCTCATCATTGGTTTGGAAAAACTATTAGATCGACTCGTGTGCTCTCCTCTGTGTTGTCGTTCGAGGATGAACGAAGGGGTATATTGGTAACTATTGTAATGACCTAGCCCATCGTTACTAAAAATATCCGCATTAAAGATATAAGAATCTTTTTCATCATACGACTAGGATCAACTCCTTGGTATGCGAGTGCATTAGTTGTGAATTAAGATCGTACTATGTTCCTATCTCAAATTTGAGTTGAAAGTGTCTTTTCGATTTAGTTTTGGACTTGATTTCAAACTAAGGTCAACTTAAAATGACCATATCTCCCAACCTATAATGAATTAATTGGCCCATGACCTATCAAATTAAAGTCTATGAGTCTTATTTCCAATGTCACCTAATTTACCTCATTTGAAGTTCGGAGTAAAAAGTTATGTCTATTTTACTAAGCACTGTCCGTACTGGGTCGCCAAAGTAGGATTTAAGCCGATGTGGCAGGATTTGATGGGATACAATGGAAAAGAGGAATCTTTTTATTATCTCATTCTTCCCCTAAGTGCGAAAATAGATGAGGGTTACCCTAGAAATCCCCAAGAAGCTACTCTAGGCTTGGAGAGAATGGAAGAAGAGATTCCTAGCACAAGGAAGGCTAGAACCCATGGATTTCAGGCCCATCTCCATAGATACTCCTTCCGAAAGTCAAAGATCATGCTATTATCCTTCTACAATAGCTTGACGCCCAGTTAGGCTAGGTTTTCTCAATTGTGTAGTTATAAATTTATTTCCATTGCTTAATATAATGTAGATTGACGGGAGATTTCATGCCTAGGCCTTCGGGCATGGTGTCTGAATGGTTAAATGATTGTCAATTGATATTTATAGTGGGAATGTATGCTATGGATCATGATTATTATATGACTAGTGATAAAGTTCCAATCTTTGAATATTAACCTTGGTGAAAATTGTTTAGAAGGCCAATGATACTTGTGAGATTAAAGGTAGACTATTGCTGGGTTTTTAAGAGATATTGACACCTGTAGGTTATGTGTTATTGATGTATATAATGGGAATTACTTGAGTAATGCAAATCATGAAATAAAAGGATGAATGTGAATGATTTAGTGTTGATAGATCTCATGCCATGAACCAATTTGATTACCTATGGTTGTAGGTTATGTTTTAGTCTTTTTACTCTTTCATATACTAGGGGATTTCACTTGGAAAAGAAAATGTTTCATACTAACAGATTCGGGTCCATAACCATAGGTTCCATACTCTCGAAGTCATGTGCGGTAGCAATACCAAACCAAATATGACAAGTAGTGGGGTCCTGAGCTAAGCCTTGGCTAAACCTTGGAAAACGTAACCAAAGTAAAGGATTACTTCTTTCTTTATAGCTATTTACTTACTCATTGGATAGGAACATACTTTGGATCAGAATCATAGGGAGTACTTCTTGATTATTTCTACAAATATAAAGCCCCAATATGAATTTAATTGACATAGGGTACCAGAGAAATCTTTATTTGAATCAACTGGAAGATTTATTCACTCTATCAATAACCGAGCCAGATTTGGTGTATCATAAGGGATTTGCCTTTCCCTTAAATAGTTAAAGGGTCCTTCAGTTTAATTCGTATTCCAATCAAAAACGTTATTTCTTAAAAGGATTTATCATAGATATGCCCTTAATAGTGACTAAGTAATGTTGTAATTTTTACCATGCATTTAATTATTGTGGTTGGATGATTGATATGTTATTGTGATGGGTCTACAAACCCACAATTGTGAAATCCGCAATATTGAAATTTCTCTACCCAAAAGTGATATCTTAAATAAAGAAGGTTTTATGAAATATTGTTAATGAAGAGAAAGATAGAATGAAACTAATGAAATGACTATTTGTGAACAATTACATACAATGAGCCTGATTACTTGATTGTGCAAGTATGTGAATAATTCGTTGTGGACTGTGATTATGTATTGTAATTGTGATATTGGATCGGGTGTCGCATTTTGACACATATATTGGATTGGGTGTTACGTTCCGACACATATATTGGATCAGGTGTCACGTTCCAACATATACTAACTATTAGATCTGGTGTCATGCCGACACACTAGCAATTTGAGTATGAATTCCATGAGAGAATAATTGTGTTGCTATCATCTGTGAATTGATCTTGACTATATGTGTGATTATAGAAAAACTGACTCAATTATAATAGAGCAGGACTATATTGGGTAATAAATGATATAAAAGGACCGAAGGTCCAAGTGTTATCATATTGACTTTTGTATCTGAGATTTACATTGTGAAACTGTATATCGCTCTGAAGTGGTAAATTGATAATGTGTTCATTATGCCTGTTCGGATTATGTTATGGTTGCTAGAGTTATCCGCATCGTAGGCATGGGGTCATGGATAATTAAGTGGAGAGCAATCAATGCATTTGTTAAATGAAATTTTAATAAATGGAGAGCAATCAATTCATTAAGGATCATTTCAATCAAGTGAAATATATTAAGGACCAAAATGAACACATTTGCTATATATTAAGGACCATTTTAATCAAGTGAACTATATTAAGGCCAAAATAAAGCATTACTCATATATTAAGGACCATTTTAGTCATTTTCTCACACTTCACACATTGGCAGGTATTTCAGGCAACACTATGCATATAATCACAACTTCAAGCTACATCACACAAACAAGTCAGCGTTATTAACTTAATTCGCTTCATTGAGGACTATTAGTTGATCATCCATGCATTTACTCAGCCTCTAAGACTAGATATCAATTGGAACCTTCTTTGTTCCAATTTTTCTTGCTTGTGTCCCTTTAGACACGACAACTGCATCAAGTCTACTTTGTTGAGATACCAATTGGAATCTAGAGATATCAATTGAAAACAACTCATACCACAAGCGACAAACCACACGAAAGAAGAGAAAAAATGGAATGAATTCCTAAAATTCTTCATAGCTTCCTGAAGATTAGATGTAGACATCAACACACTAATCTGCAGGCGTCTATTCCATACTTTTTGTTGTACAAGGAGATCGATAAACTGGGCTCTGATACCAACTTATCACAACCCAACCCATCAAGTCATGTGGTCATCTACTCTAACATCTAGATAGGAAAACCCTTATAAAATATCATGTGAAAGTTTAACAATTACCAATAATAGGCCAAAAGAGTTATGAAAAATCACTTTATATCAAATTAGAAACTCTGATGCTTTATTACAAGGAACAATCTAACACCCCCAAGGATACAAGTGTAAACACGTACAAGAGTTTCTAAAGATACAGAGTATAAATAAAGTAAAGACATAGCTCCCATTATAAGGAAGGAAGAGTAGAAGTTGTTGAAGAATCATCTTAGTCTTCACCAAAGAAACATCACTTACCCTGCAACCAGACTATGCCAAGTAGCATATCAAGAGTAGTATCAGTACAAACAACGGATACTGGTCACTACTAACTTTGTCTAGCCCATCTGCTATCTTGAGTTTTCACACCAACACATGGACCTAGGATAATTAACATCTCACTTGGAAGAGGTAAACATTTAAGGGACATAAGCTCCTCTCTGGTCCATAGTGGCCCGCTATGACGGGAACTAACCCGATATGGCAGCCTCACCACTGTGGGATTCCTCCTGCCAAAGTTGCCTGGCTGGAGACAGTAACTCTGACTTCTCCCCCAATCCCTCTTTCTTCCATGTACCAACAAGACATCATTAATATCTTACTCTAAGTTACTAATCTTACTAAACCACACACCAACTGAACATGATATGGATGCATCTAGAAACCATAACATAATCTGAACAGACATATATATAGAAGCGCATCACCAATTTAGCATTAAAAGAGAAATATATAATTTCACAGTTTAAATCTCAAATACAACAGTCAGCATGATAATATTTGGACCTTCGGTCATTTCATATTAATTATTACACAGGATGGAAATGCTCAATTATAATTTAGTTAGTCTCTCTATCATCTTACACATAGTCAAAATCAACTTAAAGACGACAGTCACAAAATGGTTCTCTCATAGAACCTATACCCAAACTGCAAGTGTGTCGGCGTGATACCTGATCCAATAGTTAGTATGTGTCAGAACGTGACACCATATTCAATATATCTATCAGAATACGACACCCAATCGAATATATATGTTGAAATGTGACACCCAATCTAATATATATATATATATCAGAACGCGACACACGATCCATATAATAATCATAATGCACAATCACAGTCCACAACGAATATTTACATATTTGCACAATCAAGTAATCAGGCTTATTGTATGTAATTGTTCATAAATAGTCATTTCATTAGTTTCATTTTATCTTTTCCTTCATTAACAATATTTCATCAAATCTTCTTTATTTAAGGTATCACTTTTTGGGTAGAGCAAGTTCAAGAATATGGATTTCATGGTCTTGGAATTATAGATCAATCACACCACATATAAATCATATAACTATGATAATTAAATGCATAGAAAACTTCACAATATTACTCAATCACTATCATGCACTATTAAGAGTCTCTTTATGATATAGACTAAATAATAACCTAAAGCCACATGTAATCAAATAGGTTCATGGCATGAGATTTATCAGCACTAGTTCACATTCACCATTTATTTTATGAGACACATCACTTAAGTATTTCACAGGGAATAGCAAGCATAAACACACACAATTGTTGCATAAACACATCCCTCTATATACATCCATAGCCATAACCCACAAGTCTCAAGATCTCTTAATAACCCAATAATTTTCTACATTTAATCCTGTAAGTGTCATTGACCTTCTAAATAGTTTTCACCAAGGTTTCAAAGATTGGATATTTATCGGTATTTACATAATAATCATGAACCACATCATAAATTCCCACTCTAAAGAACAATTGGCAACCATTTAGCCATTCAAACTTCGTGCCTGAAGGCCTAAACATAAAATCCCCTGTCAATCTGTATTATATTAAACAATTTGAATGAATTTACAATTACTCAATTGAGAAAACCTAGCCTACCTGGGTTCCAAGCAATTGTAAAAGGATTATAGTATGATCCATGACTTTTGAATTGAGAATATATGGAGGCGGGACTGAATTCGTGGGTTGTAGACTTCCTTGCTTTAGGAATCTCTTCTCCCTTTCTCTCTATGCCTAATATAGATTCTTTGGGGTTTCTAGGGTAACCCTCATCTATTTTGGCACTTTGGGGAAGAATAAGATAATAAAAAGATGCCTCATTTGTATTTTGCCCCATCAAATCCCGCACTAGCGGCCAAAATCCCGCTCCAGTGGCCCAGCACAAATAGTACTCAGTAAAATGAGCATAACTTTGTACTCCAAACTCCAAATGAGGCAAATTCAGTAGCATTGGCAAGAAGACTCATAGATATTTAATATGATAGGTCATAGGACATCTAATACATTATAGTATGAGAGATATGGTCATTTGAAGTTGACCTTAGTTTGAACTGAAGTCCAAAACTAAATCGGAAAGACACTCTCAACTGAATTTTGAGATAGGAGCATAGTACGATCTTAATTCATAACTAATGCACTCGGATACCAAGGAATTGATCCATGTCTTATGATGAATGAGATTTATATATTATTTTATTAGATATTTTTAGTAACAACGGGTTAGGTCGTTATATTTCTTAAATAAGAGAATAATTATTAAGGAAATGATGAAAACCTTTAAAACTGAGTGTTGAAGTAAATTAGAATTTGTTTGGATGATTCTTTAAGACCATAATTAGATTTCTTTAGCAACAAACATGGTTAGATGAATGTGGTGTAACACTAGGAGGAAATTTTATATAAACTTCTTCATTTAGATTACCATGAAGAAAAGCATTATTAACATCTAACTAAAAAACTCTCCTATTATTCTTTAATGCAATGGCTAAAATACACCTGATAATAGTCATCTTTACTGTTGGAGAAAATATTTTATTATAATTAATACCTTCTTTTTTAACATCACCTCTAATGACCAACCAAGCCTTTAGTCTTTCAATACTTCCATCAGAATTCTGCTTCATGTTATAAACCCAATTGGATGGTAGTGCTTTCTTTCCAGCGAGAAGAATAATTGCATTTAATGTGTTGTTTAACTGTAAGGCTGCAAGTTCTTTATTCATGGCTTCTTGCCAATCTGGATGACGTGCTGCTTGAATATAATTAACTGGTTCATGTATACTAGTAATAGAGTTGAGCATGACTTGATTATTAGAAGATAAATCACTAAAAGATAAGGAAGTAGGAGTAACAGGACTAAGAAAATAAGTAGAAATCACCCTGTAAGAAGAAGAGCATTACAAATATAATCCTCCAAGTAATCAGGCTTCTTTTGATTTTTAGAAGATTTTTCTAATTATACTTTGAATAAGATGCAATGGAGAATGACATCTTAGAGTTATATCAGAAATAGAAATAGTAGAGGAAACATCACTAGATTTAGATGGATTAGATGGAGATTGAGGTAGAGTGAAAGCTATATAAATATTATCAGATACAACTTCATAATCAGAAGCAGAACCTGATGAAGGTAAAAAAGACACTAGTAGAAAATCAAAAAAATTAAATGTCTCAAAAGAAAATAGAATAGGATGTAAAATAGGGTCAGATAAAACAAAAACTACATTCCTGAAAATTGTCAGTTTCTTGGTTTGTAGATTCAACACTTTATAACCCTTCTTTCCATAAGGATATCCTATGAACACACAAGGTGTGGCTTTAGGATAAAATTTAGTCTTATGTAAAGATAGAGTTGAAAGGTAGAATAGAAACAAAACACAAGCAACCAAAACACTTTAAATGAGTATAAGATGGTTTAATCTTGAATAGGTTATGAAAAGGTATTTTTGAATTCAAGACACTTGAAAAAAATCTGTTTATAAGGTAGTATGCAGTTAATAGACATTCTCCTCAATAACTAATAAGAAGACAAGATTGCAATAATAGAGCTCTTGAAGTTTCCAACAAGTGTTTATGTTTTCTCTCCACACTCCATTTTATTGTGGGGTATGAACACGAGTTGATTATGAATAATTCCTTTGGAAAGAAAGAAATTGAATTTCTCTTTCCCATTATCTAATTCAAAAGCATTATCAATTTTTATAATTTTAACTTTTGAATTGAATTGTCTCTTTACCATTGTAACACCTCGAAAGTTAAAAACCTAAAGAAGAAAAAAAAAGATGTAGAAATATTTCTAGTGTAGGCTCCTACAAGTCGACCTATGAATCGTACAAAGTCTTACATTATGTTTCAAGGCAGTCGTATCTAAGTATGGAACTTGATAAAAAAAATTAAGTCTTAGAGTTTGGTGCACGAAGCCTACCTATGGACCGTACAAGGTCCTACGGTTCATAGAAGGCGGTCATAGATAAGGCTTTGAAGATTGGAAAATTTTAGAGTTTCAAGAGATTTTCTATGGACCAATGGGACGGTTCATAGAAGGTTATAAGACCCATATGTGAAGGTTGTAGAAGGTGAATCAGAGACAATGTGTTCAGGGTGGATCCATAAGGAGATCCTACAGACCGTGAAAGAGGGTACGAGCCATAAGTTGTGTCATACAATAAGATTCAGAGAGTTAGTATTAGGGATTGTGCAGGATGAGCAGCTCTACGGACCGTAAAATCATCTACGATCTGTAGGAGTGGGTTGTATAGGGAACTTCAGAGACTTTGCTCAATTTCCACGAGTCCAACGGATGATCCGTAAAGTGACCTAGGCCCGTAGGTAGGGGCCATAGTTCACCTCTGACAAATTAATTTCAAGAATATTTTAGATATTTCTAATTCATTTAATGTCTAAGTTAGGTCATTTTGGACTAATTCCTAAGACATATTAACACCCTTACCCTTCAAAATCTATCCATTCCCTCTCATTCACTCAAAACCCTAACAACTTTATTAAGGAAATTCACTCTCAAGGTCATCTTCTGCAATCAAGCTAGGGCTCAAGAATTCAAGTCTCCTCTTTCAATTTCAAGCTAGGATTCTATTGAGGTATGTGGGAATTTAATCCATGGATCCTTTTCCATCCATGGATTCCCAAAGTATTTCCAATTCATCTTTGTGATTTTTTCCTAGACCCCAGTTTTTTGATGATCTTGCATTGGTTCAATCAATTATGGTTTCTTTCACTTCTATTGATATTATTATATATGATTTGATCTTAATTATATATTTTTGATGAATTTTTCATGAACCCATGCATTATACCAATTTTATGATTATGAACTATGTTTGAAAATTATACATGCATCATGATTTATGAACTATAATTTTAATGATGCTTGTAGATAAAGTATCAATGATGTTTTTATGAAAATATGATAGCTTCAAAAGGTTAAGTATTCTTATAAAGAAAGATTTCCATGATTTTCTATGAAAAAACTTATCATGATCTAGATGCTTTTACTTAAGTATCTCTTATGATATTGATTATGTCGTGGTTAGTGATATGATTTAAAGGAGCTATTCTTATGGTTTGAAGTATTTTATGAAGAACTCGAGATTTCAAGATCTTACCTCTTTCAAAGGCTATGCTATGATTATGACTATTTTTGTTGAGAGCTTACATTGCCGAGTGGACTAGGAGAAATCAGCTAGGCCCCATAACTACGTGCCTCCATAGGATTTCTCAAGTGGACAATTAAAGCTTAAGCTAGTGGATCCACAAAAAGCTCATGTTAATGGTCCTTACCTTGGCAAGTAGGACAATCTTTTTTTGATGTGGGCGGACTAACACCAGACTCCATGTTAAAGCTCACATGATTTATCTCGATTAACAATATTTCTCATTATGCTATGTTTTGATTATGCTTTTCTTACAAGTTTTCCATTTACCATGTCTTATGTTTCTAACGACGTTTTAAATAATTACATCATATTTTAGCTTGTTCATTGCATTATCAAATTTATGTCATGCATTTCATAATCTCCATACTTAGTACATTTCATAGTACTAACCACATACTTCTTTTGCCTATATTATCTTATAATATATATCACGACGCTTCCCATCCTGCTCGTAGTTAGTATTGGATCCTAGCTATATTGCTCTATTTGGTGAGTCCTTATGGTTCGAGGGCATGACTACACATGATGTCTTTACTTCATATCATTTAGTTCCAAATTATTTTTTGAGCTAAGGCTTTTCCTATGCCATACTTATGATAATAGAAGTTATGTCATACTTAGTATATTTTTCTGCATTTCAAGATGTTATACTCAAATTTTCATATATATTTGAGATTTTTATGTGAGACTTATCTTCCACATTTCAGTTTACTTTGATTATCTTATAATCATCAGTCATGCTTATTCTAAGAGGCTTATTAAGGGTCTTTTAGAATGCTATTCATCATGTCACATCAAGGATGTATCTTAGGTCATGACAAACATGGAATCAAAGCATCATATTTAAGTGTCCTAGGGTGTCTGACAAGACACGTTAAGTAGAGTTTTGTTCATCGGTATGAAGCACGCCACATTTATGAATAGGAGGCTAAGGTAGATGCTTAAGAAACTTTACTTCTTTCATCAAATTAAGTCGTGCAATAGAGTTGGACTATTGAAGATTTCCTTCTAACTCATGTCCTATACGTTTTAGAAGATGTCTTCCCAAGAAGAGAGCAGTCAGAAGAATGATCAAGATCCCTTTCGCACCTGTCAATACACCTTCTAGTGAAATTTTTTTTAATGGAGAGTTCCATGATGCCATCCAACTATTGGCTCGAGCTATGACCGCTCAATTGAATTGAAAAGTGGTACTCCTTCCAAATCCTAGTGGGAAAGGAAAAGGGATCAAGAGGACCATTTTGAGGAGTAATAACTCTAACCGTTATAAGATTTCTATGGGGGAAACATCTAGTTCTTGTTCTAGGAAGGGTGATGGAAAGGAAAAATCCTACCTCTTTTGCAACAAGTGTGGAAGAAACCACTCGAGAGATTGTTTAGCCGGTACCAAAATATATTTTGGATGTGGTAAAACTAACCATAAGATGATGGTGTCACACTCCAAACTCAAGGGCGCAACTGGCACCTAATGCCAAAACTTTATCCTGAGCCGACCCTGTTGAACCACTTGCTATTGGCGCATGGAAGCCACACATAGTTAAGAAAACAAATAAGTATATCTCCGCTTAAAAATAATTCCTCACCGGTAAGGACCATGTCAATAGCTCAATAAAGAAAATAACTATTCCCAAATAATTCATATGAAGCAATAAGCAGGTAGCGCATAAGTCTTGTTTAGGCCGTCGAGGCCGCCATAATATCTAGAAAGGCATAAACGCTATGTGTGCCATCAAGGAAAACATGATCTTTATATAACAACTGAACTAGATATACTCAATATAAACTAGGCCAATAAGTAGCTAACGGCTAGCAACCCAACAACAAGGCCTAATTGGCTAACAAGATGTAGCTAACAAACATAAAAGGCCAAGATGTCCACCATCATTGCTATACAACCCAACTGACTAGTCTGCAAGCCTCTATGGATATAATACTTGGTGGTACAGGATCCCAACTGACCCAAAAACTATAAACAAAAAGAAAAAAAACCTCAGAGACTTTGGCAACTCCAAGAAGAAGAAAGTCAACAAATTAGCTGGATAGGTGGCTATGCTACTCGGTAGGTCTATCTGGGCGTTGCTCAGAACGTACAGGCATGAATGCACTTCCCCCAGGCAATGAGGCATCAGTACGAAGTTATGTACTGAGTATGTAAGGCAGCTGAAAACTGAAACTGAAGTATAAGTACTGAATAAAAAGGACAAGGTTAAAGCACAAGTACAATACTTTATCTCCCTATAATAAGGCAATATAAACACATAACAATCAATAACCTGACCTGGCCCCCATAAGCCCCGAAGGTGAAAATAGTACACAATCACTATAAGTCCTAAAGAGTGCAAACAGTTGCTAAATATACATATTACCCCCTTACCTGGATCCCAATGATAATCTGATCTGAACTGTCGGAATGTACCTGTGCTATGAATCAATGTAGATCTAAGACTCTGTGTTGCAATGCATATATGCTACCTCTTAGGTACAACCTGCCCATCCTATAGGTATGGTCTACCCAAACCATAGGCTCAGTCTACTCATCCCTTATGCTCGATAAAACAAATTAGTTTGTATGCTCAAGGACCCTGCAATGTCAGTGTCTGTTGAGGGCAAAAGAAGCTCATAGGCGACAGCTAGACGATAAAACACCAAAGAAATAAGAAACAAGCAATCATAATTGATCAAATCATAATCATGACATGCCTTACTAGGCCACTAGGAAAGGAGTAGAGTGCCGATGGTAAACATTAATCATACGGTGGTAGCCAACACAATAGGATGAGGCTACAAATCATATAAGAACTATAAATAAGATATAACAAGCTTAGGCCATTATGAACATGCAAGAAGAGAAATCATTGCCTCAACATACCTTTCAACCAACTCCAAAAAGGTGTCTTAATACATCTTTGCCAACCAAAGAAAATGCAACAATGCAAAAATCAACACGATTGCAGACAAGCAATACCTAATCAATAAGGCTCTAATGACACACTCGTGATCATCAAAGTCCAAAGCATAAAATAAGTCTAATAACAACAATAATCAGTAGCCAAATCCATTGATGACATTCCAACAACATCTCGAAGGAGCGACAAGCTTCTTAGGCAACTTAACTAGGCGTTCTTCACTCTGTCCTACCTAACAACCATCCAATACAAACCAAATAAGAACTACACTATTTACCATATTGCCTCCAGAACCTTAACATCATCAATACACAATATTAATACCCAAAATATTTAAGGCAAAGGGGATGCCCACAACCACACAATCAAAAATACCACCACAGAGCTAAAAAATTAATAAAAACGCTACTAGGATATGGAATTACGAAGGAGGATTGTAAACACCTCAACCAAAATGTTTGAAATAAACAGCTTGAAAATCTATCTCCTTGAAAAAACCATAAACAAAGGTTAAATCAACAAGAAAATTATACCACAATGATGAGCTCTTAACGTAGAGCAACTTCCGTTAAACTTCCGAGTTGAGAATCTAAGCATCCAAGGTGTATTTGGAAGGTGGGTTAGGCTTTTCTCTGAGTTCCCATCAATTTATAATCAAGAAATAATGAAGGTGAGGCCCTTTTATAAGAACAACCGACTTACAGATAGGGGAGACCTACCTAGAGGTGCCTGCTTGCGTAGTCTTACAAAAATACGCATATCACTATTCTGAGGTCATATGGATAAGCGGTTTGATAGGTAATGGGAATTATAATTCTTTATATATTAGGAGAAAAGATCTGAGAAATTTGACTCAAAATTTCAGAGAATTCCTTAACAATATTTATAATAGTTTTTTCCCACTTTTGTTTGGTAACTTCCTTGACTTTCACACTTGACATATGAAATTTGTTCATTTAAAGTAACCCATAAAACATCCTCCCTAATATGTTAACAAGTCTTAGTCTTATTCCAAAAGTAGAAGTTAATTCCAACATTCAAACGAATGGGGTGTTACATCCTTCCCCCTTAGGGACATTCATCGCCGAATGATAATGATATTTGGAGTAACATCAGTGATAGCAAAAGGAATCATACAGTAACATACCTCATGAACTCAAATGTGGGGTTACTCCTTTGAAGGAATAACTAGATGGGGATATTTAGACTTCATCTCCTCCACAGCTTCCCACGTCAACTCTTCAACATTATGGCTCCGCCATAACACTTTCACAGAAGCTATATCCTTATTTTGCAATGTTCTTATTAGTGATCAACTATGGCAATAGGGACTTCTTCATAAGATAGATCCTCTAAAATATGAACATTTGTTATGGGCACTATACGTGTTGGATCTCCAATACACTTTCGTAACATAGAAACATGAAATACTGGTATACTATCTCTAACTCTGGAGGTAACTCTAGTTCATAGGCAACTTTCCCTATCTGTCGCAAGATAAGATAAGGAACAATGTACCTAGGGCTTAATTTTCCTTTTTTGCCAAATCTCATAACACCCTTCATTGGAGAAACTTTTAGAAAAACCCAATCATCAACATCAAACTCCAAGTCTCACCGCCTAACATTTGCATATGATTTTTGACGGCTTTGAGCTGTCAACAATCGTTCACTAATTAACTTAACTTTTCCTATGGCTTGCTGCACTAAGTCTGGTCCCAACAATTCTGATTCTCCAACCTCAAACTAACCAATAGGGGATCTATAGTTTCTTCCATATAAATCCTCATATGTTGCCATACCGATGCTGGAATGATAGCTATTATTATAAGCAAATTCGATAAGTGGTAAGTGATCATCCCAATTTCCTTTGAAATCTAGCATATATGCCCATAACATATCCTCAAGCATTTGATGGTGCCTTCAGCTTGGTCGTCTGTCTGGGGATGAAATGCTATACTAAGGTTTACCTGCATCCCAATACCATTCTGAAAAGATTTCCAAAAGTCTGCTGTGAATTATGTTCCTCTATCCGAAAGAATTGATATAGGGATACCATGTAACATAACAACCTCCCTAATATATAGCTCTGCAAAATCTTCAGCTAAAAATATGGTCTTGACCCGCAAGAAATGGGCTGATTTCGTAAGCTTGTCAATATTTATCCAAATAGAATCAAACTTCTGTCACGAGCGAGAAAAATCTATAACAAATTCCATATTTACTACCTCTCACTTCCATTGTCGAATGGGTATCTCTTGGGTCAGTCCGCTGGATTTCTGGTGCTCGACATTCACATGTTGACAATTAGGGCATTTTTCTATGAACTCTACAATATCTTTCTTCATTCCAGACCACCAGTAAATTTCTTTAATAGCATGATACATCTTTGTAGAACCTGGGTGAATAGAATATCGAGAATAGTGTGCTTCCTCCATAATCTGCTGCCAAAGACCTGCAACATCTGGAACACACAACCAATGTCCATATCTGAGGATTCCGTTTTCTGCTATATTGAAGGATAAAGACTCATAATATTGAGCCTTGCCCCCAAGCTGCTCAAAGATGGGATCTTCACATTGTCATGACTTTACCTCCGCAACCAGAGATGATATAGCTGTCTTGAATTTTGACCTCATCATTAAAATCCAATAATCTAACCCCCAAGTTAGCTAACTGATGAATTTCTCGTTCTATCTCCTGCTTCTCCACTCTCAAATATGTTAAAATGCCCATAGATTTATGACTTAAGGCATTTGCTACTACGTTCTCCTTCCCTGGATGGTACAGGATGTCTACCTCATAGTCTTGTAACAACTCAAGCAATCAGCGTTGTCGTAGATTCAACTCTTTTTTCCTGAAAATGTACTAGAAGCTTTTATGATTTGTATATACATTAACATGCACATAATATAAGTAATGCCTCTATATCTTCAAGGCATAAATAACTGCGACTAACTCTAAATCAAGGTTCGGTTAGTTTTTCTCATGCTTCTTGAGATGACTAAAAGCATAAGTGATTACCTTTCCATGTTATATTAGAACCAACCCAATCCGATGCCTGAAGCATTACAATACACCGCATAGCTTCTCGACCCATCTGGCTAGGTCAGAACTAGGGTTGAAGTCAATCTATCTTTTAGCTCTTGAAATCTCTTCTGGACTAATTCACCGAGTCTCTTACTAGAGGGCCGGGTACGGTATATGTATAAGATGATATAATGATGTGATAATATGATAATATGATGATACAACTTTATTTATAGATTCTTATAATGGGCCGGGCATGGCAATAGGTATGACTTCATTTGTGAAATACAGGTACAGTGATTTCTTGATTTTTATACTTTTCTCCTGAATCTCTACTTCATGTGTGATCTTCTTTATGGTATTTTATGCTTTATATGCCTAGTACATATGTCGTACTGACCCCCTCTATTCGGGAGGCTGCATTTCATGCCCGCAAGTACAGATATTCATTTTATGGATCCGCCAACTTAAGATTTCCCCTTAGTGGTTTTGGGAAGTGCTCCATTGTCCCGGAGCCTAGACTTTTGGTATAGACCTCTTAATGTATATATATTTATTTATCTAGGAGTACGATGGAGCCCTGTCCCATTTGCAGTTGAAATTCTTAGAGGTCTGTAGACATGTATGTGGGTTGTATATAGACGTTGTTCAGTTAAGTTAACGACTTATGTTTTGAGAATGTCCCCCTTTGAAGTGGCAGCCTTGTCGGCTTGCATATATATATATAGTGGGACATTCCTACATGTAATGACGGCCTTTTTGGCTCACGTATCATGTTATTATTTGATGATTGTGACTCCTTAGGAGACAGGTTGCATTAATATAGAAATATGGGACAGTTTCGAGATGACATTTTATTTCCTTAAGTCCCATATCATGTTTTGTTGTGAATTGATTATAGTTAACATGTATGTACATGAGTGTCCAGTTCGTCCAGTAGTCATAACCCACGGGGTTGGGTCATGACATGTTTCTACCATTATGAAAAAGTGAATAGGGAAGGAATTCGAGCCAGAAAACTTCGGGTATTGACTTGGAAAATTTTGATCCTGGACCAGACTTGGATGAATTAGGAGTCAGGTAAGCTCTAGGGTAATCCAAAAATTGATGGGGGATTGAACCTATTTTTTGATTGATGTAATTGATAGCCAAGACGATATGGATCCTGTACGGCTTTACAAAATCTCATTTGAGTGAGTAAAACTTCCAAAATTGAACTTGGCGTGAAAAGTATATTTTAAGGTGTCTTGGGACAAGGGTGTGTTGAAAAAGGGGAGACTTTGAGACTCTTTACGATCTCTCTGTCTCTGCCTGTCCCACTACGGTGGGGCCGCCCGACCGGGATGGTCTCACTGTGGTGGGACATACGTGACTAAATTGGGGAAAAATTCAGAAACAGTATTTCTTCTGCAAAACTGTTCTTAAGAAGTTAGGAGGCGATCAGAGCTATTTTGATCATTTTTCCACGATTTCTCACTCCAAAGGTAAGATTATTACTCCCTACTACGTAATTTGATTCCTAGAACCCAGAATTATGATTGGTAATCACTGGAGGGGTTTGTCTCGAAACTAATGGTGAAAAATAATCCTAGATAGGGGTTAAGATCATGGGTTGGTCTAAGAGGGGGAATTATGTTGTATTCCGATAGTCACGGCTTCAATTACTGTTTTATTTGTAAAACGTATGGCAACACTTAACTAGTCCTTTCTATAGTATCCCTTACTGGATATCCAATAGTTGACATAAGATATGGTACGATATTATAAAGAAAGTGGGCACTTAATTCATCTTACCTGAACTTAGTGTTAGCCTGTTTGGCAAGTTTTTGATAAGTTAAAAATGTTAATTTGTTTTTAAAAAAGTGTGTATTTTAAAAAAAAATAAGGTGTTTGATTAAAGTTTTGAAAGAAAATAAGTGATTTTCAAGAGTAGCAGAAGTTATTTTTAAAAGCTAAGTTGAAAAAATAATTTTTCTCAAAAGGATCATTTTGAAAAGCACTTTTGAAAAAATAAATTTAAAAATATTTTTATAAAATTTGGCCAAACACTAATTATTACTTAAAGCTTATCAACAGTGGTTACAAGTTAAATAATTTAGAAAAGTTGATACTCCCTTCATTCCAAAATAAATATCGCTTTAGAAATAAACCTCAAAATAAGTTGTTCTCTTTTTGTCTTATAAATACTTCTTTCCCAAAACGATTTTGATATAGACATTAAATGGTTCCGAAAGGTTTATTGCTATTGGGTTAACAATTATTTAATGGTTTTATAAAAAAAAATTATTAGGACTATCACAATTTACTATTTTAATATTTACTCATACACAAATATCTAACGAAAAATATTAATATAAATATATAATCACTATATCACCCTATCAATGTCCTACACACTTCACACTACTTCACTGTTCACACTGTATTTACTTTTTAGGCTTTGCTGTTTTAGGTTTACAAAGTCAAAACTCAAAAACTAAAGAACTAGCCGGCAAGTTGCAACGACGACGTCAAGGGTTAGGCGAGGATTAAGATTGTGAATTGTCAGTTTGATTTCTCTCTTTTTTAACTTCTCTTCTTCTCCCTTTTCTGATTTCTCCTCTTCTCCATAGCCACTTTGTCAAAAAATTCAACTTCCTTGGTAAACAATTAGGAAATTATTTCATCCTAATTGGGATTAAATATGATGGGCATTTGAATATTTTCCTTAAGAAAATCTTTTTCCTTTCTGTTAATTATGACCATACATGTGAACATGGGCATAAAATATAAAATATTTGGTGTGTGAATAGTTACCTCAAATTTGGTGTAACACTATTCATCGCACCAATTTTATTTTTTAAATATTTTAATATTATTTTATTATATAATTCTTTTAAATAAACATTATATAAATTATATGTTAATTAAATATTTCATTATTTCTATATTTTTATAAATTATTTTTCTATACATGATTTTTTAAAAATAAAATTTATGTTAATTCTACTATAAATATTAACTTCTAGTATTATAATGCACAACATGATAATTGAGGATGAGATTTTAACGCACCAATTCAAGATGCATTGAATGGTCCAACTCCAACGGTAGTGATTTCAATAATTTATTGCTCGACATAAAAAAAATTAAGAGCAAAGAAACTCATTTTGAACTACGTAATGCATTAATAGAACATTTATGAGAGCACCATAGTGATCTTGGAAGTTGGATATTCCTGTAGAATTTAAAATAAAATTCTCAATTGTGTAATGCTTATTTAATTATACCTCGTCAATGATTTCACTTTTATTTGTGTTATCCATTATTACTTATAATGTGCAATAGTTGCTAGCAATTTATATTATTTAAAAATTATGATATAAAATAATTTTATATTACACTACTATAAAAGAAAACAATATGAAAATTATATATATAGTGGATGTTTTAGAAAGAATTTTATTTTATGAAATAAGAAAATATAAATGAAATAAGAAATAATAATAAAATAATAAAGAAAAAAAAATTGATATAAAATTTGGAATTGATTTAAACTAAATATAGTGTTAATATCAAATTTGGTGTTTCGGTTGGAGAAGCCCTAAGAATTTGATTGATTGACAAATATACGATATGATTGAGAAATAGTTCGATGAAACTATAAGCTAAAGTCAAAATAAGCTTAGACTTTCAAAAATCATAAAACAAGCAATCATGAAAAATAGTAAATTCACAAATGAATGTCAACAATATAAATATTCATATTATCCATTTGAATATCATTTTTTAGTAAATAATATTCCTATTTAAAATATTTTAAATGATTAGTTATCAAACACACATTTAATGAGTTGAATGGAATGATTACTTTTTTTTTTTGTAATTATAATTGGAACCATATAAGTCCAAAACCATGAATTATCGGTTGCAAAGAGTTCGTATGAGACTTTCAACGAACATAATCCTATTAGTTTTATATGGATTGGGATCTGAAGCTAGATTTGACAATCTCAATATATATAGTGATTTGAGTTTTTTTAGATGCCAGACCAAATTCAAATAAAAATATTTAAAATTTCAAATTGTCATACACAACTTTTAAGCCTTCAACTTTGTAGATATGAAATCAAGTTTAAGTCATTGAACTTATAAAATTTAATTATTTAAACTTGATTTCAAATCTTACAAGTCAACACATAATTAATATCTCAAATCTTCACAATCAAACATACTATGCTACTCCTATTAAAATTAAATCAATTTCAACATCTCAAATATCAAATTACAAGGAATTCCAACAATAACCATAAAGTACCATAGAGCTTTCCTCTTGTCTTTCCTTAATATGTTTTTCGACGTTAGAGAATAATGGGATAAATTTCTATTTTTTGGGCCGTCTTTCATATTCTTTTGATGCATCCCCTTTTTATATAGAAAAAATGTCTAAAGCGTTTGTCAAAGTATCATGTAACTAAATACGCATCTTATTAAATTAATTCTACTAGCTAGCGATATGATTAGACATGATACTATGCGTGTTTGATCAACTTTGAAAATAAGAATGTACTGAAAATTAACAGTCATATAATTGCGAAAATGAAAATATTTTCCTTTAAGTTATTTTATAGAAAATAAGACTGTACTAGAAGAAACACAGTAAAAAAACTGTATAGTCAATTACGACTTTTATTTTTCAAAATAATTGGTAAACAAGATACTTTTCCAAATTAAGAGCCAAGGAGTTAGGTTTCTTGTTTACTTTTACATATTAGTTTAAGAGATTAGCTAACTCTAGCTAATAATAGTTCAGGGGAATAAAATGAATGCATATTAATTAGTGCATAACTCAATTTCCTCTACAACTTTTTCTCACTTCAACTTGATTACTTTAATGTAATATACTCAAACGTCATTATAGCAGTTATTTATTATAATAATATTTCATTATAATAATATAATTTTCTCTAAAATTAGTTTAGAATCGATTTTTCATGTAATATTTTACTTTTTTGTAATAATAATTTACCTAAATAATAATGACATTTATTCTAATGATACACTATATAATAAAATTATTTCCTATATAGGCCATACGGTCCATACCCAAATATTAATAATATTTTATAAGAAATATATTATGTATAAAAATATGATGTTAAAACATTTTTGATAATTATCATTAATTTTATACACACTATAAATTTCAAGTCTGAATATCTAAAAAAAACTAATATATATTTAAATTATATCCATCAATTATGATAATAACTTCACGAAAAAAGGCTACTAATATTTTGTTGTTTATCTTTATACTCTAGAAGCGGTAAATGTTTCAAACGGATTTGAATAAACTTGAAATTTCCTTCTAAAGCATAATCGATAATAAATCAAATTATTTTTATAAATGTGAAATTGTGTGGAAGTGTAGTACACTCATTATTAGGGAGGCATTTTATTTAGGGTGAGGATCACGATTACCATGTGCTTTAAAAAAATATAAAGGCCAAGATCATATATACATATATTGATTGTAATGTAATTAAACATTTCAATATTTGGGTTATTTTTATTGTAAATACCAAATAAGAGTGGCAGCGGAGATTTCATATATATTTTCAACGAGTTCCAAACATTATTGACTATTATATTTAATAAACATTTATTTAATGTTAATTGAGTTATAAAATAATAAAAGCAAATTGCAGCCTCTAAATTTTGTTTTACACACGTGGCAATCATCCGATAACCCATTGGAAAGTACTGAAGCTAATTGTACTAGAGATGATCCTCATTAGTCGTATATCTTATATGGATCCATTCTATTGATCTGGTGCTTTAATTTAAAGGGGGGAAAAGACTCTTCAATATCTATTTTTAGCTAGAGATTAGTCTGCCATTAGAAGACAAACTGCATTAGCATAGATATCAATGTGAGGCAAAATTAAAAATTTAACTTTATGAATTTTCAATTTTATAACGATAATTTTAAGTGTTAATAATTGAGTTCTACGCATTATATTTGTACACATTTAATTTTTTTAATACAAATATATTATTTGAATAAAAAATACTAAATTCGACCAAATCAGTACACAAATTTCTAGCTCCGCCCCTGATATCAACAAAGTCTTCTGGTCAAACTCCAAAGCTTACAACTGAAAATAACAATAACAAACAAAACTCCTTACATGATCACATTTATAAAATGAATAGGATGCAAAATGAAAATGATCCTTAAAATTAGGGGTGTGCATCGGTTGGTTCAGTTCGATTTGGTTTTACGTATTATCGGTTCGGTTTATTGGTTTTTGATTTTTAAATGCGCTAAATTAATAAGATATCTTTTATCGATTTTCAGTTTATCGATTTTTGGTTGTTAACGATTCGATTTTTTGTTTACCCAATAAGAAAATGGTCATAAAATAAATATATGACTTCTCACTTCTCTAACAATTTGACGCGATGCAGTGAAACAAGCAAATCAACTGTAAATGTTTTGATATAGTCAAACAAGAAAGATAATTGCATTAATAAGAGCAGATGTAGTATGAAGGCTACATCAAATACATGTTACATCCAAAACATAATATGGATTTTTTGATGTTAATCAAATTATAGATGTTTACAAACTTGCAAAATCTACAATTACAAACTAATCTTTTGATTTTAAGAAAAAAGTAAATACTAAAGCGGTGTGAAGTAGTACTGTAAAATGGGTAGACTATGTATAGTAGTAATATAGACATATAGTGTCTAGTTAGGTTAATATTAAATATTTAATATTTATGAAGGATAAAATAGTAAATTACTATTATTTTAATGGGTTATCGATTAACCCAATAACCCAATACTAAAAACCAAAACTGAACTGTTAGCCCAATATATTTTTTATAAAACTATTAAAAAACTCGTTAACCCAATAACCCATTAGCAATAACCCAATAATATTTTTCGGTTCGATTTATCGGCTGATTCAAATTTTGCACACCCCTACCTAAAATACGAAAAAAATGATCAATTTAACAGCAAAGGAGTTAGGTTTGCTTATTAGTTTGAGATTAGAATAACTCTGGCTAGGGAACTATTGTTAGAAGCTCTCTATGTCTGTATTAATCATTTTTCGTAATGAGCAAGTTGGCATACAATTATGTCACTATCCTGACTGTCATGAGTTGCACCCACACTAACCCTCTGGTGGGAGAATTAATACTAACCCAACTACAACACGTGATAAACAAAAATGAATATTTAATAAGTGGAAACAGTTTAAATATAGTTTAACGGCTGAGTTTCCATAAACTCAGATAACATTATCAAAAACAAGGAAAAGTAACTTCATAGAACCTAAAAGTCATTGCATCAAAACTTTATCTAAAAGTCCAAAATAAGGGGATGCAATCCCGAAAATAATAAATGTAAAATAAGTATATAGAAGTCTGAGTCTGAAATGAAAGGACTAAGAATTGAGAGGAATCCACAGCAGGTTGAAAGAACTGACTCACCCTTGAATTTGAATAATCATGAATCTTCTAACTGAGGTCTCTCAACAGCTGCTTAATATGTCTTGTACTCAACAAAGAAAGAGCAAATGCAATATCAACACATAATCATAGTGTGCTGGTGGGATCACACATCCATTTCCAATAAATGATATATTAATAAGAAACCAATACTTAGTAAAACATATATTACACAATCATCACAGTTGATACAACACCAGACTCTCAGTCCTTACATTTGTATAATTATACAAATGAATGAACATAATCAATCATAATGCAAAAACATAACGATAGTTCTCTCATGGAACCCATACCCAAATTGTTAGTGTACCGACGTGTAACAATTTGTTCCCATCGTTATTAATTAGCCAATGGGAAAGGAAATCGGACCAGGAAACTTTCGGATAGTAACTTAGAAATATTGAGCCTAGTCCAAACTTGAACAGAATATTACTCAGGTGAGGTCAAGGGTGATCTGGTAATGGATGGGGAATTGAATTTTTAGTTTGATTGATTGAGTTGATAACTAAGATGATACTATCGGTACAACTTTATGGAATTTTAATCAGACGAGTAGAACTCCTGAAGTTTAACTTGGCATGAAGGGTAGATGTTAGAACATCATGGATGAGAGTGTGTTGTAAAATGTGAATCTTAGGACATTAACACAAACTCTGTGTCTCCACACATCCCACTAGGGCGGGGCTGCTGTGGCGGGCCAATCGAGATAAAAAAGGGGGAAAACCCCATAAACATTATTTTTTGCAAAAATCATTCTTAAGAGCTAAAAGGCGACCTAGGGAAGTTCTCCATCAATTTTCCATGAATTCTCAACCCAAAGGTAAGATAGTTATTGCCTTAATCAGTATTTAGAGTCTTAGAACTTAGAATCACGTTTGGTTATCATTAGGGGAGGGTTTTGGCATGGAATTAACAATGGAAAAATTCCTAATGGGAATTAGGATCATAAGTTTGTCCATGGGTTAGTATTTTATGATAATTCGGGTAAATTAGGCCACAATTATTGATCCTTTGTATATGTGTAACTATGTTTAGAACAAGAACAAGATGATACATTCTGGAAAGGAAAATCTCAATTTTTTTTAGAGCATTCAGGTTAGGTTTCGAGGTAGGTGATGGTTTTGTCTTCCCATATATGTTATATGTGTTTGATAGTTGCTTCATATGCATATATGTATGTTAGAAGAGAGAGATGAAATGAACCATGGGAAATGACTGTTTATTGTCTATGTCATTGTAATGAACCTATTCTTGATAATAATGACTGTTGAAAGCATTTATTATATTTGTGGTTGTGTTGTGTTTGCTGGGATCAAGTTTTACGTACCGACATATATTTGGATTGAGTGTCACATTCTGACACATATTATAATCGGGTGTGACATTCCCACGCAATATTGGGATCGGGTGTCACATTCCTACACACAAATAAGTAAAGTGTGGGTTCCATGAGAGGACTATCCTTAATTGTGTTATGAAACTAAGACTGTTAACTTGTGTACTCTATATATGTGTGTGTTCATTGGTGTTGTAAGTTCTTGTTCATATCTTACTTATTGGCTAGTCGCGTGATCCTATAAGTACACCATTATTTTGTGTTCTGATACTGCACTTGCTCTTTCTTTGTTGAGTACAGGGCATCTTTAGGCGGCTATTCAGATACCTTGCATAGAAGATCATTGATTTATCAGAGTTTAAGGGTGAGCCAATTCTTTCAGACTACCATGAGCTCGTCTCTATCTTAGTCCTTCCTCCGGGACTTAGACTTTCAAACATTTTTATTTTTATGACTTTCAGGGTTGCATTCTCTTTTCCTTAGACTTTTTTTTAGTTAGAAGTTTTGATATAATGAATTTCTTGTTCTAGGTGTTAAATTTTCGTTTGTTCTGGGTGATTATCTAGATTTTCTGAGTTTATTAGAACTCAATCTTTATTTCTTTATTTTAAACATGCTTTCGTAACTTTAAATGCCTTATCTCCTTAAATATGTTGAGTTTGCGTGTAGTATTAGTTCTCCTACTTGAGGTTTAATGTGGGTGCTAATCACAATAGTCAGGGTCGTGAAAACGTTGGTATCAGAGCCCTAGGTTCATTGATCTTGTTGTACCAAAATGAGTCTAGTAGAGTCTTGCGGAATGGTATGGAGATATGTTTACTTTTCTTCGATAGGCTACAACTTAAGGAAAAATTTCTCTATCTTTTTTCTTATCATGCTATAACTTGATTCTAATTAGTATCTAGTGATCTAAATTGGTATCTAACCTCTTTCACTCTTTTGTTTGCAGATGGTTCACACTCGCTACAATGGTGTTCGCCCCGTAGCTCCTGTTGAGCCAGAAGAGGAACCAATTGCAAGAGCACACGACCGAGGTAGGGGAAGGAGAAGGGGATATAGTAGAGGCCGGGAAAGAGCAGCGCCTGCCAGGGGTGAAGCTCTAATTTAGGATATGTCGAGAGAAGAATCCCCTCCCGCACCCCAAGATGTAGATAGGAATGTAGAGGTTGAAGAAGATGAGACAGTTGAACAGGTGAAGCATACCCAAGCTTGGGTTGTTGGTCTTCCCCCTCTGGACCCAATAGTAGCTCAATAGATTATGGATTTCTGGAGTGGGTTGGTTGGTACTATAGACATTCCCACAATGCCCACCAACTCTAGTTGCACACCCCTTTGCAATTGTAGCTCCTCAGAAGGATGGAGTTTTAGGCACTGATGCCTTCTTCAATCCACTTATGGATTTAGTGATGACCGGGACTAAGCATGACATGTTGACCAAGTTTTTGAAGCTTAAGCGTTCATTCTTCCACGATTCTGAGAATAGGATGCTCATAAGTTCACCTTCGACTATTTTGAGAGGTTGCACAAGTTGGGAATAGTTCACCAACACGGGGTTCTGTTTGTGACTTTCCAGGTGCAAGATAAAGCAAAGGAATTGTGGATGGCCTATGTGGAGTGTCATTCACCATCCCCCCCCACTTAATTGGGTCCAAATCCATGCTCTATTTTTGTAGAACTATGCACCCCGAACCTTATGAAATCGCAAGAAAGATGAGTTCATGGCCCTAGAGCAAGGTCGTATGACTGTCGCTATATACGAGGACAAGTTCCATGCATTGTCTAGGTATGCTAGTCAGCTAGTGACTACAGAAGAAGAGAGGATTCAGTTTTTTATGAAGAGATTGTATCCCGAGTTGTATGTATATATGTTCATATGACCTCTTCAGGTAAGAATTTTAATGAAGTGACAAAGTTTGTGAAAAAGGTAGAAGGAGTACAATAGGATGGACAGGCTAAGGCTTTTGCTAAGAAGCCCAAAAATACAGGTAAATTTTGGGGTTTCTATTCTAGAGGGTCAGGCAGGCCGATAATTGCAGCCCGACCAATCCATTCAGCAATGCCCTTTTCTACGGGTAGTTTTTCAGGTAATCCACAGTAGATCTTACCTAGAAGGGACAGGGAGCTTCTTTTATGCCATACAGTAGGCCATCTCTTTAGCTCAACTTTTTTAATTATGGAGAGCCGAGACATAAAGGAGAGAGTGTCCCCATCCTCATGGGACTAATTTAGCAGCGCAGCAGACCATAGCGGTGGTACCAAAAAATGGAGGTAGTAATGGTAGAGGATGTCCATAAGGTGAGCGAGCAGGAAATCCGATAGGCTGAGGTAATGGTAATGCAGTTTGAGAAGCTGCGCAGCCAGGTAGGAAGGTGGCCCATCAGGATGACAGGGCTCATTTTAATGCCTTTTTCAAGCAATACTGAGGCTGCGGTGTCTGATGCGGTGTTCACAGGTAATATTCTTGTCTATGACCGGATGGCTACTGTGTTATTTGATCGGGTTCTACTTATTCATATGTGTCAATATAATTTGCTTTAGGTTTTTATGTGGTTTGTGATGTACTTAATGCCCCATCTATGTTTCTACCCCTGTTGGAGAGTCTGTTATAGCCACTCATATATATTGAGCTTGTCTAGTTATGTTTATGGGTTTCCAGACTTGGGCCAACTTAGTGATTCTAGACATGACTAATTTTGATGTGATCTTAGGCATGACTTCTTTGTCCCCCTATTATGTTGTGCTTAACTGTAATGCTAAGACTTTGACTCTAGAGATCTCGGGTAGGGAAAGGCTAAAGTGGGTAGGGGTGTACAAGCCTAAGTCAGCTAAGGTCATATCTTTTCTCCGGGCTAGAAAAATGGTGGGGCAGGGTTGTTTGACATATTTGGCTCATATTTAGGATGTTTATATTGAGTCTCTCTCTCTCCATTGAGTCTATTTCGGTAGTGTCTGAGTTCAAAAAAGTATTTCCTACCGACTTGCATATTATGCCTCATGATAGAGAAATAGATTTCTATATTGACTTGAAGCTGGGCACTCGCCCAATCTCTATTCCTCCTTATCGCATGGCTCCGACAGAGTTTATAGAGCTTAAGGATCAAATCCAAGAACTTCTTGATAAGGGTTTCATCTATCCTAGTGTGTCAACGTGGGGTGCTCCGGTCCAGTTTGTCAAGAAAATGGATGGTAGCATGAGAATGTGTATGGAATATTGGCAATTGAATAGGGTCATCATTTGAAATAAGTACCTATTACCTCGCATAGACAACCTTTTTTATCAGTTGCAAGGTGTATTGGTCTTTTTAAATATTGATCTAAGTTTTGGGAACCATCAATTGAAGATTAGACCTGAGGATGTGCCCAAAACAATTTTTAGAACCAGGTATGGCCATTATGAGTTTTAGGTGATGTCGTTTAGGCTGACTAATACACCTTCAGCCTTCTTGAGTTTGATGAATAGGGTGTTCAAGCTATTCCTAGATTCATTTGTGATCGTGTTTATAGATGATATTCTGGTGTACTCGAAGAGTAAGAAAGAACATCCAGACCACCTTCGTATTGTTCTAGGTCTCCTGGGGAAATAGAAACTGTATGAAAAATTCTCTAAGTGTGAATTCTGGTTATCCTCGGTTGCCTTTTTGGGACATGTGGTTTTGAATGAAGGGGTAATGGTAGATCCACAAGAGATTGAAGCGGTCAAGAACTGGGGCTGGCGTAGTTTTTGACCAAAGTTAGGAGTTATGTGGGACTTGCCAGTTACTATCACCGATCGCCGGTTTGTGAGAAACTTTGCTTTTATCCCAACACATTTATCAAGACTGACTTATAAGGAGGTACCATTTGAGTGGACCAATAAATGTGAAGAGAGCTTTCAAAAGCTCAAGACTCTTCCGACCACGACACCTATCCTGACCCTTCTAGTGGAAGGTAAATATTTCATTATTTATTGTGATGCCTCACATTCAGGTTTGAGTGCCATGTTGATGCGGGATAATAATGTTATAGCTTATGCCTCACGGTATTTTAAAGTTCATGAGAGAAACTACTCAAAACATGACTTGGAGTTGGCAGTGATAGTGTTTGTTCTAAAAATCTAGAGGCATTATATATTTGGTGTCAAGTGTGAAGTGTTTATTGACCACCGTAGTCTATAACATTTATTCACTCTGAAAGACTTGAACCTGAGGCAGTGAAGATGGATGGAGTTTCTAAAGGATTATGATGTCACCATCCAGTATCATCTAGGTAAAGCTAATATATTGGCAGACGCTTTGAGCCGAAAGACGGTTATCATGGGCAGTCTAGCTTATTTAGAAGCCTATAAGCGGCCCCTGGCTAGGGAGATTCAGGCATTCAAGGCTAAATTAATGAGGCTAGGTATCTCAAAAAAGGGTGGGGTTCTGGCCAGTGTTGATCTAACGCCCACTTTTATAGAAGTTTAAGGATGTAAACTTGAAGATCATAGAAAAGACCTCGTTGGGAAAGGCCCATGATACAGTCATTGATGCAGGTGGGGTGCTCAAATTTAGGGGAAGGATTTGTGTTCCCCGAGTAAAGGGGTTAATTCAGAAGGTGTTGTTCTAATCTATCACGATCCAACCTAGGGCCTAATCGGTACACGGCGATTAGAACCCTGAAGGACCCCAACCAAGCCTCTTAGGATAACATTCTAGAGCATACATAAGCTAAATAAAGATACTGAAGAAAAAATCTCAAATAGAACATAAGTCTCAAAATGAGAAAATGACAACATAGACTCTTTACTATCGAACATGCCTCAACTACTAGATGGGGGTGTGAGACAACTCCCAGCTCACCCAATAGACAACATAAGAGTAATGAAGTACAACTTCCCAATGTGAAATAAATGACATGTCCTCGAATTGTGAGGACTTACCAATAAGAATCTAATAGCAAACTCTAGCCACAAGTGGGAGGAGGATGAACGTAATCGTCGCTCCAAACATTATGATACAACGTAGGCATAAAGTATGCGTTAGTACATGGAATACACTAAGTATGTGAGAATATGCATGGAAAATAAATATTGGACATATTTAATATGAATCATGGGATGCAAGATCAATATCTTTAAAACATGAATAAAGTCATGACAACATTAAAACATTTATCTCATTGGTCAAAGCATCAAAATTTCATCACTATCATAAGAACTTGTAACTCAACTAAAACTGTGTGGGATCGAATCTTTAATCGACATGTAAGACCATGTGAGCTAATACATGAAATTTTATGACTCCTATATTAAAACAGGAGAGGCTACCTTGCTTGGACATACTCCATTAATAACTCTTTTAACTTTACTATGTGGATCCACTAGCTTTGCCATATTGGAATCCTTCATCCTACGCGGGATCATTGTTTGGTACTAAAGGTTACTACTAGGATTTTCTTGGGTAACTAACTGTGTTACCAGACTAGACCTCACCTAAAAGTCCTCTCAATAGTTAGTCATTATCCCAACAGAACTCATAAAACCTGATCATAAACATCATAGGAAAGGATAAAAATAAATATCCATCCATCTTTATAAGATAATATAAGAATAGCTCATCTAAAATCATCATAGTAATATCATAGGATTAACTCATCTTTCATTTAACTCAAGCAATGTGGGTGTAGGACTTCTATCATTATATATCTTTGATCATAAACATCTTTAGAGACTTAACTTTCCTTATCATTAACTTTTCTTGAAACACCATAGAATCATCATTCATAAACTTCTTTGCATAAAGCATCTTTAAACTCATTCATAAAACTTTCAAAGATATAACTTGAACAATCAAGATCATATCTCATAAATCATACTTGAAACAATCATATAGCTTAGGTTATTGAAATTCAACTTGAAATCATGAAATATGATGTGAATTATGCATAATTAGGCTAATAGTATTAAAGTATCTAATAATTGAAAAACCCAATGAAACTCATGAAATTAGGGCGTTTAATTGAAGAAATCATAAGAGAATTGAGAAAACATATTTGAGATTCCATGGGTAAGAGATACCCATGGATGAAATCTCACATACCTTGACCTTGATGAGCCCTAAATTGAAGAGAATGAAAGCTTGAACTTGAAGAGAATTCCTTGAATTGGATGAGGAACAAGAAGACCTTTGAGAGAAAACTTGGGAGTAAAGGTTTTATGAATTTAGGAATTATGGAGAGAATGAGAGGATTAGAAGACTTTAGGGTAGGTTATATTTAAGAATATAGTCCTAAAAACTGTCCACATTCATTAATGAAATATAGGGAAAAACTAAAATAATCCTCATTAAAACTGAAAATTGGGGCTGCACGGAGGGCCCATCATGGTCCTTGAACTTTACCACGACCCATGGTGGTGCCCGTGGTCTATGACTTAGTCTTTGGTAAGAAGGGAAATCTTCAGGATCTCCTTCACGGAGATCATGATGGTTTATGAAGGTCACTACGGCACGTGGTGAGGATCGCGGTGAGAATCTTGACAAAAGGGTCTGTAGGGGTGACAACTACGGAACCCACCATAGTTCGTGAAGGGAAATACAACCCATGGTGGTTGGGATGTGGTCCCTTCCTTGGAATTGTTTCTGAGGGTCTCAGTGGAGAGGTCTCCATAGAAGGCACCACGAATCGTAGTGCTCACCACGACCCATGGTCCCTATCATGGACCCTTCCATGCAGGGTTTAAGTTTCTAAAATTCCACCACAGTGGTACACTATGGACTGTGGTGATGAATACGGTACATGATGTCCTTCGTGGTCATCACCTGGTGCCAAAAGCAATATTTTTCTACAAATTCATCTTTAGATCCCCGTTTTAGGACTTTCCAACTTTTAAGGTCTTATAATATCTTCCCCATGGAAAATTTCATCCTCGAATGGGACTCAAGCTAGAATGAATGGAATAGGAAATAAATATAGCAGCCCAACATGAATGCAAAGCATCCCGAGAAGGCATAAAATATGAATTCTTTAATATGAAGCTAAAACATGACTTTAAAACGTATTTCATGAACATAAATGCATATGAAACTATGAGAACAACTGAAACATATGATTTGGGCTGATTGGATCATGAAAGAACTAAATACCTAAGCTAGGAATGGAAGGAAAGAGATGAGGATATCGGGATATTATATCGAATTTGGCTTCCCATGTAGCACCCTCAACCTCTTAGTTCCTCCAAACACTTTAATCGAAGCTATTTCCTTGTTTCTCATCTTTCTAATTTGCCTGTCCAAAATCTTAATCGGAACCTCCACATATGAAAGACTCTCTTTAGCATGAATGTTGTTCGATGGTATAATGGAGCTAGGATCACCAATAAACTTCTTCAACAAAGACACATGGAACATCGGGTGCACCGATGCCAGGTCAGAAGGTAAATCCAACTCATAAGCCAATTTATCAATCTACATCAAAATCTGATATGGTCCTACATAGAGAGGACTTAGCTTCCCTTTCTTACCAAAATTTATCACACTCTTCATGTATAAAATTTTCAAGTAAACCCAATCATTAAATTCAAATTTAATTTCTCTTCTCCTCACATCTGAATAGGACTTTTATCGGCTTTGGTCCATTTTCAATCTTTCTGTAATGAGCCTAATCTTCTCCATAGCCTCAAACATCAACCCAGGTCCTATCAAAGCAACTTGTACAACCTCAAACCAATTGTTAGGGGATATACCTCCTATCATATAAAGCCTCAAATGGAGCCATCTCAATGCTAGAATGATAACTATCATTATAAGCAAGCATTATCAATGGGAAATGATCATCCCAATTTTCTTTAAAATCAATAATGTATGCTCTCAACATATCCTCTACTGTCTAAATAGTGCGCTCGACCTAACCATCCATCTGTGGATGAAAAGTTGTACTAAGCTTCACTTGAGTGCCAAGACCCTTTTGGAGGGATCTCCATAACTGAGTTGTAAACTAAGTATCTCAATTTGAGATGATCGATAATGGAATACAATGAAGCTTAACAAACTTTTGAATATACAATCTAGCATAATCCTTGGCTGAATATGAATTATTAATAGGAAGAAAAATAGCCAAATTAGTCATTTGGTTAACAATCACCCAAATAGATGTTGCCTACGAGTATGAGGCAAACTAGTAATGAAATCCATATTCAAGGCTTCCCACTTCTAAGTAGGAATATGAATGTCTTGAGCCAAACCTCCAGTTTTAGATTCTCAACCTTCACTTGTTGACAAATAGGACACTTAGCCACGAATTTCACAATTTTCCTTTTCATTCCATTTCACCAATACACTTTCCTCAAATCACGATACATCTTTGTGGAATTGGGATGTATATAATACCACAAACTATGAGCTACAGACAATATCATATCTTTCAAGCCATCAATATTCGAAACATATAACTGGCCTTGATATCTCAACACACCATCTCTCCACCGAGAGAAAGCCTCAATGGTATTTTTGACAACCACTTTCTTTAATTCAACCAAATCTAGATCACTTCTTGTCTTACCTTTACATTCGCCATAAGAGATGATTCAGAACCGTTTTGCATAATAACATCACCATCTTCGGAATCAACCATTCAAAACCCAAACAGGCTAATCTATGCACATCCCGAACTAGCTCTTTATTCTTATTCTCAACATGAGCAATACTATTCATAACAATCTACTAAGAGTGTCGGCAACCACATTTGCTTTACCTAGATGGTATAGCAGACTTGTTATAATTATTCAATAATGCAAGTCATCTCCTTTGTCAAAAGTTCAAGTCCTTTTGAGTAAACACATATTGCAAACTCTTTGGTCAATAAAAATATCCACATGGACACCATAGAGATTATGTCTCCATAAGTTCAAAGCGAATACCATCTCCACCAACTCCAAGTCATGAGTTGGGTAATTCTTCTGAAGTGCCTTGACTTTCCATGAAGCATAAGCTATAACTTTACCATTTTGCATTAGAACACAACCAAGACCAACTCGGGAGGCATCACAATACACAACTAACCTATCAGAACCTTCCAGTAAAGTCAATACCACAGCGGAGGTAAGGCTATCCTTCAACTCTTGCAAGCTTTTCTCAAATACCTCAGACCATTAGAATTTTACTTTCTTTTGAGTCAAAGTAGTCAAGGGTGATGCAATGAAAGTGAAACCTTTCAGAAACTATCTATAATAATAGGCTAAGCCTAAGAAACTTTGAATATACGAAGTAGTCAATGGTGTAGGCCATTTCTTAATCGTCTCGATCTTCTTTGGATCAACCATAATTCCTTCACCGGAGATGATGTGACCAAGGAAAGCAGCTGACCTTAACCAAAATTCATACTTACTAAACTTTGCATACAACTGACGATTGAGAATTTACAATACAATTCTCAGATGATAAGCATGCTTTTCCTTAGTATAAGAGTAGATCAAAATATCATAAAAAAATACAATAATGAACATATCCACGTATTGCTTGAACACCTTGTTCATCAAATCAATAAAAGCTGCAGGGGCATTTATTAGTCCAAAAGACAACTAAAAATTTAAAGTGATCATACTGAGTTCTAAAAGCCATTTTCGAAATGTCATATTTCCTTACTCAGAGTTGATGATAACCCGATCAAAGATCTATCTTTGAAAAGTAACTTACTCTTTGAAGTTAATCAAAAAAGTCATCAATCCTTGAAATGAAATGCTTATTTTTAATTATGACCTTGTTCAATTACCGGTAATCAATACACATATGAAGAGAACCATTTTTCTTTCTGACAAAGAGGATAGGAGCACCCCATGGAGAGATACAAGGTGTAATAAAACCCTTATCTAGTAGATCCATCAACCAATCCTTTAACTCTTTTAATTCTCTCGGGGTCATTCGATAAGAAGCAATAGAGATAGGTTGAGTGCCAGGGAGGAGATTAATACTGAAGTCTATTTCTCTTTTAGGAGGAATACATGGGAGATCATCAGGGAAAAAACCCAAAAATTCATTAACAACTGGAATTGACTCCACAGTAGGAGTTTCAAAGAGTATCTCTAACCTAAACTAGATGGTAGATACAACCTTTGAAATCATTTTCGAAGCTTTAGGGCATGAGATAAATTGACCCTTAAATGCCAAATGACTACCTTTATATTCTAGGACTGGCTTATTAGGAAACTGAAACTTAACCACATGGGTTCTATAATATATGGAGGCATAACATGCATGAAGCCAATCCATACCGAGAATAATATCAAAATCATTCATATTAAGCTCCACAAGATCAACTGAAGTGACTTTATAAAAAACTGAATATGGACAATTTTTATAAACTCTTTTAGCCACAATTGATTGGCCAATGGGAGTATAGACCAAAAAAGGCTCTAGCAAGGATATCGGGACTAATAAATGATAGAATAGCACCTCAATCTATTAATTCGTAAACACCAAAGTCAATGAATTTTAATATAGTAGACACAACATCGGGAGAATCCTCTAACTTTTATTGATTCTAAAGGGCATAAAATCTGTTGTGATGTTGATCGCCACCCGAAATAGTAGAACGTTGATCTGGATGACTGGTATCCTGAGTCATCCAATCATGCTAAACACTCTCCCTGTGTCTTTTTCCACACTTCTTACATGGCGGGATGACTTGACAACCCGAAGCTCCTCTTTGTGCCTTAGGATTTGTCGCCTTATCCTTCTAAAATTTTTGAGCTGGAGTATTTGAAGAACCTTGTCCTTAAAACTTTTGACCTTGCTAGAAATGATTATTTCCACCACTAGATTTTTTGTGAGAAAATCCACCTTCATACCGAGCCCTCTTGGACTCTCTTACATTCCTCTCCTTGACCTTCTCTCCTTTAATTTGCTCGACATAAGTCATGAGAGTAAATATATCCATCTCCTTGATGACAATAATGGTTTGACATTCTTTCATAACTAAGTTTGACACCCCCGAAATAAACTTGCTCATTTATACATGAGTGTCAGCAACCAAGGATGGAGCATACTTAGACAGCTTTGTGAACTTGAGGGTATACTCTCTCACACTCATGTTTCCTTGCTTGAGGTTTATGAATTCCAACACCTTTGTCTCCCTTAATTCAAGTGGGAAGAAGTGATCGAGAATGCAACTATGAACTTTTCCCAACATATGGGAACCTCTTCAACCCCTTCGACTTTCCATTAGTTGGATCAAAATTGAGCGATACCTTTGAGTTAATAGGCCGTCAATTCCGCCTTCTCCTCCGAGGACACTCCCATTATATCAACAATCTTGTACAACTTATCAATCAAGTCTTGGGGATCCTCATCAACCCTGGGTCCATAAAATAGAGAAGGGTTCATTCTTGTCAAGTCTCTAACCCTTGAAGTCGGAGTAGATACATTGGCAAGAGCAACTACCCCTTGGTTCATTTGAGTAGTCACAACTTGGGCAAGCATTTGAAAAGTGGATTATAACTCTACATTAGTCACTGGTTAATTCAAAAGATCATTTAGAGCTTGTGGATCCTCTTCAACATTCCTTGAATAGGAGCTCTTTGTGGAGGCATGATTCTGTAATCATAAAGAGAAAGCATTAGAAGAGGAAACCTTAGAATTCAACTCTATAGCACGATGAGATCATGAAAGAAGTAAGTGTTTCCTAAGATGCCTTATAGCCTTATATTCATAGATGTGGGGCACTTTACACTGATGAACAAGACTCTATTTGACACGGCATGTTACACTCCCTAGGACACTTGAATTTTATGCTCTAATACCAAGTTTGTCACGAACCGACCTAGGGCCTAGTCCTAACACATCAATTAGAATCCCGAAGGATCCAATCAAGCCTCTTAGCATAACATTCCAAAGCATATATAAGTTAAATAAGCAATAAAGCTAAATCAAGATACTGAAGAAAAATATCAAATAGAACACAAGTCTAGAAAAAGAGAAAATGACAACATAAACTCTTTACTATCTAACATGACTCTACTACTAGATAGAGGCTTGAGATAATATCCCAGTCACCCAATAGACAACATAAGAGTAATGAATTATAACTATCTAATGTGAAGTAAATTCATATCCTTGAACTGTGAGGACTCACTAATAAGAAGCTAATAGAAAACTCTAGCCACGAGCGGGAGAAGGATGAACGTGATTGTCAGTACCAACATTATCATACAATGTAGGCATAAAGTATGCATTAGTATATGGAATGTACTAAGTATGTGAGAATATACATGAACAATAAATATTGGACATAATCAATATGAATTATGGGATGCAAGACCAATATCTTTAAAATATGAATAAAGTCCTAAAAATATTAAAATATTTATCTCATTGGTCAATACATCAAAATTTCATAACTATTATAAGAATGCATAACTCAACTAAAACTCTGTGGGATAGGATCTTTAATCGACATATAAGAGCATGTGATCTAATACATGGAATCCAATGACTCCTGCATTAAGACAAGAGAGGTTATTTTTCCAGGGCATACTCCATTAATAACTCTTTTAACTTTGGTATGTGGATCCACTGGCTTTGCCATATTGGCATCCTTGAGCCTACGCAGACAACATAGTTTGGGACTAAAGATTGCTACTAGGATTCCCTTAGGTAACTAACTGCGTTACTGGACCAAACCCCATCTAAAAGTCCTCTCGGTGCTTAGTCATTATCCCACGGAATTCATAAAGTTTGATCATAAACATTATAGGGAAGGATAAAATAAATATCCATCCATCTTTATAAGATAACCTAAGAATAGCTCATCTAACATTATCATAGTAATATCATAGGATTAGCTTATTTTTTACTTAACTCATGCGATGTAGGTGTAGGTCATCCATCATTACATAGCTTTGATCATAAACATTTTTAGGGACTTAACTTTCCCTATCATTAACTTTTCTTGAAATATCATAGAATCATCATTCATAAACTTCTTTGCATAAAGCATCTTTAAACTTATTCATAAAAATTTCATAGAATATAACTTGAACAATCATGATCATATCTTATAAATATACTTGAAACTAGCATATAGCTTAGATTATTGAAATTTAACTTGAAATCAAGCAATATGATGTAAATTATGCATAATTAAGCTAATAGCATTGAAGTATATCATAATTGAGAAGACCCAATTAAACTCATGAAATTAGGGCTTTTAATAGAAGAAATCATAAGAGAATTGAGAAGAAACTTTTGGGATTCCATGGGTGAAAGGTATCCATGACGTCCAACATACGTTGACCTTGATGAGCCTTAAATTGAAGAGAATGAAAGTTTAACCTTGAAGAAAATCTCTTAAATTGCTTGAGGAAGAAGAAAACCTTTGACAGAAAACTTGGGAGAGAAGGTTTTATGAATTTGGGAATTATGGAGAGAATGAAAAGGTTAGAAGAATTTAGGGTAGTTAATAGTTAAGAATCTAGTCCCAAAAACCGCCTGCATTCATTAAGAAAATATAGAGAAAATACTAGAATAATCCTCATTAAAACTTAAAATTAGGGTTGCACAAAGGGCCCACCATGGTCTGCGAACTTCACCACATCCCGTAGTGGTGCCCGTGGTCAATGCCTTAGTCTTTAGGAAAAAGGAAAATATTGAGGACCTCTTTCACAGAGACCATGATGGTCCATGAAGGTCACCATGGCCTGTGGTAAGGAACCCGATAAGAGGGTCTGCATGGGTGACCACCATGGAACCCACCACGATCCATGATGGGAAATACGGCCCGTGGTGGTTAGGATTGGTCCTTCCTTTGAATGGTTTATAAGGGTCTCAAGGGAGGGGTCACCACGGAGGGCACCAGGACCCATGGTCCCTATCGTTGACCCTTTCCTACAGGGTTTACCTTTTTGAAAATCTACCAAGATGGTACGCCACAGACCATAGAGATTAATAAGACCCGTGATAGCCTTCGTGGTCATCACCTGGTGCCAAAAGATGTATTTTTCTAGAAATTCATCTTTAGATCCTTATTTTAGTACTTTCCAACTTCTGAGGTCTTATATAATCTTATGGTTTGCGGTACTCAATTCATCACAGATTGACCAATATATATCAGGATTTAATACTACTGCATTGGTCGCTGGGCATTAAGAAGGACATAGCTGAGTATATGACTAAGTGCCAAAATTGTCAGAAAGTAAAATATGAGCACCAAAGGATTATAGGTTTGCTTCATAGGATTCCCATTCCTGAAAAGAAGTGAGAAGGAATACCCATGGATGTTGTGGTAGGTCTTTCTAAGACCTTGGGAAAATATAATTCTATTTGGGTTGTGGTTAACTGATTGAAAAAGTTAGACAAATTCATTCCAGTTAGAGTGGACTACAATGTGCAACAATTAGCAAGGATTTATGTGAAAAAGATAGTAAAGCTGCATGGCGTGCCCTTTTCTATTATCTTAGACCAATGTACGTAGTTCACTTCTAAGTCTTAGGGAAAGTTACATAAGGAGTTGGGAACTCAAGTCATTTTCAACTCATCTTTTCATCCATAGATTGATGGGCAGTCAGAGAGGACCATTCAAGTGTCGGAAGACGTATTAAGAGCGTGTATGATTGATTTTAGAGGACATTGTGATATATTTTTTCCCTTGTGTGAATTCTTCTATAACAATAGCTATCTGGCATTGAGATGGCACCATTTGAAGCCTTTTATGGGAGGGGATGTAGGTCTCCCATAGGGTGGTTTGAGGCTGGAGATATGAAGCCCTTAGGGGTTCACTTGGTAAGAGATGCTAAGGATAAGGTAAGGAGAATCCAAGCTAAGCTTCTAGCAGTCCAGAGTCATCAAAAAAAGTATGCTGACCATAAGGTAAGAGACCTGACATCTTAGGTTGGTGAGCAAGTTCTTCTAAATGTGTCACTCATAAAGGGAGTAATAATATTTGGTAAGAAGGGCAAGCTCAGTCCTCGCTACATTGGGCCCTCTATGATTCTTGACTATGTAGGGCTAGTGGCTTACAGGTTGGCTTTACCACCTAGCTTGTCTGAGGTATATCCAATATTCCATATGTCTATGCTGAAGATATGTCATAGGGGTGGAGATTATATCATTAAGTGGAACTCAGTTTTGATAGAAAAAGATCTCCAATATGAAGAAGAGCTAGTAGCAATTCTATATCGTGATTTCTAGAAGCTGAGGAATAAATAAATAAAGTATGTTAAAGTTCAATGGAAGCATCATTTAGTACAGAAAGCCACTTGGGAAACTAAAAAGGACATGTCAGATAAGTATCCCTAGCTATTCGTTGAATCGGATACTACTTAATCTTTGTTTTAGCCCTATTTCTCCTAGTTGATCACTCGGGGATGAGGTGATGTGTAAATTAGTATCTATTGTAATGACCTATTTCCGTTATTATGGAAAAGCCAATGGGGAAGGAACTTGGGCCAAAAAATATTGAACTTAGGCCAGACTTAAATGAAATATGAGTTAGGTGAGGTCTAGGGTGATTTGGTAATGGACGGGGATTGAATTTTCACTTTGATTGATTGAGTTGATAGCCAAGATGATATGAATCTGGTACGGCTCTACAAATTTATAAATGGGAGAGTAAAACTCCCAAAATTTAACATGTCGTGAAGGGTAGATGTTAGAACATCATGGGATGAGAGTGTTCTGTAAAATAGCAAGCTTGGGACTCTAACAAAAAGTCTCTATCTCTGCTCATCCCACCAGAGGGGGATTATTCCCACCAGGACGGGGCCGCTATGGAGGGATTGAGTTGTTTTGGCAGGCTAATCATGGCAAAAATGGGAAAAAGACCAGAAATGTTATTTTCTTCAAAAACTAATCTTAAGAGCTAAAACACAACCTAGGGAAGTTCTTCATTGATTTACCATGAATTCTCATGTCAAAGGTAAGATAATTACTCCCCTAATCATAATTTTGATTCTTAGAACTTAGAATCATATTTGGTTATCATTGGGGGAAGGTTTTGGCCTGAAATTAATAGTGGAAAAATCTCTAGTGGATATTAGGATCATGAGTTTGGCCATTATTTACTATTTTGTGATAATCTGGGTAAATTAGCCCATAATTACTGATCTTTTATATATGTGTGACTATTTTTAGACCAACAATAAGCTGAGAGACTCTGAAAAGGGAAAGCTCAAGTCTTGTGAGAGCATCCAGGCTTGGTTTTGAGGTAGGTGATAGTTTTATCTTCCCGTATATATTATACTTGCTTGACAATTGTTTCATCTGTATACATATATGTATGTGAGAAGGGAGAGATGAAACGAAACATGGGAATTGACTATTTATTGTCTATGACATTATAATGAACTTGTTCTTGGTAATTATGACTGTTGAAACTATTTATTGTATTACTGGTTGTGTTGTGTTTTCTAGGATCAGGTGTCACGTTCCAACACATATTTGGATCGGATGTCACATTTTGATAAATATTTGGATTGGATGTCATGTTCCGACACAACATTGGACAGAAAGTCACGTTCCGACACACAAATAGGTAAAGTGTGGGCTCCATGAGAGGACCATCCTTGATTATGTTATGAAACTAAGACTGTTAACTTGTGTACTCTATATATGTGTGTGTTTAGTGATGTTGTAAGTTCTTCTTCATATCTCACTTACTTGCTAGCCACATGATCCTGCCAATACACCATTATTTTGTGTATTGATACTGCACTTTCTCTCTCTTTGTTGAGTACAGGACATCTTTAGGTGGCTATTGAGATACCTCACATAGAACATCATTGATTTATCAGAGTTCAAGGGTGAGCCAGTTATTTGAAGCTACCATGAGCTCATCATTATCTTAGTCCTTCTTCTAGGACTTAGACTTTCAATCATTGTTATTTTTATGACCTCCGGGGTTTCATCCCCTTTCCTTTAGACTTATTGTTAATTAGAAGTTTTGTTACAATGACTTTCTGGACCTAGGTGTTAAATTTAAGCATGTTCTAGGGTTAATGACTAGATTTTCTAAATTTATGGGAACTCAGTATTTATTTCATTATTTTAAACCTACTTTCACAACTTTAAATGCCTTGTCTCCTTAAATATGTTGAGTTTGGGTGTAGAATCGGTTCTCCCACCAAAGTGTTAGTATGGGTGTCAATCATAGATGTCAGGGTCGTGGTATGGCGTTTTACCCATTCCAATAGTTAGTGTACTGGCATGGTACGTGTTTCAAATGTACTGTCGTGTACCCAATCCAATTATTTTGTCGTACCCTACCCAATATGAAGTCACATAATACAATCATAATCACCATGAATAGCACACATACTTGTACAACCAAGTAATAGCTTCATTGCATGTAATTTGATTCCAAAATATCATTTCAATTCATGTTCTTTCTTTTTTATTAATCATATATCATGCATGCAATACTAATGAAGTAGTTAATAAATACACATAGCACAAACCAGAAAACACAACCATCTAACTCAAAACAACCTTGGAAACTCTAAAGAGCTGATATATGGGACCTGACCCTCAGGACCTAAGACAAAGAATGTAGAATGGTTTGTAAGACCTGACCCTCACAAATGATTTGTGAGACCTTACCCTTAGGACACAGACTATAGAACGGTTTGTGAGACCTCACCCTTAGGACCTTGGATAGTTCTCCATTTCACAAAGCTCACCATGGCCCATGGTGAGCACAATGACCCGTGTGAGCACAACAACCCATAATCCCCTCCATCAAAAATTCTTTTACCTAGACTTCACTTAGTCAATTTTCAAGGACTACTATACGGTCCGTGTAAGTGTTTATGGACCGTATAAGTGGGCCATCCAGGGTCCATTTAATTATTTTCAAGAGGGTGTTTTGATCTTTTCTCATTATTTTAATATTATATTTGTATGGCTTTTGGGTATGAATCCTAGTCTATTAACTATCCCAAACCCTCCTCTGCAATTTCAGAATTTCAATCCCAAGTCAATCATCATGGACATCACCATGGGCCGTGATGGGTCCTCCGTTGTGAGTCCTAGTTCCAAATAAATGAGGGTAATCCAACCATTTCTCTATTCTTTTATTAATGTATGTGAGCGTTTTTCAGACTTCTCTCTCAAGGTTCATTCAGGGGTTCATCTTCTTCATCAAGTTTGGCTAGGATTTCTTCAAGAACAAGTTTCTTTTTTTAATTATAAGCTCAAATTCATTCAGGGTATGTAGGGATTGATCCATGGGTCTCTTTCACCCATGAAGTCCTAAGGTTTCTACTCATAATCTTATGAATTTTAATTGGATTTGTAACCATAATTTGATGAATTGTTTTGGGCTATTTTAATTATATTTTTAATTATTATAAATAATCATTATATGTATGTTTCTACATAAATTACATGATTTCAAGTTGAATTATGATTGTCCATGCATGAAGCTATTTTCAATGATGATATTATGAAATATGAATATGAATTCAATGATTTCCAAGTACTATCATGGTTTTCATTCAAATTGACGATGTAAGTGAGTTTTACTCTAAATTCAAGTATGAATTATGATCATGAATACAAATATGTTCAAGATATGAATTTCATGCAGGTTATGAATAAAGGCGACCTAGGGCCCTATGTGGTGAACTAGGACCCAATGATATGAATTATGCAAGTATGATTTTTAGTGATGAAAGTCCAATATTCACATTGAAATTATATTATGAAATGAGTTATTCTATGAATTGTGAAGTTTATGAACAAGTTATGATATATGTCAAGTATGTTTACTATGTTATGTATTCCATGGGATTTGACTTAGCACCGAGTGGAATTGAGGTGGGGACCCTACTTAAAGACTTATAGAAGCTTTTTGTCCCTTAAACTACGTGTCACCATAGGTTTTCCTAGTCAGTGGAAGGGTGAAAGAGATAGGGATGTGCATCCCATTGATTAGGAGAAAATCAAGGATACCTTTCTAGACCATTTTTTCTTTGGAGTTGAGAGAATCTAAGATCCAAGAATTCATCAACTTGAAACAAGGGAATTTGACTGTGAGTGAATATGCCTTGAAGTTCACACAATTATCAAAGTATGATTTGTTCATGGTTTCTGACCCTAGAACTTGTATGAGCAAGTTTTTATTAGGAGTTTCGGAGTTGGTGTCTAAGTAATGCAAAAGAATTCATCAACTTGAAACAAGGGAATTTGAATGTGAGTGAATATGCCTTGAAGTTCACACAATTATCAAAGTATGTTTTGTTCGTGGTTGTCGACCCTAGAACTCGTATGAGCAAGTTTTTATCGGGAGTTTTGGATTTGGTGTCCAAGGAATGCAAAACTACCATGTTGATCAAAGAGATGAACATCACTAGGCTCATAACACATGCTGAGAAAATTGAGGAAGAGAAATTGAAAGAAAGGTCTAGAAGGGCGTCCAAGAGGGCTGAAACTGATATTATTTCCTCTTTTGCTAGTGATTCGGTGGCTAAGTTCTATAAGGATAGATGTCCTTTTCCCACTCATTAGAAATGTGGTAATAATAAACTAGGGGAGTACATGGCTGGGAAGGATGGTTGCTATGACTGTGGTAAGGTAGGATATAAGATGAGGGATTATCCAGCGGCTTCTAGAGAAGAAGGGAGATTCGTTAATAGATTCAGCATGGTACTTCATTCGGTATGCTGTGAGATCTTTGGTTTTGATGTTATTCTTAGTATGGATAGAATTCATTTTCCTTATGCCATGATTAAATTTATAAACTGAGTGGCTGAGTTTCTTTGCTGGTTGAAGTGTTAGCTCTTTATGTCTACTCTTATGAATTTCTACGTTTCAGCTTTTCCATGTCTTTTCGTAGGCATGCATGTTCATGAAGTTGATTTTAAGATATGTTTTATGTTAAGTTGAAAATATCATAGTTTATGTATTATAAATGTGTAATTGCATTCATTTTGGGTTGATAGTCCTCTCTACATGTCCTATTCATGCTAACTTGAGTCTCATTCGAGGATGAATGTTCCCAAGGGGGATATTGTAAGATCCTAGAAGTTGAAAAGTCAAAAATTAGACTTTTAAATTTAAATCACAGAAAAGCTTTGTAACAACCTAGCCCATTGTTACTACAAATAGATGCAATAAAGGCATATGAATCTCTTTCGTCATAAGACTAGGATCAATTCCTTGGTATGCGAGTATAATAGTTATGAATTAAGGTCATACTATACTCCTATCTCAGAGTTGAGTTAAAAATGTCTTTTTGATTTAGTTTTGGACTTGAGTTCAAACTAGGGTCAACTTTAAATGACTATATCAGTCAACCTATAATGAATTAGGTAGTCCATGAAAATCAAATTAAAAGTTCTATGAATCTTCTTTCCAACACCACTAAATTTTCCTCATTCAGAGTTCAAAGTAAAAAGTTAAGCCCATATTATTGGGCATTATACATGTTGGGCCACTGGAACGGGATTTTGCCACTAGAGCAGGATTCGATTGGACAAAAGTTAAAAAGGGCATATTTTTATTATCTCATTCTTCTCCTAAGTGAAAAAATAGATGAGGGTTACCCTAGAAACCCCCAAGAGATTGTTTTAGGCTTGGAGAGAAGGGAAAAAGAGATTCCTAGCACAAGGAAGGCTACAACCCAAGGATTTTAGGCCCGTCTCCATAGTTTCTCCCTACGGAAGTCAGGGATTATGTTATAATCATTCTAAAACTACTTGGAACCTAGATAGGCTAGGTTTTCTTAATTAAGCATTATAAATTTGTTCCTATTTTTGAATATAATAGAGATTGATGGGAGATTCCATGCATAGTCTTTCGATCATAGAGTTTGGATGGTTAAATAATTGTCCATTGATGTTTAGAGTAGGAATATATGTTGTGGATCATGATTAATATGTGACTAGTGATAAAGGTGCAATCTTTGAATGTTAACCTTACTGAAAACTCTATAGAAGGCCAATGACCCTTACAGAATTAAATGTAGACTATTGTTGGGTTGTTAGGAGTTCTTAAGACTTGTGGGTTTTGAGTTATTGATGTGCATAAAGGAATGTTATTATATCGATACTTTTATATGTTTATGCTGATTATTCCTTGTAAATTACTTAAGTAATGTGAATCATGAAATAAAATGGTGAATGTGTGTGACTTAGTATTGATAGATCTCATGCCATGAACCTAGTTGATTACTTATGGTTGTAGGTTATAGTTTAGTATATATTATAGAGAGACCCTTAATAGTGACTGAGTAATGTTGTGATGTTTTGTAACAACCCTAAAAAAATTTCGTTAAGATTCAGACCCTTCTTGTATACGGGTAGGGTCGAACTCGAGTATTGTGAAGTATATGCATGAGTTAAGATAAGTCCTCGAGAAATTTAAAGGTGTTAGAGGTGATGTGGGGTCACAAAAGACCCTTAGGACTAAGCTAAGTCCAAAAGGGTTCGTCTTGGGTAAGTTGTCGAAGAAGTTCATATGAGGGGTCGACTTCTAACGACCCTATCTTTTGAAAGACGACAATCTGGGTGGCCCACGACCTATTAAATTAAAGGTCATCGAGTCTTTTTTCTAACGCCACCAAGAATATAAATTTTGGAGTTCAGAGTCAAAAGATATGACGATCCTAAGGCGAACTAGCATGGCAGGAATTTTAGGCCTGGGTTGCAACTGCTGGGAATCTGGGCTTGGCGCCGTAGTGGCATGACGTGCCACTATCGCACCAGGAACACGCCTCAGTAGTTTGGTCCCTGGCGCGGTGTGCCACTACGAGATGTGTAGGGTTTTCAATCTTATTTTCCAGAACCCAAAAAATATGGCCTTGGCGCTGTAAGGGCGCGACGCGCCACCATCGCGCCAAGAATGTGCCTCAGTAGTTTGGTCCTTGGCGCAGCGCGCCACTAGCAGATGTGCAGGTTTTAGGCCTAATCAGCCTGGCGCTATAATGGCGCGATGCACTACTATCACGCTAGGAGCGTTTTAGCCTATTTTTTTAGAATTTTTGAGAAGGGGCAATTTGGGAATTTGTCCTAAATTATATATACACAGCCTTGGGACGTTTTTAGGATCATTATCAGTCCCACACTCTCTCTTTAAAAAGCCCTAGAAATCTCTCCTCTCCTTCTTCTTCTTCATCTTCTTCTTCCCCATTTCCAACAAGGATTTGTTCCAAGAGCTTCAAGATTCAAGCTTCCCATTGAAGACCCAACAACAAAGTTTTCTTCAAGTCTTCACCAAGGTATGTAAGGCCATTCAAAACATGGGTTGAGTCCACCCATGTGCACTATACCTTCTTTGAGGATAAATGTCCATAGGAATGGACTTGCTAGGGTTATGTTCAAATGAGTCTTGTCGACTATTAAATTGATTCTTGCTATGTTGATGAAGTTGAGTCAAGAAACTTCTAAAAAGAGCCTTTATATGAGTATGATTTGAGGAAGATGAGTAGTTAAATATGCTTTATTGATTTTCTTAACTATGTGGATTATGATAAAGGATGTTATTTTCTTAAAAACGTTGCTTATCTTAAATTTGTTGTTTTAAAGCCTTGAAGTTGTGATGAGTCTCAAAGATTGATTAAAGGGATAGAGGAAATGATTGGTTATGTCTACATGTTGCTATAAATGTGCATTTAAATTTACTCTTGAAAGATATGATTGGGAGATGTTTGATTATGATAGAGTTGATGAGTTGACAAGGTCGAAATGAGACTTGTCGATATGATTTGATTGAGTTGATTGGATGGAGTTTTATGAGCATTGAGTCTTGGGAGGAGTATCGAGCACCGAATTGGGCAAGAGTACAGTCCATACTCGAACTCAATAACTACGTCGCCAAACGTAGAAGGGGATTGAACCGTTAAAGTCGGATGCTTCCCCCAAAATTATTGTCCTGACATTATAGGACTTGGTTGGATTGGATCCATAATTGGTTGATTCGTTCATGCCCTGCAAAGTATGAACAGACACGGCAACAACATCGGTTTATTGTACTGTCACTGGCTCATAAGTGATGGTTATCGGATAAGAGAAACTCTCATATAGGTCTTGATAGTACTCTGAGTCAGATTGAGTTAAATTGTATGTGATTTGTTCCGTCTAAATCATATTCTTGTTTAGACTTAGGACACTTGATTGAGTTGTTATTTCTCTTGAGTTGAGTTTCCGAGTTGATTTGATTCGGTCCTTTCTGATGTTATTTCATTCAGCTATTTTACACTTGTACATTCCATGTACTGACACCATTTGGCCTGCATCATTTCATGATGCAGAGATAAGTACTAGAGATCATCAACTGGCATCCTCCTAGTTTCTGGAGGATGTTGAGTCTCCTGTATAGTTTTGTGTTGTTTCCTTTATTTTGATTATTGGTAGCCATGAGCTTGTCATTGACACCTCCTAGATTGTTAATAGAGGCTTCATAGACCGGAGCGTAGAAATGTTAGATTATTCTTTTGAGTAGTTCTTCTATAACTATTGGTTGATTTGGTAGTTAATTGGCCTTTGGCCCTAAATTATTAATAGTACTTCATTGATTGAGTCTTCTGCATAGAGAATGTGATTTAATAAAAGTGTGACTGGACTAGTTAGTTCGCTTGAAGGTCAGAAATGTCTTTCGAGTGTCGGCCATGCCTAGGGTACCCTCCTGGGGTGTTACATACATGGTATCAGAGCACAGAGTTCAAGAGTCCTAGGAAGACTATGAAGCTGTGTCTAGTAGAGTCTTGCTTATGGATGTGTTGTGCACCACACTTATAATCAGGAGGCTATAAGACATTAGGAATTGTTTTACTTCTTTCATACTATAAATTCGTGCGATAGAGTTAAACTCTATAAAACTCCTTTCTAATTCATGCATTTATACGTTACAGATAATGCCTCTTAAATGTACTGCTAGCCAGAGGAATGTTGATAATGCAGAGATACCCTAGTCAGAGGTACGCCCATAAAGGGCTAGGGGACGACCTGCGAGGTATGCAGAGGCACCTCAAGTGCCTGCTACTCCGCCTGCACCCACATTAAAGGCCAAATTTTGAGGGGCGATAGCATTGCTCAGCCAATTAGTGGATGTCTAAAATGATAATCAGAGTTTGCCAACTCTTAGCTCTAGTTCCCAAGAGCCGTCTGCTACTGCCAGAATTTGAGACTTTCTGAGAATGAATCTGTCGGCATTCACGGGTTCTAAGGTTGATGAAGACACCTAAAACCTTATTGATGAGATGTGGAAAATTCTGAAAGCTATGCATGCCACGGAAATTGAGGGGGTTGAGTTGGTGTCTTATCAGCTCAAAGATGTGTCAAACATCTGGTATAACTAATGGGAATAAGGTAGGGATGAGGATGTTAAACCTGCTAGGTGGGATGATTTGAGGGAGCCTTTCTTGACCACTTCTTTCCCCGAGAATTGAGGGAAGCAAAAGTGGAGGAATTCGTGAATCTGAAACAAGAAGGTATGACAGTTAAGGAGTATGGCCTGAAGTTCATCCAGCTATCCAGGTATGCTCCAGAAATGATCCCAGATATGTGGTCAAAGATGAGGAAATTCATCTCCGGATTAGGGAGGCATGTAAAGAAGGAGTGCAAAGCAGCATTGTTGATCTCGGACATGGATATTTCGAGATTAATGGTGTATGCTCAACAGATGGAGGATGAGAAGAGAAAGGACAAAGAGGAGCATCTGAGCAAGAAGGCAAATCAATGGGACATAAGAATGAACAGAGGCAGAACAAGGGCAATAGGTCCTTTTTCCAGAAGAGGCCTTCCAACTATGCCTCATCTACCGCCAGTGCACCTATGCTGCAACACAGGTATGATCGGCAGGGATAGAGTCGCCAGAATTTCAGACCCCAGGGTTCTCAATCATAAGCTAGTGTGGGTCAAGGTTCGCAAGGGAAGCCAACATGCGTCAAGTGTGGTAAGCTCCACTTGGGGGAGTGCAGAGCGAGGAGGGCTGGTTATTATAAGTGTGGCCAAATAGACCATTTTTAGAGAGAGTGCCCAATATGGGGGGACAGAGCCCAATTCTCTACCACCGCACCGTTAGCTAGAGGTAATCAGAGGGGCACTACTTCAGAGATGAGTGGAGGTACAAATCGCCTATATGCCATAGGTAGTCATCAAGATCAGGAGAACTCTCCAAACGTTGTGATAGGTATGACTCGAGTCTCTTCTCTTGACTGTTATGTTTTGATGGATTTGGATGCCACGCTATCTTTTGTGACTCATTACATGGCTAGTAAATTTAATAAAATTCCTGAATGTCTTCTTGAGCCTTTCAGTATAGCTACTCCTGTCAGTGATTCTGTCTTAGCTGAGAAAGTCTATAGAGATTGCACTATGTTAATCCATCACAAGGATACCTTGGCCGACTTAGTTGAGTTGGATATGGTCGATTTTGATGTGATCCTTGGCATGGACTGGCTTTATCTCTATCATGCCTCTATTGATTATAGGACCCGGATTATTAAATTTGAATTCTCGAACGAGACTGTCATAGAATGGAAAGGGAGTCCTGTCGTGCCTAAAGGTAAGTTTATTTCTTACCTTAAGGCCAGGAAGCTAATCTCAAAAGGGTGTATCTATCACATTGTCCGAGTAAAAGATGACAATGTTGAGTCTCCATCCGTTGAGTCGGTTCTGATTGTCAATGAGTTTCCTGAAGTCTTTCCTAAAGACCTGCCTGGAGTCCCTCCTGATAGGGAGATTGACTTTGGGATTGATGTTCTTCTTGATACCCAGCCTATCTCAATCCCTCCATATAGAATAGCTCCAGCTAAGTTGAAAGAGTTAAAAGAGCAGTTCAAGGACTTATTAGATAAGGGATTCATTAGGCTGAGTGTCTCGCCATGGGGTGCTCCCATCTTATTTGTGCAAAAGAAAGATGGGTCCCTTAGAATGTGTATTAATTACAGGCAGCTGAATAAGGTCACCGTAAAGAACAAATACCATCTCCCCAGAATAGACGACTTATTTGATCAACTTCAGGGTGCCACTTATTTCTCAAAGATACACTTAAGATTGGGCTACCATCAGTTGAAGGTGAGGGAGTGTGATATCCCAAAGATAGATTTTCGGACCCGCTATGGCCACTTTGAGTTCTTGGTGATGTCCTTCGGGTTGACTAATGCCCCCGCAGCTTTTATGGATCTCATGAACCGAGTATTTAAATCGTACCTTGATATGTTTGTAATTGTATTCATATATGATATTTTGGTTTACTCCAAGAATGAGGAAGAGCATGCCCATCATCATAGAGTCGTCTTGCAAACTCTGAAAGACCAGGTATTGTATGCAAAGTTCTCTAAATATGAATTTTGGCTTGCATCAGTGGCTTTTCTAGGCCACATTATATCCGGAGATGGTATTCAGGTTGATGCTCAGAAGATTGAGGCAGTGAAGAATTAGCCCAAACCCACATCACCGACAGAGATAAGAAGCTTCTTGGGTTTGGCCGGCTATTATCGAAGGTTCGTAGAAGGATTCTCATCCATATCATCACCATTGACCAAGCTAACCCAAAAGAAGGCTAAGTTCCAATGGTCCGATGCTTGTGAGGAGAGTTTCCAGAAGTTGAAGACCAAGCTAACCACTGCTCCTGTCCTGACTTTGCCCGATGGAACAGAAGGTTTTGTGATCTATTGTGATGCATCTAGAGTTGGTTTGGGTTGTGTACTGATGCAGAAGGGGAAGGTCATAGCTTATGCTTCAAGACAGCTTAAGGTTCATGAGAGGAACTACCCAACTCATGACCTTGAACTAGCAGTTGTGGTATTTGCCCTTAAAATTTAGCGCCACTACTTATATGGAGTGCATGTTGATATGTTCACCAATCACAAGAGTTTACAATACGTCTTCAGCCAGAAGGAACTCAACCTGAGGCAAAGAAGGTGGCTCGAACTACTCAAAGACTATGATATGAGCATCCTCTACCACCCAGGTAAAGCTAATATTGTTGTTGATGCTCTTAGCAGGTTGTTTATGGATAGCACTGACCATGTGGAGGAGGGAAGGAGAAAATTAATGAATGAGGTACATAGATTAGCCCGATTGGGAGTTCGTCTGAAAGAGAACAATGAAGGCAGAGTTACTGTTCAGGATGGGTCTACATCCTCACTTGTGGCAGAGGTAAAGGAGAAACAAGACCAAGATCCCGTCCTTCTCCAATTAAAGGGATTTGTTCACAAATAAGAGGTGATGGTTTTTACAAAAGGGGGAGATAGTGTGTTGAGGTACCAAAATAGATTGTGTGTACCTGATGTCGATGATGTTTGAGAGAGGATTATGGACGAAGCGCATAGTTCCAGATACTCTATTCATTCAGGCTCAACAAAAATGTACCATTACTTGAGGGAAATCTATTGGTGGAGTGGGATGAAGAGAAATATTGCAAAATTTGTCTCCAAGTTCCCGAATTGTCAGCAGGTGAAGGTTGAGCATCAACGACCATATGGTTTAGCTCAAAATATAGAAATTCCAGAATGGAAGTGGGAGATGATCAAAATGGACTTTATTATGGGTTTGTTGAGGTCCCAAAAACAACATGATTTGATTTGGGTAATTATGGATAGGATGACAAAATCAGCTCACTTCTTGGCGGTTAAGACTACTGACACCGCAGAAGATTATGCAAAGTTATACATTCAAGAGATCATCAGATTGCATGGGGTTCCCTTATCTATCATCTCAGACAGATGAGCTCAATTCACTTCCCAATTTTGAAAATCCTTCCAGAAAGGACTGGGTTCGAAGGTGAACTTGAGTACTGCCTTTCATCCCCAGACAGATGGCCAAGCAGAGTGCACCATCCAGACCTTGGAAGATATGTTAAGGGCATGTTTGCTTGACTTCAAAGGGAATTGGGATGATCACTTACCTCTCATAGAGTTTGCATATAATAATAGCTATTATGCAAGCATTCAAATGGCTCCTTATGAAGCTTTGTATGGTAGGAGGTGTAGATCGCCAATTGGATGGTTTGATGTTGGTGAAGTTGAGTTGATTGGGCCAGATTTTGTTCACCAAGCCATGGAGAAGGTGAGATTCATTCAAGATAGGCTAAAAATAGTCGAAAGTCGCCAAAAATCTTACACCGACGTGAGGAGAAGAGACTTAGAGTTTGAGATGGGTGATTGGATATACTTGAAAGTGTCACCCATGAAGGGCGTCATAAGGTTCGGAAGGAAGGGGAAGCTCAGTCCTCGATATATTGGTCCTTACCAGATTTCGAGGCGGATTAGGAGTGTTGCCTATGAGTTGGAGTTACCCTCAGAGCTAGCCTCTATTCATCCGGTATTCCACATTTCGATGTTGAAGAAGTTCTTAGGCGATCCCTTGTTGGTAGTCCCCATTGATAGCATTGGATTTAAGGATAGCTTATCCTATGAAGAGGTTCCAGTCCAAATTCTTAATCGCCAAATCCACAAATTGAGGAAAAAAGAGATTGCCTCAGTTAAAGTCCTGTGGAGAAATCAATTTATTGAAGAAGTCACATGGGAAACAGAGGAAGACATGAAATCTAAATATCCACATCTATTCATGCCTACCGACGAGAATGTTGAAGGTAATGTCCATTTCCTTGACTTGAATTTGTTTGTGTATTATGAGTTTGATTGGTTGAATGACTGAATTCTGATTGTGATTTGTACCCCGAGTCCATTCTTGGTTACTCGTCATTCAAGGACGAATGATCCTAAGGGGGAGATAATGTAACACCCCTCAAAAAATTTCGTTAAGATTCGGACCCTTCTTGTATATGGGTAGGGTCGAACTCGAGTATTGTGAAGTATATCCATGAGTTAAGATGAGTCCCCAAGAAATTTAAAGGTGTTAGAGGTGATGTGGGGTCACAAAGGACCCCTAGGACCAAGCTAAGTCCAAAAGGGTTCGTCTTGGGTAAGTTGTCGAAGGACTTCGTATGAGGGGTCAATTTCTAATAACCCTATCTTTTGAAAGACGACAATCTGGGTGACCCACGACCTATTCAATTAAAGGTCGTCGAGTCTTTTTTCTAACGCCACTAAGAATGTAAATTTTAGAGTTTTGAGTCAAAAGATATGACGATCCTAAGGCGAACTAGCATGGCAGGAATTTTAGGCCTGGGTTGCAACTGCTGGGAATCTGGGCTTGGCGCCGCAGTAGAGCGACGCGCCACTATCGCGCCAGGAATACACCTCAGTAGTTTGGTCCTTGGTACAGCGTGCCACTACGAGATGTGGAGGGTTTTCAATCTTATTTTCCAAAACCCAGAAAATATGGCCTTGGCACTGTAAGGGCGCGATACGCCACTATCACGCCAAGAATGTGCCTCAGTAGTTTGGTCTTTGGCACGGTGCGCCACTAGCAGATGTGCAGGTTTTAGGCCTAATCAGCTTGGAGATACAATGGCGCGATGCGCCACTATTACGCCAGGAGCATTTTAGCCTATTTTTCAGAATTTTTGAGAAGGGGCAATTTGGGAATTTGTCCCAAATTATATATACACAGCCTTGGGACATTTTTGGGATTATTTTCAGTCCCACACTCTCTCTCTAAAAAGCCTTAGAAATCTCTCCTCTCCTTCTTCTTCTTCTTCTTCTTCTTCCCCATTTCCAACAAGGATTTGTTCCAAAAACTTCAAGATTCAAGCTTCCTATTGAAGACCCAACAAAAACATTTTCTTCAAGTCTTCACTAAGGTATGTAAGTCCATTCAAAACATGGGTTGAGTCCACCCATGTGCCCTATACCTTCTTTGAGGATAAATGTCCATAGGAATAGAGTTTCTTGCTAGGGTTATGTTCAAATGAGTCTTGTCGTCTATTAAATTGATTCTTGCTATGTTGATGAAGTTGAGTCAAGAAACTTCTAAAAAGAGCCTTTATATGAGTATGAGTTGAGGAAGATGAGTAGTTAAATATGCTTTATTGATTTTCTTAACTATGTGGATTATGATAAAAGATGTTATTTTCTTAAAAACGTTGCTTATCTTAAATTTGTTGTTTTAAAACCTTGAAGTTGTGATGAGTCTCAAAGATTGATTAAAGGGATAGAGGAAATGATTGGTTATGTCTACATGTTGCTATAAATGTGCATTTAAATTTACTCTTGAAAGATATGATTGGGAGATGTTTGATTGTGATAGAGTTGATGAGTTGACAAGGTCAAAATGAGACTTGTCGATATGATTTGATTGAGTTAATTGGATGGAGTTTTATGAGCATTGATTCTTGGGAGGAGTATCGAGCACCGAATTGGGCAAGAGTACAGTCCATACTCGAACCTAATAACTACGTCACCAAATGTAGGAGGGGATTGAACCGTTAAAGTCGGATGCTTCCCCCAAAATTATTGTCCTGACATTATAGGACTTGGTTGGATTGGATTCATGATTGGTTGATTCGTTCATGCCCTGGCAAAGTATGAATGGATGCAGTAACAATGTCAGTTTGTTGTACTATTACTTGCTCATAAGTGATGGTTGTCAGATTAGAGAAACTCCCATATAGGTCTTGATAATACTCTGAGTCAGATTGAGTTGAATTATATGTGATTGGTTCCGTCTAAATCAAATTCTTGTTTAGACTTAGGACACTTGATTGAGTTGTTATTTCTCTTGAATTGAGTTTCCGAGTTGATTTGATTCGGTCCTTTCTATTGTTATTTCATTCAGCTATTTTACATACTCGTATATTCCATGTACTGACGTCATTTGGCCTGCATCATTTCATGAGGATCCTCACGCTCCCAGCTAGTTGGTGAGTCCTCCTAGTTTCCGAAGGATATTGAGTCTCCTGTATAGTTTTATGTTATTTCCTTTATTTTGATTGTTTGTAGCCATGGACTTGTCATTGGCACCTCCTAGATTGTTGATAGAGGCTTTATAGACCGGAGCGTAGAAATGTTGGATTGTTCTTTTGAGTAGTTCTTCTATAACTGTTAGTTGATTTGATAGTTAATTGGCCTTTGGCCCTAAATTATGAATAGTACTTCATTGATTGAGTCTTACGCAGAGAGAATATGATTAAATGAAAGTGTGATTGGACCAGGTGGTTCGCTTGAAGGTCAGAAATGGCTTTTGAGTGCCGGTCACGCCTAGGGTACCCTCCCGGGGCTTGACATATTTACCATGCATTTAACTATTGTTGTTGGCTTATTGATATGTTGTTGTGATGGGTCTACAATCTCAAGATTGTGAAATCCATAATCTTGAACTTGCTTTACCCAAAAGTGATGTCTTAAATAAAGAAGGCTTGATGAAATATTATTAATAATGGGAAAGATAGAATGAAACTAATGAAATGACTATTTGTGAACAATTATATGCAATTAGCCTGATTACTTGATTGTGAAAATATGTGAACTATTTATTATCAATTGTGATTGTGCATTGTGATAGTGATATTGGATTAGGTGTCGTATTCCGATACATATATTGGATCGGATGTCATGTTTCGACATAAATATTGGATTGGGTGTCGCATTCCAACACGTATATTGGATCAGGTATCACGTTTTGACACATACTAACTATTGCATTGGGTGTCAAGCTGGCACACTAGCAGTTTGAGTATGGTTTCTATGAGAGAACCATTGTGTGGCTATCATCTGTCAATTGATCTTGACTATATGTGTGATGATAGAGAAACTGACTTGATTATAATTGAGCATGCCCATCTTGTGTAATAATTGATATAAAAGGTTCAAGTATTACCATGTTGTCTATTGTATTTGAGATTTACATTGTGAAAATGTATATTGCTCTGAAATGGTAAATTGATAATGTGTTCATGTAAATGCCTGTTGGGACTATATTTTGGTTGCTAGACTTGTCCGCATCATAAGCTTGAGGTCGTGGGTAAATACGTGGAGAGCTATCGATGTATTGTTAAGTGAAATTAGTGACTTAAAGTTGGATATTGATGATGTCTTGTGGGCACATATGTTAAAAGGGGGATTTAAAGAGAATTCAAAGCTTCTGCCTTCGGACGGGCCATTCTGGCGGGAGGAATCCTGTTGTGGCGAGGCCACCAGAGTGGGATAGGTCCTACCACAATGGGCCAATATGGTTAGAATATGATCCTTAGCCCACCTAAATATCTTTCCTCTTTCGAGTGAGATACTAATTATTCTAGGGCCAGGTGTTGGTGTGAAAGCTAAAGGTAGTAGACTAGTAAGATAAACTTAATGAGCCCTGTAGTTCAGAAACTCATCTATGTGATAAAAGAGCTAGGCCTTGATCTAGATTAGAGTTGGAAATAGATCAACTAGAAGGTGTGAGACTTAGGCTTGAACGACTTTAATGAGGTTAATGGGAATGACAAGAGTTTGTGCATAAATATTGCCATGTATTTTCTTAGGAGCATACTTCTTCTTGTTGATTTTTTTATATTATGTGGTGGTATCGAGTTGACCGATGATGCCTACTAATACGTGTGGTTTTTACTGATACTACTCTTGATATGTCACTTCGCATAGTTTGGTTGCACGGTCAATGACGTTTCATAAGTGAAGACGAATATGAGTCTCTAACAGCTTTTACTCTTCATTTCTTATAGTAGGAGATGTGCCTTATTTTTATTTATATTCTGTATCTTTAGAAGCTCTTGTATTTGGTTAGACTGATATCCTTTGGGGTGTTAGAATTTTTCTTGTGATAAACCTTAGAGTTTAATACTTAATTATGGTGTATTATTGACTTTTCAGGCTATTATTTTGGTAATTCTTAAACTTCTGTATGATATTTTGTAAGGGTTCTATCTAGGTGTTAGAGTAGGTTACCGCATGGCCAAGTGGGTTGGGTCATGACAAGTTTGCATCAGGTGATGTTCACGAGGCCCATCATAGGCCGTACTCAATACACAGCCCGTGGAAAGGAGCTGTGGAAGTACAGGGGACAAGGGGAAAGATCAGGTGAGAACCACGATCGGGTTCACAGCGTGTGTTCATGTTCTTGGACCATCAAGAAGTCCGTGATACCCAGCCCTTAGAACCATTAGATCAAGCTATCATGATGAGGACTATCATGGCCCATCGAGCCCCTCACGGCCCATGGCCCCTTCTTCAAAAAGTCTCTTACCTAGACTTGACCAGATTAGTTTCCACGGACCACTCCATGGCCTGTGGAACTTTTCATGGATCGTGAAGATGGTTTGTCCAGGGGTCCTGATTAGTTAAGTTATAGGGGTGTTTTGGTCTTTTTCCTATTAGTTCATTAATGTATTTAGATGGTTTTGGGGTATAAATCGTATTCTATTAACTGCCCTAAAGCTTCCTAACTCCCTCATTCACACCCCAACACTCAAATCACAAAATCTTCTCTTTAAAAATTTTCCCAAAGGTTTTCTTCTTCCTCAAGTAAGAATTTTAAGGGTTTCAAGCTCAAGTCTCCAATTCAAATGCATTAGGCTCCAAATTTGCCAAAGGTATGTGAGAATTCACCCATTGATTCTTCCATCCCTAGAGTCCCGAGGTTTTTCTTCAAATCTTCTTCTACGAATTATCTTCTAAAGCCCTAATTCTTATGATATTGCATTGGGTCATATCAATTATGGTTTAATTCATTATTATTGATCTAATTATGCACAATTCAAGTTACTTTCATGATTTAAAGTTGATTTTCATGGACCCGTACCATATGCAATTTTCGAGTATGATTTTAAGGATTTATGATCATGATTTATAAAGGATTTCTATGAATGATATCAAGGACTTATGAATGTCTCATGAAAGTAATCAATCATGATGTACTATGATTTTCAAGGATTCTTCTAGATGAAGTATCAATATGAATTTTATGAAAAACTTTTTCATGACTTTGATGTGTTAGATAAGTATCTTTATGACTATGTTATGAGGTCATGATATGTTGAAGGAACTATTCTTATAATTTCTAAATATTAATGATGAACTTGATATTACTCGATTTTTACCATCTTCAAGGCTTATGTTGTATTATGTATGATATTTCATTGAGAGTTGACCTAGTATTGAGTGGCCTTAGGATAGAGGCTTACCCATTAGTAGAGGCATGAGACTGTTAGTAGAAATCCCATTCTCCCATAACTATGTGCCATCGTAGGAAGAAGTTTCACCCGTTATTAGAGACTTGATTCCTTAGAAAGGGTCATCCGTTAGTTGAGGCTTGATTCCTTAGTAGCTTAATGGATTCACTTAGGCATCACGGAGTCTACCTTGTCAAGTAGCCTCTCTCTTCTCGGTGTGGGAGTTACATTAGAATTCCATGTTATAGCTCACATATTCTTAAATGGCAATTAACGATATCTCTCACAAAGACTTATGGCTCTCAAAAATGTCTTTTAATATCCCACCTATATATATATGGAACAAGTCCCACATAGGCCAATACCTATTTGGAATGTAAAATATCAAGTCAAATCATGCGGTGGTTAAAGATTGAACGTATAAAGCCAAGGGTCTCTCAAAAATAGGAAGGAAGGCTACACTATCCATACTCACTACCTTCCAGCTCAAAGCATCCGCTACTACTTTTTCCATTCTCGGATGTTAGAGAATAGATAGGTCATAGTCCTTTAGGAGCTCAATTCATCAGCGCTACCTCGAATTGATGTATTTCTGGATGATAATGTACTGAAGAATCCTATGATCAGTATAAATCTAGCAACAAACTATAAACGGGTAGTGCCTCCACCTCTTAAGCCTAAAAACCAGCACTACCAACTTCAAGTCTTGAGTGGGGTAGTTTAACTAGTGGACCTTAAGCTGCCTTAATGCATAAGCTATAATCTGGTTCCGCTGCATCAATACACAACCCAAACCTATTCTGGATGTGTCACAATACATTATGAAGACCTCGCTCTCAACTAGAAGAGTAAATACGGGAGCGGTGGTAAGCAACTCCTTGAGATTTTGAAAGATCAACTCACACTCCTTAGACCACTGAAACAGAATATCAAGGACATTTAGTCGGGTCAAAGGTGCAGCCCAATCACGTGCCCAATTCAGTAACAAAAGTGGGTCTGTCCCAATCACGAATAGCCTCAAACTTCACTGGATCGATCATAATGCCCCCTTGGACACCATGTGCCCTAAGAAAGCTATAGATTCAAGCTAAAACTCACACTTTGAGAACCTGACATAAAGCCACTGAGCTCTCAAAGTCTATATCACAATCCTCCAAGTCTGCTTATGCTCTCTCTAGCTCTTCGAGTATACCAAAATGTCATCAATTAATAATATAAGGAAGAGTATGGACTAAATTTATGAGTCATCAAATCCATAAAGGCAACAGGGGCATTAGTCAACCCAAAAAATATCACTAGGAACTCATAATGACCGTAACGAATCCTAAATGCAGTTTTAGGGATGTCCTCAGCCCTAATCCTTAGCTAATAGTTTAGAAAATATTATGGCACCCTAAAGCTGATCAAATAGGTCAGTAATATGATGAATAAAATAATAGTTCTTCACTGTCACCTTGTTCAGCTGCCAGTTGTAAATATGGATTTGCAGAGTCCTGTTCTTTTTCTTCACAAATAGAATGGGAGCACCACAAGGAGATACGATAAGAATTCAAAATTTGGAAAGTTGGACAAAAGAAAATTCTCAGAAAAGTTGCATCTTTTGAGTTTTATGAGGCCCTTTGACAAACTGTAGTACTCATATTGGGTCATAGAAGAAGTCGTGGGAACGAATTGGAGAATGACTAGAAAGGATGAAAGTTCAAAAAGGGGTTTACAAGCAGTGGGAAGTTTCACAAATCATAGAACCCGACTGTTAACCTCTCTCCTCGATTTGGGTTACAAGGGGGTTTGTACGAGAGAGCCTTATGGCTCATGGAAGAGTTGATGGTTTGTAAAGGGGTTCATGCAGGGAGAGCTTTGGGAGCCAAGGAAATAGTCCACTTCATGGAAGGGTCTACCACCCATGGTCCCCTAGATAGATTGTAGTGGTACCCGTTGAAGCCGTCCCTCCAGAGATCAAAGACCCTTCAGTTCACGAGCCACTCCACGGACCGTGAATGGTTATGCAGTCCGTGAATAACACCCATCCAATGGTCATTCAGTGACTTTTTTGAGGATATTTTGGATATTTCCCCACTATTTTATTATGTTACTTGGACATTTTTAGGACTAAATCCTATACTATTACTAACTTCCAACCCTCCTAAAACCCCATTCCCCAAAATCACATAAATTATATTCTCTCAAGTTTCTCTCAATTCTCTCCAAGGCAAGAACTAGGGCTCAATTTTAAAAACTACCATTGAATGGATTAATTCAAGCTTTGTAGTCAAGTTATCGGGGAATTCATCTATGGAACCTCATCCATCCATGGAGTCCCAAAGATTTCCTCAAATTATCTCCTAAGGAAATTCTCTTAAAACCCTATAACGATGATTTTCTATTGGGTCAAGTCAATTATACATTTACTAAATTCCAATGATCTATCCATGCATTATTTGATTTCAATTAAACATTTTTAATAAATTTAACAAGAACACATGCATTATACTATGAATTTCAAGTATGAACTATGGATTTATGATCATGGATTTTATGAATTATCATGTATGATTTATGAAAGTTACGAACTATGATTGAAGTATATTTTCAAGTAAGAAACCATGAATTGTGGAAGGTTTTCTCACAATATGAAAGGATCGTTATTTAGATGCTTAGAAAGGTAAGTATCTACATGTTTATATTATGATCATGCTTTTCAAGGAGCTATTCTTATGATGTATTTTATGATGTGGATTGAGTGGTTATTGCCTTTCCTAATGACTATAATTTATGTATTCTATTAATATTAACTTAGCACCGAGAGAACTTTATGGTGGGAATCCACAAGGGAAGCTAGTAGCAACCCTTAGTTCCAAAGTTGTGTGCCACCGTAGTTGACTTAATGGCCTAAGTAGTGGATCCACATATAGCTCATGTTTATGTTTATACGGAGTCTACCTTGGCAAGTATCCTCTCTCTTCTCGGTGTGGGAGTTACATCGAATTCCATATTATATCTTTTATAGTCTAAAATATTAGTTAACGTTAATATCCCACACATGTATATGTTATTATTATAAATTCTTTAATTTTTTTGTGATGCATTGACCTTATTAAATATTTTCAAGTGCTTTAATATATTATTTAATGTTTTCACGACATTTGGTCATGCATCATATATTCATATTGATTAAGTCAGATTATTTTTATTTATGCATATTGCTCACATACTTGGTATATTCCATGTACTAGTACATACTTTTGCCTACATTGTATCATAATATAGGGTACGACAATCACTCTACGCATCTCTCTCATTGCTAGATTTGGAGTTTGCTTTATTTTTGTTGGGGAGACCTTATGTTTCGAGGATGAAATATTTATGAGTTCCTTTATATTTTATTTGAATTTCTTTTCTTATATTTTGGTGAGCTAGGATCTTTTCTTGAACCTCATTTAAAAGTAGTAGAGGCATATTAGATATGTTATGTCTATTTGGCTCATTCATTCAGAGAATTGAGCTTGATTTCTTTATTGAAACTCATATTCCGCATTCATATTTTAGCTTCTTATTTCTTATTTACCTTATGTACGCTTATGTAGATATGATAAGAGGCTTGGTTGGGGTCTCTCGATATCCTAATCATCGTGTCATATCTAAGCCCTAGCTTGGATTATGACAAACTTGGTATCAAAGTACAAGGTTTAACGTGTCCTAGGGAGTCTAAAATATCGCATTGAGTAGAGTCTTGTTCATGGATATGAAGCGCGCTACATCTATAAAGAGGGAGTTATAAGGCATTTAGGAAACAAAACTTCTTTCATCATTCGCATATTGTGTGATAGAGTTGAACTATAAATTTTTCCCTTCTAATGCTTTAGTTTTGCGATTAAAAAATTATGCCTCCACGAAGAGTTTATGTCCAAAGTAATGCAAATTTCAAATGTGAACAAGGAGAAACAAGCTTCCCAAGTTCCTAATCAACCTCTAGCTGAACAAGTTTCACATGCTGAGTTTCGAGCGGCTTTTCAAGTGCTTGTCTAAACCTTGGCCACACAAGCTAATTGAAAGGTTGTTGCTCCCATAAACATAAATATGGGTATGGTGGCTAGCCAAGTTCTAGACTTTATGAATATAAACCCTCTCAAGTTCCATGGTTCTAAGGTAGATAAGGATCCACAAGATTTTATTAAGAGTGTTCTTAAGATTGTGGATATTATAGGTATTGGTCTGGTAGAGAAGGTGGACTTGGTGGTGTATCAACTCAAGAGCTCATATTTTGTATGAACAATGGAAGGGTGAAAGGGGTAGAGAAGTGGGTCCAGTTGATTGGGAAGAGCTCAAGGGTGCCTTCCTTGACCGCTTTTTTCCATTAGAGTTTAGGGAAGTCTAGATCCAACTATTCATCAACTAGAGGCAAGGAGGCATGAGTGTGATGGGGTATTTACTAAAGTTCAGTCAATTGTCAAAATATGCTCCTTTCATAGGTGCCGATCCTAGATCTTACATAAGCAAGTTTGTTTTGAGTGTGTCATACTTAGTGGTAAAAGAATGTAGAACCTTCATATTGATCAAGGAAATGGACATATCGAGGCTCATGGAATATGCCAAATAAATTCAGGAGGAGAAGTTGAAAGAGAGAGCTAGGGAATCCAAGAGGGCACAGACTAATGGTGGTGAGTTTTCCCATGGTAAGTCGGGTAATTCTAGCAATTCACAATTTTGCCCAAAGTTCTCCGGCCAAAATACTTCTAACACTCTGGTTCAAAAGTCAACAAAGATAGGGTGTCTAACCCTAAACCTCAAGGAGGAACTTCTAGTGGCCAAACTATCCCCTCATGTAAGAACTGTGGGAAGAGACACCAAGGTGAGTGTTTAGCAGGTTCAGCTACTTGTTTTGGTTGTGGAAAGATAGGTCATAAAGTGAAAGATTGTCCTTCGAGTGTGATTAAAGATGGAGGTGATTAACCTTAGACTGAAACTCTGATTACTACAGTCCGAATGGCTCAACATGGTACAACTTTGGGTTCAGATGTCAATTTGAGCCAAAATAGATTCTATGCTTTACTGACTCATTAGGAATTGGAGGATTCACCCGATATGGTGACTGGTATGTTAAAAATCTTTGAGTTGATGTTTATGCATTGCTAGATCCATGTGCTACACTATCATTTGTTACTTTTTTTTTCCCATGAAATTTGATATAAGTTCGGACATCTTGTTAGAGCCTTTTTCGGTCTTTACTCCTTTTGGTGATTCAGTTTTGACTAAAAGGGTTTATAGAAACTAACCAGTCTTAGTTTTCCATAAAATCACATTAGTTGATCTGGTAGAGGTTAATATGACCAATTTTGATGTTATTCTTGGTATGGATTGGCTTCATGCATGTTATGCTTCCATATGTTATAGAACCTGTGTAGTTAAGTTTCAGTTTCCAAATAAGCCAGTCATATAATGGAAAGATAGTAATTTTGTGTTTAAGGGTCAATTCATCTCATGCCTCACAGCTCGAAAATAATTTCTAATTATTCTATTTATCAGCTAGTACTAGTTAGGGATACAAACTCCTAAGCTAATACTCTAGAGTCAATTTTGGTTGTTAATGAGTTTCTGGACGTGTTTCCCGATGATCTTCCAAGTATTCCTTCCAAAAGAGATATAGACTTCGGTATTGATCTTCTTCCCGATACCTAGCCTATCTCTATTCCCCCTTACCAAATATCCCCGATAGAAATTAAGGAGTTAAAAAATCAATTGAAAGATTTGTTGGATAAGGGTTTCATTAGACTGAATATCTCTCCATTAGGTACTCTGGTTCTCTTTGTTTGGTAGAAGGATGGTTCTCTTTGCATGTGTATTGACTATCAGTAATTGAATATGGTAATAATTAATATAAGTATCCCATCGCAAGGATCGATGACTTGTTCGATCAACTTCAAGGTACAATCTATTCAGTGATCAATCTTCGATCCAGTTATAATCAATTCCGAGTAAGAGAATGTTACATTCTGAAGATGGCTTTTAGAAATTGGTATGTTCACTTTGAAATCTTAGTTATGTCTTTTTCACTAATGAATGCTCCCGTAACTTTTATGGATTTGATGAACAGTATGTTCAAATAATACTTGGATATGTTCATTATTTTGTTCATTGATGACGTTTTGATCTATTATCGGAGTGAGGATGAGCATGTCGATTATTTGAGGATTGGTTGAGGTCATTTTCTTTCCTTGTTCATATTGCCTAGATATGCACAAGGGGGAGATATTGTATGATCTCAAAAGTTAGAAAGTTGGACAAAAGAAATATTCTCAAAAAAGTTGCAGCTTTTGGGTTCCGTGAGGCCATTTGATGGGCCGTAGTACTCACCACGGGCCATAGAAGGAATCATCAGAGCGAACTGGAGAATGACAGGAAAGGAGGAAAGTTCATAAAGGGGTTTACAATCCATGGGAAATTTCATGAATCGTAGAACCCGGTTGTAAACCTCCCTCCTCAGTTTGTGCTACAGAGGGTTTGTACGAGAGAGCCTTATGGCTCGTGGATGAGTTGACGGGTCCTAAAAAGGTTCCTGCAGGAAGATCTTTAAGAGACAAGGAAATGGTCCACTTCAAAGTGGGGTCTACGACTCGTGGTCCCCTAGATGAACCATAATAGTACCCTTTAAACCCAGCCCTTCAGATATCAAAGACCCTCATATTCACGAACCACTCTACGGACTGTGAAGGGTTACATGGTCCATGAATAGAACCCATCCAATGGTCGTTTAGTGATTTTTTTTAGGATATTTTGGACATTTCCCCCACTCTTTTATCATGTCACTTGGACATTTTTGGGACTAAATCCTGTACTCTAACTAACTTCCAACCATCTTAAAACCCCATTCTCCAAAATCACAAAAGATGTATTCTTTAAAGTTTCTGTCAAATCTCTCAATGGCAAGAACTAGGGCTCAAGACTTCAAACTTCTATTAAAGGGATTAATTCAAGCTTTGCAGTCAAGTTGTGTGCGAATTCATCCATGGCTCTTCGTCTATCCATGGAGTACCAAAGGTTTCCTCAAATTATCTCCTTATTGAGTTCTCTTAAAACCCTATTATGATGACTTTCATTGGGTCATGTTAATTATGCTTTTACTAAATTCTAATGATCTATCCATGCATGATTTGATTTTAATTATATGTTTTCAATAAATTTACAAGAACCCATGAATTATACTATGAATTTCAAGTATGAATTATAGATTTATGATCATGGATTTTATGAGTTATCATGTATGATTTATGAAAGTTACGAACTATGATTTAAGTATCTTTTCAAGTAAGAAACCATGAATTGTGAAAGGTTTTGTCACAATATGAAAGGATCATGATTTAGATGCTTAGAAAGGTAAATATCTATATGTTTATGTCATGATTATGGTTTTCAAGGAGCTACTCTAATGATGTGGATTGATTGATTATTGTCTTTCCTAATGACTACAATTTACGTATTCCATTGGGATTAACTTAGCATCAAGAGATTTTTATGGTGGAATTCACAAGGGAACCTGGTAGCAACCCTTAGTTCCAAAACTATGTGCCACCGTAAGTGCTTTAATGGTCTAGCTAGTGGATTCACATATAAGCTCTTGTTCATGATTATACAAAGTCTACCTTTGCAAGTAGCGACTCTCTTTTCGGTATGGAACTTACATCTGCAATACGAGTAAGGGGAATGGAACTCTTGTTTGAGAACTTTAGCTACGGACTTAGGTTAGCTAGCTCGGATTTCATGTTATAGCTCTCATGATCTTAAATATCGGTTAAGGTTAATATTCCACATATGTATATGTTCTTATTATGAATTGTTTAATGATGTTTTGTGATGCATTGACCTTATTAAATGTTTTCAAGTGATTTCATCCTTTATTTAATGTTTTCACGACATTTGGTAATGCATCACATGTTCATATTGATTACGTCAAATTATTTTTATTCATGCATGTTGCTCACGTACTTAGTACATTCCATGTACTAATTCATACTTTTGCCTTCATTGTGTCATAATGTAGCCAGCTATCACTATACGCATCCCGCTCGTGGCTAGATTTTGAGTTTTCGTTCCTCTTGTTTGTGAATCCTCATGTTTCGAGGATGCAACATTTATGATTTCCTTTATGTTTCATATGACTTTCTTCCCTTATGTTTTGGTGAGGTAGGAACATATCTTGAGCCCCATCTAAAAGTAGTAGAGGCATGTCATATTTGTTATGTTTATGTTTTCCCGCTCATTTGGAGATTTTACCTTGATTTCTCTTATTTTGAGATTTTTTCATTGAGTCTTATATTCCGCATTCATGTTTTAGCTTCTCATTTCTTATTTACCTTATGTATTCTCATGTATGATATGATAAGAGGCTTGGTTGGGATCCCTTGGGATTCTAATCGTCTTGTCACATCTAGTGCCTAGTTTAGGTCATGATAGATACACTCGGCCAAATAAACCCCTTACCTAGGAGGTCCTGAAGTTGAGCATTGAGCTCCTTGAATTCTACAAAGGCCATCCAATAAGGCAGAATAGAAATAGGGTGAGTGCCTGACTCCAAGTCAATGGCAAAGTCAGTATCACGCTCCGGGAGATGGCTAGGTAGGTCAGTAATTAATACATCTACAAACTCACGGACAATAGGAACTGAATCAATAGAGGGAACCTCCCTTCTCACATCCCACACATAAGACAAATAAGATAGGCATCCTCTAACCACTAACCTCCGAGCCCGACTAAAAGATATAACTACAACCGGTGCACAATTATAAGAACCGTTCCACACCACTGATGGAATATCAAGCATGGCTAAGGTAATGGCCTTGGCATAGAAATCAAAGACCACATGGTGAGGGGATAACTAGTTCATGCCTAGAATGACATCAAAATCCAACATATCAAGCAAAATAAGGTCATCTCGATTGTCCCGCTCATGAATAGTCACCAAGAAATATCTAAGTAGTTGATCCACTTAAAGACTCATATACCAGGGTCAAAACATGCAACGGCACTGTCAAGGGCTCAGAATGTATAACCAACCGATAAGCATAATACACTGAAACATATGAAAAGGTATAGGCCGGATCAAAGAAAGTCGAGGTAGGCTGCAGGCATAAAATAATCATACATGTGATTACGCTGGTCAATGCCTCTGCCTCTGCCCTTACTGGAGCTGCATAGAAGTGGCTATGTCTGCCTCTACCTTGAGCATCAACCCTACCACCTAACTAGCCTCCCCAGGTACCACCCCGTGTACCTTGATGACCACCCTGATGGTCATGACCCCGACCTCCGCCTCTAGCTGGAGGTGTTGCTGCTGGAGCTGGTGCAGTCATCCTATACAAAGGGAACTCTATAGACCAATGGTTGGAATCCCCTAAAATCATAGCAACCTACTGAAAGATCGACCCGCAACAAAGTACCAAACACCATGACCTGAAGAACCTGACTATGGACCCCCTCGACTCTAGCCTATGTCGCTTTCACCCTGGCTGAACCATTCACCCTTCAAAGCTTAAAGTGAGGTCTGAAGAGGCCGGCTGGACTGTCCCTACTGAAACCACTGGCGAGGCCAATCATAAGATTCCCTAGGCCTAGAACAGGACCTATTGTAGTTATCGTCCTATCTAGCCCTCTCGTCGCTACTCAATAGTGTGGGCATGGTCAACTACATCTAGAAAAGAATGTCCTTCTAAAACCATAGACTGGTCTTAATTTGTAGCTGAAGTCTCAAACATCTAACGAAGCATTGAACTCTCTCATTCTCAATGGGTAGAATCATGGTGGCATGGAAAGAGAACTCGTGAAATCTTGCCTCATACTAAGAAACAATCATAGAGCCTTGCTCCAACCTTGAGAACTGATCACGAAGTCGATCTCTAATACTCTGTCATATAAATCTAGCTAGAAAAGCCTCTAAAAACTAAGTTCATGATACTGAAGAAGACCCAGCTAGGCTAGTCTCTAAATATGAACGCCACTACTGTCTGACTGGACCATCAAGCTAATAATTATGAAGTTGGCTCCTCTTGACTCCACCATACCTCAAGCATGTATCCGCTCATTGCAGGTAGTGAGAACCACATAGGAATCCTCCCTAATTGCCCCAAACAACCTCAGCAGTAAAATTCTCAAAAATACCCTGAGCATCTTCTATTCCCATAATGGCATAACTCTATCTACAATATCTAGCTGAGTGGTGATGGGTGTAAGTAGTGGATGAACCTCGGGAGCCACTGCTGTAGGTTGACCCTGAGGCACTGTCATGGCTGGAGCTGGAGCAACATACCCCCAAGAACTGTCAAAAGTTGAGTAATAGCTACCTTGGGATTAGGAGCCATAGTTAGTCAGGGTGGTGTCTGGGCGGGTTCCAACCCCATTGGCTGAGGAGGAATAAGAGATGCTTTAGGCTCTACCACAGGCTCAAGAATCCTCCCTCAATCACGGCTAGTGCTACATCCTTCTCGCGACCTCAGAGTCGGTTTTTACCCTTAGCTAGGGCTCTGTCTGCAAGTCCTACTGCATCACCTCGATCGCTACACCGTGCATGTGAGCTATCCTTTGAAAGAATGAAACAAGTGAGATTCTATGAAACTAATAAGACACACATTGTACGAAAATGATAGAAAAGAGAGGATCTTCCTAATGATGCCCTATAGCCTCTCGAAGATAGATTACGAATGTCTCAGCACTTATCCATAGGACTCTAGTAAGCATTAGCTATGTACAAATGAGACCGATGAATTTAGGTATTTGATACCAATGTGTCATGACCTGATTCCTCTAGTCATGATGGAATCTACCATAACCCACTAGTATGTAAGCTACATTGTAACCTAGAACGACAAATAATAGGTATAAGGGGTGGACACAAATGGAAGCAACAATCTAAAATGCAGAAATAGTAAAATATATATATACAATAAAGTCCCTCCCAAAACCTAGAAGTCACAAGTACAAATCTTATAAACAAAAAAGTACAGGTCCCAAAAGTAGATCCAAAATACAAAGGCTTGTCTAAAAAAAGCAATTCGGCAATATCAAATGCTAGAATTTGGTAGCTAGTGTTCGGATCTGCATCACAAAAATAATGAGTACCAAAATAATAGGTACTTAGTAGGCAACATGAACTAAATGTAGCTAGACTATCATAATCCCCAAAGGTACACTTATGTGCAGGTTTAAGTAAAATCGGAATGACTAAAACCACAACGAGGATCTAAGGATACTTCCAGTACTACCATGACCTTTCATGGACTTAAACTGAGTTGACTGCATGCCAGGGACTTTAACTGCGGTGAAATAGGATCCAAGGACTCTTACCAAGGCGAAGGATACACCAAGGACTCTAAGCAAGGCAAAAGATCCATCGAGGACTCTAACCAAGGAGAAGGACACACTGTGGACTCTACCTAAGGAAAAAGATAAGCCAAGGATTTAAACCACACCCGCGAGCTGACAAAGGGAATTGAATTGAACTGTAATCTAGTGGAGTAAATCAGGGACTTGAACAGTAACTTATAGAGAGAATCAGGTACCTTAACCAAGAATAAGAAATGAGTTGACTATATTTAGGATTAGCGGCCAAGTGAGTATCAAGGAGAGAACACCACATCGTGTGCCATCAATAAATCATTCCAAGACTATCAGACCAAAGTCTGCTATGTCATTCTACACGGAGCTAAGCCATTAGAAACAATATTGAAGAGATTAGAAGCCTATTGGCTCCAAATTACACAAGTACATGGCAATCACCAGTGTACTCCTATACTAAGGACAAATATGCTCAATATCAACCAACAACTACATATCAAACACACCATAGGATAAGAAGCTTTTTCCTTTTGTACGGCCTCCAAATGTTGCCACACTATTAAAAATAGAATTACAACATCAAGATGGTTATTTAGGTTGTAAAATCAAATCAATCAAAGGAAGGCCCAAATTGGAGTCTAAAATGAGAATGTGGGACCCATGCCAGAAATTCTGGAATTGACTTTAATAAAAGGTCCTATTTACCTTCCAAAACTTATATCCATAAATGGGACCAATTTGGGGATAGAAACATCCCAAAAATATAACATGCATGAAAACACCGTTTAAAGTCAAAGAGAGAAGGCTGGAAGTCCTTTCCAGGAAAAATTACCTCAACTGAGTGATCCCAACTGTAACACCCCAATTTTCTTTTAGGGTTTTTCTAAAGGATTGCCAGGTGATCCACATTATCTATGAAGTTCTACGTAAGCTATTGATTGAGACGTCTTACATAATTAAGCTACTTGAGTACACATCAAGCTTAAGTAGCAAGGATAACATAGGTTCTTAAAGTGAGACAAGATTACGAACCCACGGAAGAGAGAAAAAAAGGCGTAGCACCAACTTGAAATAAGTAGGTGATGCACCTACTTGGACTAAGTAGGTGATGCACCTACTTGGATCAAGTAGGTGACACACCTACTTGGGTTGGACCCCACGCTTCCATGTGGAAGCTTTGGATTGGAAGCATGGATGAGGTGTCACCCTAGGGGTTGGACACGTGTCACCCCTAGGGGCTGCCATATGTCACCTTCAAGGATCCAAGGACTCTTACCAAGGCGAAGGATACACCAAGGACTCTAAGCAAGGCAAAAGATCCATCGAGGACTCTAACCAAGGAGAAGGACACACTGTGGACTCTACCTAAGGAAAAAGATAAGCCAAGGATTTAAACCACACCCGCGAGCTGACAAAGGGAATTGAATTGAACTGTAATCTAGTGGAGTAAATCAGGGACTTGAACAGTAACTTATAGAGAGAATCAGGTACCTTAACCAAGAATAAGAAATGAGTTGACTATATTTAGGATTAGCGGCCAAGTGAGTATCAAGGAGAGAACACCACATCGTGTGCCATCAATAAATCATTCCAAGACTATCAGACCAAAGTCTGCTATGTCATTCTACACGGAGCTAAGCCATTAGAAACAATATTGAAGAGATTAGAAGCCTATTGGCTCCAAATTACACAAGTACATGGCAATCACCAGTGTACTCCTATACTAAGGACAAATATGCTCAATATCAACCAACAACTACATATCAAACACACCATAGGATAAGAAGCTTTTTCCTTTTGTACGGCCTCCAAATGTTGCCACACTATTAAAAATAGAATTACAACATCAAGATGGTTATTTAGGTTGTAAAATCAAATCAATCAAAGGCAGGCCCAAATTGGAGTCTAAAATGAGAATGTGGGACCCATGCCAGAAATTCTGGAATTGACTTTAATAAAAGGTCCTATTTACCTTCCAAAACTTATATCCATAAATGGGACCAATTTGGGGATAGAAACATCCCAAAAATATAACATGCATGAAAACACCGTTTAAAGTCAAAAAGAGAAGGCTGGAAGTCCTTTCCAGGAAAAATTACCTCAACTGAGTGATCCCAACTGTAACACCCCAATTTTCTTTTAGGGTTTTTCTAAAGGATTGCCAAGTGATCCACATTATCTATGAAGTTCTACGTAAGCTATTGATTAAGACGTCTTACATAATTAAGCTAATTGAGTACACATCGAGCTTAAGTAGCAAGGATAACATAGGTTCTTAAAGTGAGACAAGATTACGAACCCACGGAAGAGGGAAAAAAAGGCGTAGCACCAACTTGAAATAAGAGGTGATGCACCTACTTGGACTAAGTAGGTGATGCACCTACTTGGACCAAGTAGGTGACACACTTACTTGGGGTGGACCCCACGCTGCCACGTAGAAGCTTTGGATTGGACGCATGGATGAGGTGTCACCCTAGGGGCTAGACACGTGTCACCCCTAGGGGCTGCCACATGTCACCTTCAAGGATCCAAGGACTCTTACCAAGGCGAAGGATACACCAAGGACTCTAAGCAAGGCAAAAGATCCATCGAGGACTCTAACCAAGGAGAAGGACACACTGTGGACTCTACCTAAGGAAAAATATAAGCCAAGGATTTAAACCATACTCGCGAGCTGACGAAGGGAATTGAATTGAACTGTAATCTAGTGGAGTAAATCAGGGACTTGAACAGTAACTTATAGAGAGAATCAGGTACCTTAACCAAGAATAAGAAATGAGTTGACTATATTTAGGATTAGCGGCCAAGTGAGTATCAAGGAGAGAACACCATATCGTGTGCCATCAATAAATCATTCCAAGACTATCAGACCAAAGTCTGCTATGTCATTCTACAGGGAGCTAAGCCATTAGAAATAATATTGAAGAGATTAGAAGCCTATTGGCTCCAAATTACACAAGTACATGGCAATCACCAGTGTACTCCTATACTAAGGACAAATATGCTCAATATCAACCAACAACTACATATCAAACACACCATAGGATAAGAAGCTTTTTCCTTTTGTACGGCCTCCAAATGTTGCCACACTATTAAAAATAGAATTACAACATCAAGATGGTTATTTAGGTTGTAAAATCAAATCAATCAAAGGCAGGCCCAAATTGGAGTCTAAAATGAGAATGTGGGACCCATGCCAGAAATTCTGGAATTGACTTTAATAAAAGGTCCTATTTACCTTCCAAAACTTATATCCATAAATGGGACCAATTTGGGGATAGAAACATCCCAAAAATATAACATGCATGAAAACACCGTTTAAAGTCAAAGAGAGAAGGCTGGAAGTCCTTTCCAGGAAAAATTACCTCAACTGAGTGATCCCAACTGTAACACCCCAATTTTCTTTTAGGGTTTTTCTAAAGGATTGCCAGGTGATCCACATTATCTATGAAGTTCTACGTAAGCTATTGATTGAGACGTCTTACATAATTAAGCTACTTGAGTACACATCGAGCTTAAGTAGCAAGGATAACATAGGTTCTTAAAGTGAGACAAGATTACGAACCCACAGAAGAGGGAAAAAAAGGCGTAGCACCAACTTGAAATAAGTAGGTGATGCACCTACTTGGACTAAGTAGGTGATGCACCTACTTGGACCAAGTAGGTGACACACCTACTTGGGGTGGACCCCATGCTGCCACGTGGAAGCTTTGGATTGGACGCATGGATGAGGTGTCACCCTAGGGGCTGGACACGTGTCACCCCTAGGGGCTGCCATATGTCACCTTCAAGGATCCAAGGACTCTTACCAAGGCGAAGGATACACCAAGGACTATAAGCAAGGCAAAAGATCCATCGAGGACTCTAACCAAGGAGAAGGACACACTGTGGACTCTACCTAAGGAAAAAGATAATCCAAGGATTTAAACCACACCCGTGAGCTGACGAAGGGAATTGAATTGAACTGTAATCTAGTGGAGTAAATCAGGGACTTGAACAGTAACTTATAGAGAGAATCAGGTTCCTTAACCAAGAATAAGAAATGAGTTGACTATATTTAGGATTAGCGGCCAAGTGAGTATCAAGGAGAGAACACCACATCGTGTGCCATCAATAAATCATTCCAAGACTATCAGACCAAATTCTGCTATGTCATTCTACAGGGAGCTAAGCCATTAGAAACAATATTGAAGAGATTAGAAGCCTATTGGCTCCAAATTACACAAGTACATGGCAATCACCAGTGTACTCCTATACTAAGGACAAATATGCTCAATATCAACCAACAACTACATATCAAACACAGCATAGGATAAGAAGCTTTTTCCTTTTGTACGGCCTCCAAATGTTGCCACACTATCAAAAATAGAATTACAACATCAAGATGGTCATTTAGGTTGTAAAATCAAATCAATCAAAGGCAGGCCCAAATTGGAGTCTAAAATGAGAATGTGGGACCCATGCCAGAAATTCTGGAATTGACTTTAATAAAAGGTCCTATTTACCTTCCAAAACTTATATCCATAAATGGGACCAATTTGGGGATAGAAACATCCCAAAAATATAACATGCATGAAAACACCGTTTAAAGTCAAAAAGAGAAGGCTGGAAGTCCTTTCCAGGAAAAATTACCTCAACTGAGTGATCCCAACTGTAACACCCCAATTTTCTTTTAGGGTTTTTCTAAAGGATTGCCAAGTGATCCACATTATCTATGAAGTTCTACGTAAGCTATTGATTAAGACGTCTTACATAATTAAGCTACTTGAGTACACATCGAGCTTAAGTAGCAAGGATAACATAGGTTCTTAAAGTGAGACAAGATTACGAACCCACGGAAGAGGGAAAAAAAGGCGTAGCACCAACTTGAAACAAGAGGTGATGCACCTACTTGGACTAAGTAGGTGATGCACCTACTTGGACCAAGTAGGTGACACACTTACTTGGGGTGGACCCCATGCTGCCACGTGGAAGCTTTGGATTGGATGCATGGATGAGGTGTCACCCTAGGGGCTAGACACGTGTCACCCCTAGGGGCTGCCACATGTCACCTTCAAGGATCCAAGGACTCTTACCAAGGCGAAGGATACACCAAGGACTCTAAGCAAGGCCAAAGATCCATCGAGGACTCTAACCAAGGAGAAGGACACACTGTGGACTCTACCTAAGGAAAAATATAAGCCAAGGATTTAAACCATACTCGCGAGCTGACGAAGGGAATTGAATTGAACTGTAATCTAGTGGAGTAAATCAGGGACTTGAACAGTAACTTATAGAGAGAATCAGGTACCTTAACCAAGAATAAGAAATGAGTTGACTATATTTAGGATTAGCGGCCAAGTGAGTATCAAGGAGAGAACACCACATCGTGTGCCATCAATAAATCATTCCAAGACTATCAGACCAAAGTCTACTATGTCATTCTACAGGGAGCTAAGCCATTAGAAATAATATTGAAGAGATTAGAAGCCTATTGGCTCCAAATTACACAAGTACATGGCAATCACCAGTGTACTCCTATACTAAGGACAAATATGCTCAATATCAACCAACAACTACATATCAAACACACCATAGGATAAGAAGCTTTTTCCTTTTGTACGGCCTCCAAATGTTGCCACACTATTAAAAATAGAATTACAACATCAAGATGGTTATTTAGGTTGTAAAATCAAATCAATCAAAGTCAGGCCCAAATTGGAGTCTAAAATGAGAATGTGGGACCCATGCCAGAAATTCTGGAATTGACTTTAATAAAAGGTCCTATTTACCTTCCAAAACTTATATCCATAAATGGGACCAATTTGGGGATAGAAACATCCCAAAAATATAACATGCATGAAAACACCGTTTAAAGTCAAAGAGAGAAGGCTGGAAGTCCTTTCCAGGAAAAATTACCTCAACTGAGTGATCCCAACTGTAACACCCCAATTTTCTTTTAGGGTTTTTCTAAAGGATTGCCAAGTGATCCACATTATCTATGAAGTTCTACGTAAGCTATTGATTGAGACGTCTTACATAATTAAGCTACTTGAGTACACATCGAGCTTAAGTAGCAAGGATAACATAGGTTCTTAAAGTGAGACAAGATTACGAACCCACAGAAGAGGGAAAAAAAGGTGTAGCACCAACTTGAAACAAGTAGGTGATGCACCTACTTGGACTAAGTAGGTGATGCACCTACTTGGACCAAGTAGGTGACACACCTACTTGGGGTGGACCCCACGCTGCCACGTGGAAGCTTTGGATTGGACGCATGGATGAGGTGTCACCCTAGGGGCTGGACACGTGTCACCCCTAGGGGTTGCCACATGTCACCTTCAAAGGAGGTATATACATGCATATATTAATGACTAAGAAGTCATTTTTCTGCCTTACACTTAGAAATTTGAGAGGAAAAAACTTAGAGAAAAGAGAGAGGCTGCCACAGATTTGGCTTGAAACAAGGTAAGTCCTCCAATTTTGTTCCATAAATTAATTTTCTAAGATATTTTTTGGTTAAGTAGCGGTGTTTAACAACGTAAAATTTATAGTTGGGGTAGCGAGGACGTTCGTTTTCTTGGTAGCAAACCCGATTTTGGATATGGATACTGTTAGTAAAATTAGTATAACTCCTTGTGTAAAGCTTCGCTTTGAGTGATTCAATATGTTTTGGAAAGATATTGCATAGGGCTATAACTTTCATTTAGTCTCGAAAACCATTTTTTGCTTTTAGCTGCTCGAAAAAGGGTGATGAAGTATAGGGGAGGTGCTGCCCAGATTGTGTTTCGAAAATCCTACAGGGATAGCTGTTGGTATTTTGGGCATATCTTTGTGTACAGAATTGATATAGGGGTTATTCAAAATTGTATACGACCCTAAGACACATGTCTATAACTTTCATTGAGTCTAGCCTATTTTCCCCATTTACCCCTTCGAAACGGAGCAACAATACGAGACAGTAGGTTGTCTAGAATTTCCGATTTGAATAGTTTTGGCTGATTTTTATTGATTTCATGTTTAGTTTCGATATGATGATACTCTTAAAATTAAGTAGATATTTGATTGTGTATTTAAGTTGTATATGTACTTATACAATATAAGAAGAACTATTTGATAAAGGGATTTTGGTTGGTCTATATCGGAGAGGAAGTGAACTCCCCGAGTTGTGGTTGAACTTGTTATGTGCTAAAACGCCAAGGTTTGTGTATAAACTTGAACTTGAAATATTTTATTTTCTGAAATTTGAAGTATTTTGATGGGTTGTTTCCTTGCTCCTTATTTTGTATTTTGGTATGACTATTATCTCAAGTATTGCAAAACTTTCGCTAAACTGTCCACTTGTACGAATTGCTTGATCATTTTGCATTCTTGATGGGACTTTGTCCTTCTTGTTACGGTGACTTGTCATCGATATTGGCATGTCTCTCGATTAGGATCTTGCCCATCTTGACTTTGGATTTACATTTCGTCTTGACGATGGAGTTTCGCCCATTCTCGAGTACGAGTGGGAAGCCACTTTCAACATGGTTCTTGATTCTCTTGATATTGGGTGACGACCCTTCTTGATATGGGCTTCGGTCCTTCTTTATTTTGGGGCTTCGGTCTGTCTTGATATTGATTGTGCTTAGTGTGAAGGCATGACGTACCTATTGGGCGAAATTAATTATTTGACAACTCTTTTGAATTGAGTTATAAGTTTCTTGATACTTGAGCCTTTGAATATTGATATTGATATTTTGAAACTCTTCAAGGTTTGTATTCGATAATTTGATATGCTTGTTCACTTGGGCTTTCTTTTACCTTATTGAGTCACCTGCAATGAACAAGGGAATTGAAGAATTTAATGGCTCCAAGCCCAAAGTTTTTACACCACTAAGCTTTATGCTTAGCGATAGTTGTTTTTATATCGTAGGTAATGTGCGGGACGAGGTATGAAGATGGCATTTGGAGTAGACTTTTTGGAGCCCTTGTGAAGATCACATCTGCATGTGCATCTAGTTTTTATAAATATTTTGGAGGACTTGTACTTGATACATGCGGCACGTATGTATGAAATTTTGAAGGCTTGTAAAAACAAAATTATATGTTTGTAACTTGAACAGGGTGACTAGTTTTGCTACTTTGGAGTGTGCTTTTAACTCCAGTCATGCCTGTACTACGTTTATATTTTGTCTTGTCATTTTGCACAAAGGAAGATAATAGTTTTGTAATAACTACTGGTTCGAGTTTTGTGTATTTTTATGGACCCGCAAGGGTGTTGACTATTTGTGATTTAAAAAAAAACTACCCTTGTATTTCGTAAGTGGCATCCTCCCAAAGGGGGGGTGCTACACCAATAATTCCCGAATACTCTAACGCATTCCCACAAATTTTTTGAATACTTCAGATTTTGAATCACCTCAAATGGAGTTGTAAAACTCTCAAAAATCGCCAACTGAAATTTTGAGACGGGGCTGAGTTTCCATCTAGTCTTAAATGAAAAGACCCGATGAACTTGCTCATCACATTTGCTGGGACTAGGGTGGCAATCGCGACCCTAGGAAAAATGACCATCGCGATTGTAGTGGTCAAACCTTGCGATCATGAGGACCAATTTTGGTCAACTCACACAAGAAGCCCATTGTGATGTGGGCTAGAGGCCCACACGATAGCAATGGCCTGGGTACAGTTCCCTCCGCGACCGCGAAGGCATCATCTTGATCGTGATGAAGTAATTTACCTAAACCAAATGCTAGTGCATCCTCTAGAACACCAAGTATTCAAGTCCGCGACGGGGTGCCTAGAATTCCTTCAGAACCATGTGCATGCAAACGAGATATGCTACCTCACCAAATTCGACATTCTACACTCAATGATGATGTCAAAACTTCCAACCAAGGTCTTCTTGACAAACAATGAGTCCCACACCCAAGTGCCATTTTTAGCCAACTTCCACAGAAGGGCTCGAAATTAGCCCAAAATCCTCGAGATCTGCATAAATAGTCATTTTAGATTAAACTCGACGTTTTGAAGCTTACAAAACCATCAAAAATCCATTATGACGTCGTCTTCTTGAACTTTTGACCAAAGTCAACTATCCAAGTTTCAGAATGCTCCAAAACGCAGAAATTTACATAAAAACCAAACAAATGACCAGGTAACTAAACTGTAAGTGCCACCAAGTCATAAATGACTTGGGATTGTTATAGAAATATTTTAAATGATGAAAAGAAGACATTGACATAAAAATGACTAGTAGGATCATTACATAGCCTTTATTTTAAATTATTATAGTTTACCATGATAAGTGATTAAAAATGCATACGAGCAATACATAAAATCCAATTTTGATGAAAAATAAGTAATCTAAGAGTTAAAGTATCACTTACTTGAAAATTGGAAAGCCTTTAATTCACTTGAGGAATTAAAACTATACAAATGATTCTCAATGGACTCAATATTGAATATCACAACATGATCGGTTAGGAAAAGTATGGAGAAGTAGAAATATGATTGTATAAGTATTGTAGAGTTAATTTCAATATACGTCTTGATTAGGTTGATTCTAACTCTTGTATTGTATGAATACACTTCCCCGCATATGTAGTGGATAGACAATGAATATAAAGTCAAAGCTTATTCATAATAGTCTCACGTTTCTCATAATATCAAAGCTTTAACCTCTTTTTCCGCTACAAAAACCTTGATTACAAAACTCTCACTCTGTACCTCCTCATTACACCATCTCATTGTTTGACTCCATAAATTTCAAGCCATCAAATGAATTGATATGGAGAACTCGGATATTGCAAATCATTCAAGTCGTGGGATTAGCCTATCTCATCAAGAATGAACCAAAGGCAGTGATTTCTGAAGAAACACTTCCACCAGTGGCAAAAGCAGTGACAAAGCCATTGACAGTAATGATTAGAAAGACAAAATGTTCTACTAAGAAGTTGGATATATGGTACTCTAAGAAGAGACTATTTATCTTATTGTAGGCTACAAAACTGCCAATTAGGAAATGTGGGAAACATTAAAAGGACTTTACCTTTAGGCCAGTGAGAAAAAAAATTAATTGAAATAATAACTTCAAACTATTAAATTGGAGAATAAAACTACAATGAATTCTTGAAAGAATTCAAAAGTATATATGATGATTTAGCAGCCATACACAAATGAATTGATGAGGATAGAATAGTGATGAATTTTGTTAGAGGATTGTGCCGAAAGTACAAAACTTTTCATACTGTCATATTTGTCAAACCAATCATCCTATCTACTATGAACCAGTTAGTCAACGCTCTAAGGGATTTTAATCTCAAAAAGATGACGGAGAAGACTCAAAACGGGTCAATTACAACATAACCTTTACAATTCAAAGGTCAAACAACTACATTGGAAGAGAAACCTCCTATCCAAAGAGAGATGTAATATGAACTATACTTAAAAGGGAAGAGGATTCAGAGATGAAAAAAAGAGTTTGTTCCTGGTCAAATTTGTGATAGAAATAATCACACTACATTAAAATATTTCTATTAATAGGATTTTTCATATCAAGCATATGCGGACTTGCCTCAAGACATCAATTTACTTACATGATCCCAATAATGGAGACAATTTAGTGTATGTAGATTCACAAGCAAGTACTCACATGGTAAACTCTTTAAGTAAGCTAACTAATCTAAAACCTTATAAAGGAACTGGCAAGATAGTGGTGGAAAGTGAAAGTGAACTTAATATTACACACATTGGCAGTGGAAGCATGTCTTGTTTAAAATTGAATATGGTTCTAGTAGTTCTTGAACTTAAGATGAAACTTTGGTCAGTAAATAAACTAAGGACAATTCATGTACAATTGAGTTTGATGAATCAACATTTAATGTAAAGAACAAAGCAATAGGGAATCAATTGGCCAAGGGAACTAGCTAAAAGAAGAGATATTTGACAAGAAGGAGTAGTCTCAGTTCTAGTGATGTTTGGCATGCCAGACTTGTGCATCCAAATTCAATATTTTTAGAAAGTTTTAGATAGGAATAAGTGTATCAATATCACTTGTTGGAATAAAAATCCTACAGTTTGTGTTAGATGTCAAATGAAAAAAGATTGTAAAGTTCCTTTTGGCTTAAAAAATAAATTTGAGATGGAGGTAGAGATTTTTCTAGCTCAAAGTTCATTATGTTGAGTTTTAGTATTTTTTCCTTCCAATGTGGATAAATAAAAGCTCAATTTGGACTAGCCCACTTTTCCCATAAGCTCAATTCTTATGGTGAATATGAAAGACTTCTTTTAGGTATTATTTGAAGTATCAACAAGAGAATAGTAGCCACACAAGAGAGAAGAGAGAATAGAGTGCAGATTTTCGCACCTCATTTTCAGCCTTAGCAGCCATTTTGAAATCGCGATTCCCGCTTCGTTCTTTTTCTGTTTGAGCTATTTTTTGGACATCTTGTTCCTTTCAATTTAATATTTAATTTGGAACTTACATAGTTGGATTTGGAGTCCTGTAGCTCCATTTTTATTTCATGAACAGTAGCTACATTTTGGTGATTTTGCTCCTTTTACCTCTCTCATTTTTGGTGCTATTTTGTAGTTGTTGTTTCTCTTTTTTTGACACTTATTTGGTGGTTGTTGTTTCTCTTTGTTTGACACTTATTTGGTGGCCATTTTGGAGAACACTTTTGTAACTCTTGTTGATTATAGTGGAGCTTTTAGTCCCGTGATTTTTACTCTTCACACCGAACAAGTTTTCCACGTAAATCTTGGTGCCTCGTATTGTTGATTTGATTTTTCTTTCTATATTTATTTTTGGTGATTTTTTTGCTGCCCCAAACTTTTGTTTGTTCTTGCATTAGTTTGCCTTCTCTTGGTTCAAATAGAAGGGAAAGTTTTGATTTGGGTTTTCTTCCGCTATTGCCCTATGGTGCACCTTTATTTGGTGTTTGCCTTTTCCAACACATTAATAATTTGAAAAACAGTGTTATCATTAGTCACATATCTTGTTCAAGTACATCTGAACAAAATGATATTACAGAAAGAAAATACAAATATATGGTAGCTAAAAACTTATTTAACATTGTTGTTTCATGCGAAATTGTCATTATTTATGTAGGTGGAAGCCTTTACTATAACTGTGTCTACGATAAATTATCATCTTTAATATTTAATAAGGAAACACCTTTTCATAAACTTTATAAAGCTCATTCAGACTAAAACATTTTAAAGGTATTTGGATGCAAGTATTTTCCCTACATTAAAGGAAAATACAAGTTCTCTACAAAATCATATCCCCATATTTGCATTGTATACAACAGTCTTTGCAATGGATATAGTTGCTGCTATCCATCCACAAGAAGAGTGTTTGTATCAATTCATGTCAGCTTTGTATGATTGTGTAAATTATTTTTACACTATCAAATCTTAAAATGTCGACTTAAAAATGAAGTAATCAAAATTTAAATTGATATGTTAATCACCATCAATTACAATCTCTACCTATCATATATATATAGTTGATTGATTAAGGGGTACATTACATAATATTAGTATAGAATCTTCTTTAATTGTATTTATCATATATACTACTTACCATCTATATTATTTTACCATGTATAGTTTTCTTGTAACCTAATAAGAAGATAATCTCTTTCACTCAAATCATATAGAAATCATGGTTTTTCCTTTGTTCATATGGTATGAGCGCTTTCAACTTTTTTGTCTTTCTTTTTTTCCCTCTCCTCCAACTCACATGTTCTTTTTCAGTCCATTCTAATGGATTCACATAATCAACGCCCAATAATGAAACTTGATGAAAAGAACTATTTTTTGTGGGCTTCATATTTTCAAAAAAAATTTAAGGGAACCTTGCCCAAATCAGAAACCATGACTGATAGTTCAGCAGTCATTTCATATGGTGTATGTCTGACTCAAAGGTGCGTACTTGGATCATGAAATCCATCGACAACAATATTGCTTAGAATCTCACTCCTATGTCATCTGCTCATGCGATGTGGGAATACCTTGAAAGGATCTATCAACGTAGTAATAATGCACGAATTTATCAGCTACAACAATCTCTCACATCTCTTTCTCAAGAGACCACCAGCATTCAAGAATTTTATTGTTCTATCAAATTAATTTGAAATGAGATGGACATGATTGATGACACAAGTATTTAGGCAGGGGCGCTCAACACGGTTCTTAATTTACATCAGAAATATCATTTTTGTACATTCCTTATGAAGTTCTCAACTGTAACTCAATGTCATTGCTCGATAATGTCCTTGTTGATCTTCTTGTCGGAGAGACTCGTCTTGCCTCTCTCTCGTCTCATAATTGCCCTCTTAATTCCTTTGTTGCTTACAAAGGGATGTATTTTAATGTGTTTACTATTGAGTGCTTCAACTGTCATAAAAACGATCATTATGCTTCTCATTGCTGCAGCTAGAGAAGGTCTACCTCCAAATGATTTTGTCGATATTGCAAGAAAAATGGTCATTTGATCAAATATTGTTGGACTTGTTCACCATGTCTTGGTCATTCAACCACTCCCATTACTTTTACTTCCAATCCTTTTGATAGTTCCTCATCTTCTATACCTACTTACCTTGTGAAACATATTATCAAAGGTCTTCATGTTGAAGGTTTTGGTAAGCCTAAGTTGACTATTCCTTGAAATATGGATTCATATGTCACTCATCACATGACTAGTGATTTGAAAACCTTTTCTTTCTTCAAGCCTTTCTCCAATTTTGTCACTATCACTGTTGCCGATGGAATGAACCTCAACATTCAAATGACAATTTACAATTTATTTTTCCTCATTGTTCTCATTTAGTCTTATCTAATACTATTTATGTCTCTAAATTATTTGCTAATTTGAATTCTTGTTAATTAACTTGTTAAAAACAAAGTTTCTTTCTCACCTAATGATTGTCTTATTCAAGATTTGAGAATCGGGAAGGTGATTGGTCAGGGACGTAAACAAGGGGAACTCTACATATTGGATTTGGGCTCATCCTTTTAACTCTCACAAGTGCTTTCTTGCTCCGTCTTATTAGGAGATCAACTCAACCAATATTCTTTGAAAACTGTGGCATAGGTGATTGGGACATTCTCATACTCAAAATCAGACTTCTTTGTTTTCCTCTGGAGATTTAGTTTCTAAAATTAATTTTAAGAATAATGTTAGTGTTGATTGTGAATTTTGTGCTCTTGCAAAATTACATTTGTTTCCTTTAATAAAAGTATTCATCATATTACCTCTCCATTTGAACTTATTCACGGTCATATTTGAGGTCCTGAGCTCCAAGTCACTTTCTCACAATTTTTATTATGTAATATTTTTGGATGATGTATCTCATTTTGTCACGATCCAAATGCAGGTGTGATGAGACTTATCCATTCCCACTAGATAGGTCTGACTAAACCCAACATTTGCAAAATAAAATAAGGAAAAAATTTAAATAGATAAATACAAGGCAAAAGCGGAAATCTTAGTTAACTACAAAATTCTCCAACGACTGGTTGACACATGTACAAGCATCTAAATACAACGATATTGAAATAAATACAAGTCTTCAATCTTTGTCTCTCGAATAGAACAGAGTAAAAGTAAAGAGGAATGAGAAAGATCGTTGGCATGGACATCTACCTTTCAAATCGCCTTTGTAAGCCTCGGATGAAAGGAAAGAAAACTGAATCATTTTCCGAGCTCGGAACCTAAAAACTGAATCATTTTCCGGGCTCGGAACCTACACAAGTGTAGATAGCGAGTGAGTACAACTGACACAGTACCCAACAAGCGAACAACTAATACTAAGCAAGCTAATAGAATGCAAGTACTACTGTCATACCAATCAAACCCCTCAGACCACAACTTGCATAGAAATCAGCCCAGTCTAACAGTTCTAACATCACAAGTACATCTATATCCTCAATGGTACAACTCAAGCCTCAGTCAAATTACAACAGTCAAGAATATAGATCAGAGGATATCAGGGATAAAATAGTACAAAAGTGGCAAAAGATGTATGATGCAATGTAATGCAATGCAATGTCACATGTAATGATGCATGGCAATCTTAATGATACACATCCGCTAACTAGTAGGCCGAAACCCATGGAGGCCACACATGGACCATGTATCCATCGGAACCAGTTCCCTTTAGCACACATATCAATTGCCGAAACCATTTTACTTTGGCATCGCCAGAACTATTTCCCTTTTGCATAATCATCTCTCGCCAGAACCATTTTCATTTTGGCATAATCCTCAAATCAATTTCCATCTAAAAATATTCAAACCAATGCAAATAAGCAATTTTCATGCAAATCAAAATGATGGAATTATATAATAAATAAGTCACAACAATATATTCAAGTATCCACAATAAGTCAAAGGTCTAATCATATCGAAAGGTCTAATCATATAGATCACACCATGTTACATCACCACATTTGTCATTTATTACCCCATTTTTTGTTATCAAGTTCAATCAAATAATCAAATAGTCTCAAACCACTTCCCATTACCCCCCAACATACAAAACAAGAATACATGATCATATAAGCTTAAACATAAGTTTAGAAGTTCACTTGCCTCGAATTAACCCCAAACTACTCCGAACTCTGAGCTTTTCCCTTATGCTAGCATTCTGAATCAATAAAATATATTCAAATATGCAATTCCAATAAGTATACAAGTCTAACGATACCCAAATCATAATTTTTGAAAATCAGGCCAAATTCTATCTAAAAAACCCAATTCCAAAAACAAACAGAAAACCCAAAAAATTTTACATGAAAACAATCCTTGAAGTATTTGAAAACTATTAGTGAAAATCAATTTGAATTTGGAGTTGAAATCAGCCCTTAAACACCATTTCAACAGAATTGCATGTTCTTGGTGAAAACCCCTAAATCAAAGTTCTAAAATCAAGAATTCGGAGTAAAATTCACATTACAATTACTGGTATTGAAGGATTGATATCAAACTCACTTATGCACACCAAGATTCTCAAACAACCCCTTAAAAATTGCTTCTATCGAGCCTCTCTAACTCCAAAAATAGAGGAAATGGCTCTATTCCCAAACTTGGGGAAACTCTAATGTTTTAGGGGTTCATTATCATCAGCAAATGCGGACAACTTACTCCCTGAACAAGGAGGTAGACTCAGAAACTCTTCGCGAACATGGTCATTACTCCGCAAAGGCGGAGAAGAAAGATCATATACTCCACGAACGCGGCCTAGGGCCCGCAAATGCGAAGCCTAACTGCTCTACCCATCGCGAACATGGTCACCTTCTCTGCAAATGCGAAGGGTTAAATCATAGGCACTAGATAACAGCTAAAAATATAAGTCTCCAAATCACGGAATTAACCCTCAAGATTTATTCGGAATCTCGTGCATGCAAATCATATATGCTACCATACTAATTTCAACGTTCCAGACTCAATGGAACCATCAAAATTTGAGTTTAAGGTCTCCTTGACCCAGAACTCAAAATATCGCAACTAAACTAATTTAAGCCTTACAATTCCAAAACGAGCTCGGGAGTTGCAAAAAGTCAAGCAATGTCACTCCTTTGCCTAAAACCATCCTCTGAATCCAACGAAGTCATCAAAATTCCATTTCAAGCATTGAAATTTCAAAAGTTGACCAAAGTCAAATCTCAAATTTCTAATTTAAGACCGTGAATCTTCGTTACAACTCCAAATCTAATTCTATCAATGCCCTTAGACCAATTTCCACATTCTAGAGCTGCTAGAATCGATGGAATTTCGTTCCGAGGCTCATAGCTCCGGCTGGTCTCAAATACCACTTTTAAACACTTTAAAAATGCAAAACTTCTAAAACTCCAGCTTATCAAAGGATCTCCTAAAACCAACACCCAACACTGTTCAGAAATAATTCGGGGCAATTATAGGAAGGGCTAAAACGGAAATTTTAAAAAAGTTTTCAAAAATGACTTTTAGTGTCATTACATCATCCACCATTAAAAATCATATTCGGCCTCGAAACTAAAGTGAAAAAAGTACTTGAAGTCTCAAAGAGCTACAGATCTCCTACGATTGTTCATTCTTCTTTAACACAAATATAATTACCATATGATTCATAAGAAATCCAATAAAAATACTTATGATAACACAAAATGCTAAGGAACTCAACTTGAAGAGAGTGACATGAGCACCTTTGAGCTTAGATGATTAGGCAAGTGGGTGGCACACATAAAATGTGAAGGTTATACTCCATGATTCAAATGAACTAACTTGATCTTTATAGAAGAAGCGCGTGACATAGATGGTGCCTTAATGACAAAGGGTGTTTTAGCTTCACATACCTTTGGTACTTTCTAGCTAAACGTAGTATCGTGAGTCACCAATAATTAAACTCAATTATATGTATATATGTTCATCAATAACCCATAGGTTCATCAACAATTCATTCCAATATTTTTCACTTATACCCAAACTAATCCAATTTTTTAACTATCACTTGGAGTGAACTCCTTATTTAGTTTTTCAATTTACAAGGTTCAATATTAATTATGCCCATGAAACACCCAAAAATTTCACTTTTATCAACAATTCACTATTCATCTTCTTCCTTTTTTGAGAATCCTAATTCATCACAAAATTATTTCGAAATCTAGTGTAATAATTCTAATTAAATGATGATTTCTACTTTACACTACATCCAAATACATTGCTCAACCACTGATATTGTGTGTTTCTTGGAAACTCCTTGTTGTCTTGGAATTCAAAGAAACAAGCAATGGTGTCTAATCATCGATCGAAGCAGAATATCATGCCATGTCGACTACTTGCAGTGAAGTGGCTTGGTTGCGTCGTTTGTTGGCTGATTTTAGCATTCATTTCTCCTCTTCCACTCCCATTATTGTGATAATAAAAGCGTTTTCAAGAGTGTCTCCAACCCTGTTTTTTAATGAACGAATCAAGCATATTGAGATTGATTGTCATTTTTTTATGGTCAGAGGGAAGTAATTATATTATAATAATAAATTGGGCAGCGTCCTCCCTTGTTACCAAGGGATGCACGGTAGTAATAGATTGGGTCACATCCCGGCCCTAGAATATAATATTTCCAACTTTAATTGTTCTAGAAAAAGTAATTTCTAAAATGTCTACAGGTAATGCTTGTTGAGCACACATTGGGGGAACTTCCAAAATGGTTGGAACATCAAAAACTACATTCCACATTCCCTCCTTCAGGGATTGATTTTTACTTTGTTCAAAGAAAATTAATGTCGGTCATATTTCTCTTCCTCACGTTTCCTCTAGAGATCAACTGGCGGATTTTTTCACCAAGTTTCAAACGAAGAAACAACATGAGTTCTTTATAGGAAAACTGTTGGTTGACCATCATCAGTTTGAGGAGGGATGTTAATCACCATCAATTACAATCTCTACCTACCATATATATAGTTGATTGATTAGGAGGTAGATTGCATAATATTAGTATATATTCTTCTTTAATTATATTTACCATATATAATACTTATTATGTGTATAGTATTTTACCATGTATAGTTTTTTTGTAACCTTATAAAGAGATAGTCTTCTTTATTTTAATGATATATATAGAAAATCAAGGTTTTTCCCTTGTTCATAGGATGAACTATGTGAGATAGTTGACAATACCAGTTGCTCGTATAATGGCTCCATTCTCAAATAAATTGTATGATAAACATTAACTAACACTACAACCAAAGAAACATTTAGTGACAATAGATTTTTTTAGCGGCTATTGAATTAATGTAATATTGCCGCTAAATATAGTATAGCGGTAATTATATTTTTGTGGCTAAATAATTGGTGCAAAATTCTTTATCTATTATAGTGTGTATATATGTGTGTGTGAGAGAAACAATTTAAACTTGATCTTTTTGGGCTGCAGCAGCTGATGGAAATTAAGAATAAAATGAAATGTATAGCTAGCAACTCATAAAGTATTCTAAAAATGTAAGTCGAACAAATTCTCATAGTGACCACCTATATATACTATTTATTAGGGCTGTACAGGACAAATCGATAAACCGCACCAAACCGACAAACCGAATCAAACCGAAAAAAAAACCCGACTAGTGGTTTGGTTTGACTTGGTTTGGTGTTTGGAAAAAAAACTCGACCATTATAGGGTTGGTTTGGTTTTAACTAAAAAAAGTCAAACCGAACCCAAACCGACCCGATTATAAATATACTACTTTTAAATTATGTTATACATAAAAATATTTATTAAAATGTAATTTATAAATATTTTTTTAAAATTTTTTATAATTTTTATTTTCTTTCTTACATTTAGATTTGGACTTGAGAAATCCATCCAAATAATATACAAAAAAAGCCCATCTTATAAAGTTATATTATAAAGTTAAAACTTCAAAGAGTGTTCTGCCTCCATCTTATATGTTGATATTTTGTACTAAAACTCTTTTTAAGAAGCACAACTTTGTATTTTTTATTAGATATTATGAAAAATCCGAGAAACCCAAAAATACCCGAAAAACCCGAGAAAAATTAATATCGAAAAACCCGACTTTTATTGATTTGGTTTGGTTTATAGATTTAATAACCCGACACAAATGGTTTGGTTTGATTTGTAAAAAATCTGAATCAACCCGGTCCATGTATACCCCTACTATTTATGATGGTGTCAAAGTAGAGGAAATGAAACAAAACTATATGGCAGCTAAACATTGAAACAAATACCTAAAATCTAAAATTCTAAGAGAGAAGCATAATTCAAGAATGCCTATGATGGAGACAAAAACTATATGGCAACTAAACATGGAAACAAATAACCAAAATCTAAAATTCTAAGAGAGAAGCATAATTCAAGAATGCTTATGATGAAGATCAACCACATGTAAGAAAGGGGTGATGCAACAACACTTGTTTGAGATGGATTATCAACACTTCCTTGTGAATTTGTTCCAACAATATGTATATGAAATTTCTGCCCAATTTGGCAATGACCAGGAATTCCACAGACATAGTAGTAATCACCAGAGGATGGAAGAGTAATAGAGTCTTTGCCAGTATTGAATGTGGCAATTGGATCTGTAATTGTGCATGATTCATATTCTTGCCTACTCACTTGCATCACATTGTGGTACTTGTTGTTGTAGTTGAAAACTGCACATTGAACACCCTCAATTAGTCCATAGAAATTTAAAATTTAAGGCGTTTGTCCATGAAAAAAAAACTCACTTTTTTCTTTTTGAGTTAAACTCCGAAAAACACATTTGGCCATAAAATTTCAGAATTCAATCCAAATTTCCAAGAATTTAAAAAACAAGAAAAAAGGCATTTTTCACTTTTTTTTTACTCCATCAAAATCAAAAACAACTCCAACGTATATACATGGTCAAATATAACTTGAATTTTCAGATATCATTTCACTTTGAAAACAAAAATTGAGGCAGCCAATGCACTAAAGCTCCGGCTATACGCAAGGTTAAATTCACACTAATTTTCAGTGCAATTAAAGTTTGTGTCAAATTCAGTATAAATTTTCTTTCTTTCTTTGTTACTCCCTCCCTCTCTTGAGTGTCTTACCTTTTTTTATTATTATTTGTCCCAAAAAAAGTATCTTTTTCTATATTTAGTATGTTGACAATCCAAACATCTTACGTGTAAGTTTTAAACACAAGATTCAGAGAATATTTTAGCACACACATTTTTAATTTAAGATTACCATGAAATTCAAAAGTCTATCTTTATTTCTTAAATTTATGCCCGGAGAGAAGAATATTGATGCTACTAATGTACATGTATACATACACACGGATCTCCCAATTTGATTGTTGATTGTGATGGAGAAAATTAGCAATGTATTATAAAAATCAATATTAGAAGAGGTCAACATAAAAAATATATTTTAGAAACGTATACTTAATTAAAAAAAGTCATCAATATAGTTGCATTGAAGAATTTACTTGGAGGATTAAGTCCAGCATAAATAAAAAAACATATGTGGTTGTACATCAAGTCCTTATTCTCTCTTTAACAATCGTTCTGACCATAACGATCACGTTTCATTATATGTTTCTACAACAACTAAAAAATATTTCTATAACAACTAAAAAATAGACTAACATAATAATATCATTACAAAGAGGGTCAAAATTATAGCTTACTTAAGATGTCATTAACTTGAAAATTCTTTGATGAGGCCCATTGACTATAGTCGATGTTGCCTATAATCCAACCTTGAGAATCACCAACTTCATAAACAGCAGCTGTTGTGTAAGTAGCCATAATTGTAATAAAAGAAAGAAACATTATTGTTATTTTGGTGAAAGCCATTTGTTGAGAGAATTCTGGAAATACTAATGTTGTTAATAATTGCAAAACCCGTTTAAATAATCGTTGGAAAATCAATTATATATTATTTTGAAAAATTGTTTTACCAATTTATGGAAATTAATACTCTATAAAGGAAATTGTGTGTAATAAGTACTTAAAAATCACACAAAAAACTATTTTACTAGGAATTAAATAGATTGTGTTATTTGGAAATTTTGTTTTCTCAATTTATGGAAATTTAAAATAAAGGAAATAATGGCTTAACTACTTAATAGGAAATTGTCCAAACTAAAGCTTCCCAAAAGTGCAAAATTGTTTCCTCAAAAATAATATAGTGTCATACTTGGGGCTCTTGACTATTTCAACTCTTGAAATTATTTTGGTTAACTACGATAATTTAATTTATTAAAAAAGGAATTCCAACATTTTGAGACTTTTGACGTACTAATAAAGAAAAAAGGAAAACTTTAGAGATTCTTGGTTTTGTTTTTTGGAACTTCAAGAGTACTTGGAATTATATGTCCAAAAGTACTAAGCGTGTTTCCTTAAATTATATTCTTAGTAAGGCAAGGAGGTAACTAACTACTCCTATAAAAGCATCAATAGAGAACCACATAACCTTATTCATTCAAATCACTTAGTATTCAGACTCAGACATCTTAATTCTTCGTTAGTACATAAAAGTGTAGCTATGACTTTCTTCGGAAAAACAATGTTGGTCATGTTGGTGGTGGCGATGGCTGCTTGGGGATCCACCATGGCTACTGTGTATCAAGTTGGTGATTCTGCAGGGTGGACATTCAATTACAATTACAATGAATGGGCTTTTTTCAAGCAATTTCAAGTTGGTGATACCCTTGGTAAGATCTTTGTCATCATCTATGTTTTAGCTTGTAATTAATTTGAATCAATTAGTTAGAGTAGGGGAAATTTATATAGGATAACTTTCAAATTAATAGAGAGAAGGGGAAATTGGAATATATGTAGTACTAAAAGTATGTAAAACTTTAATATAATGTTAAAGTAGAGTGAAGTCAGATTAAATAGTCAATGTTTCATGTTACATTGTCAATTAAAACACACACATAATGAATCTGAAATTAAGTTCTTAATAAATTATTTTTACGAGTGAATTTTTAAACACTGAATCAAAATTATTGAGTTATATTGAATCCTGATCTTTTTATGCAGTTTTTAATTACGATCCTCAATTGCACAACGTGAGGCAAGTTGACATCAACGACTACAACTCATGCACTGAAATTAATCCAATTGCCAGCTTCAACTCCGGTAGTGACTCAATCACCCTCGACACTCCTGGCGTGGACTATTTCTTCTTGTGTGGCATTCCTGGTCATTGTGCATCTGGACTCAAATTTCATATCAAAATTAGTGCAACTCCAACAAGTATTCCAGTAACTCCGCCGCCTCCTAGGACGAGTACGAATACGAATAATCCTTATCGTGGTCATTTTCCTTCTTCAACAAACAATCCAACTCAAACTATGAAACCTCACTCTTCTGCAAGCACTGCTTATTCATTCAACATGTTATTCACATTGTTTCTTCTAGCCATGGTTTAAGGGTCATACAGTTTGTTTGTTTTTTCTCTTTAGGTCAATTTTTGTCTAGAATACATGGCACGCTTTTTTTTGTCCATTTATTTTGGAAGTTTTAGGTAGTCATTTAGTATTAATTTCTTGTAAGTTGTTTTTCTACCAATATATTAAAGACAATTTTAAATTATGATTTATAGTTACTATTAACAATAGTATTTTTTTCATTTACTTAATTATCTAATTAAGAGATCCGCATTACTTCTTTAACTAATTGGCCACTGTCAAGTAGGGTGTTCAAAACCAGTGTTTTAAAAATTGAGGGGGTGAAGCGGGCTAGTGATGAAGTGAGATATAAGGCTCGAGACAATATGAAGCATAGGCATCTTTAATTTTTTTAATTTACACTTTAATAAAATGACATAATAATACAAAAAAAAGTAGAAAGTACATTAAAAGTTTGATTAAATTAACGAGTGATAATTTATGTGTGAAACTTACACTCCCAATAATTTAGGTATAAAATTTTAAAAAAATAATTTAAATATATTTTTGACATTTCACTGAGTTACTCTATAAATAATAGATTTGTTGTACCTTATGTTGTTTGCTTTGTTTATTTGGAACAGTAAACTTTAAAGCAAACATATATAATATTTATATATTTTGAATAAATAGTGCTTTAATTTTGAGGTAGTGTTCAAGAGTCACTAATTCTTTGTTTGGGATCTTAACAAATTATTGATTTTCATTATCAGGATAAGAAATTCGGTGTTCTCCTTATTATATTTTTATTTGTGTATACACAAACGTATTCATTACTTAATTCGTCATCTATGAGCTCTTAAAGAAATTTAGGCAATAAATTTTTGTATTTTCAAATTTCACTTTGTGTGATTGAGATAATAATTAATAATTTAATATACTAAAAGCTAGAAAATTATTATTAGACAAAAGATACCCAAAGTTTTGAAAACTAATCATATTATACCCTAGCCAGTCAAGTGAGGACTCAATGCCTACAAATCACAGCGACACAAATTTTCCAACACATAGTTAAAGGGAAAAAAGATTGAAACATTTTCATCTTGAAAATTGAAGATTAATTGCATATTAAATTATTAATTAGTGTTCTGGGAGTTTTTAAAAATATAAATATCGAAAAAGTTATTATATTTAGACTTGGAATACTATATTTAAAATAGGTGGAAATATTGATAGAGTAAAAATGTTTTTTTTTCAAAGGATTATATAACTAAATCAATTTTAAGTAATAGTAGATGCAGGAGGACCTATCACTCCCAGACGTTAGCTAAAACATTTAAAAATTTATAAGAATTCATGATACTAGTATAGATTATTTTATTACAATCCAAAATTTATAAAAATCGGTTGAAGGGGTTGTGTTGATAAAGATTAAAGTATTATTGTAAAAAAAAATGTAGAGAGAGGGGAGTAAAAAAAAAAAAATCATTCAAGTGAGTGTATCTAACAAAGACTCACAAAATCTTTATTTACAAGATTGCATTAAGTAACATTAAAAGGTGCCATGACACTCCAACAAATTTGATTATTAGGGATAAATAATTTTGTCATATTTTTTGTCATAAATAATTTTGTGTGACGAAAAAAAATTCATCAATCAGTCGTCCTTAAACGTGGGTCGCTAAAAATCTACAGAGACAATTTAATGCGTCGTCGCTAAAAATGTTATATTAACTACAAAAAGACAATCATCCCCAAATGCATAAACATTTATGAAGAATTTATTTGTCATAAAAAGTGTATTATATTTGTAGTTGATAGTATGACTTTGTCACTAAAAATGTTCTTACTATCGACAAAACTACATTGTTACTAATTATTTCATTCAATCAGTGATGACACCAGTTATCTCTAAAGTTATATGTATTTTGTAGTTGAACAAATATAGTTTTGTGACTAATGATTGGTTTTTATATGAAAATTTTGTTTTGTCTTTAAATGTATAAATTGGAGACAAATTTATTATTATAAAAAAGATTAACAATTTTGTAGTTAAATCTATCATCATGTCACTAAAAGTATTGCTTTTACCGACAACATATAATTGTCACTATAAATTATCATGATTAGAGACAATTACAATTGTCACAAAATAAAAAATTAATTTGGATTCAATAAAGAGGGTACTGGGACAAAAAAAAGTTGTCACTAAATGTAGTCAACTTATCGCAAACTAATTTTTTCATGACGAAAATTTTTGTCTTGAAAAGTTTAATTAGTCGTTGCTAAAAGTTACTTTTAATGATAAAATATTTTTTCACTAATTACAAATATTTGATGACATTTAATTATTACATATTGATATTATTTTTTTAATTAGTGTGTTGAATAGGCTGAAAACTAAATAATAAAACATGCCGGATAACAATAAAATTCATCAATGATCATACAATTTAAAAGAACTAAAATTATACTAAGGTAATATTCATCCATGATCATACAATTTAAAAGAACTAAAACATTACAAGTTTCTTAAATAGAAATAAAATATGTCTAATAACAAGAAAATAATTGAAATATACTAAATGCTACTCCTAAACGAAGACAAATAAGTAGAGATTTCTTCCAAAGTCCCAATAATATGGGGATGCTTGGCTTTCAATTAGTCCTGATTCAATTTTCACCTTTTATACCTGTGCAAAAGAGAGAAAATAAAATTAATATTTAATTTAAAGTGTTCATACTAGGGTCAATAAGTAGAATCTGTAACACAATTTATGTCTTTCATATGTTGTAATTCTTAGTTTTATAAGCACTACAAAGACAAATCAAACATAATACAAAGATCATCTTGGGTGAGTAATGAGTAATACACATGTTCCTGCCAAACATTTGTTGAAGACTCCCTATTTTAGTTCAAGAGCAAGACCCAACATCTTTACGAACTGTGGACTGTAGAAGCTCACTGATAATGGCAAGTTCACTTGCTCCTCTGCTTGGGAAGTGATCAGACAGAATATGGACAAAACCAGGATCAACACTCACATCTGGCAGAAAAATATCCCCTTCAAAATGTTATATCTTGTATGGAGGGCCATTGGGGGAAAGTTACCTACCAAGGAAAAGATCACTACTTTTGGAGTGGAACCTGCAGCATGGTCATTTTGTATTAGACCAGGGCTAGATACTATGGATCACATCTTTGTAAGTGGTCATTTTGCAAGTTATATTTGAAAATGGTTTGCCTCAATTATTGGCAGCAGTCATGACCCTATGCAGCTGAGCAATTTGGTAATGAAATGGTGGTCTACAGAAGTTAAAAATGAGTGCACAAACTCATCATTTATGCTGCTGCTCCAATAGTTATTTGTGGGAACCTATGGAAAAAAATTGATTCCATAGGTTCCAACAAATAAATATTGGAGCAGCATAAATGATGAGTTTGTGCACCTCATTTTTAACTTATGTAGACCACCATTTCATTAACAAATCGCTCAGCTACATAGGGTCATGACTGCTGCCAATACTTGAAGCAAACCAGTTCCAAATATAACTTGCAAAATGATCACTAACAAAGATGTGATCAATAACAAAGATGTGATCAATAACAAAGATGTGATCAATAGTATCTCCCTATGTGAAATGGCATACCAACTGGACTGATCTGATTTCAATGGTGAAAAGGTGCAAACATGATGTCAAAATCACCAAAGTTATATGGAACAAACCTCCAGATCACATCCTAAAACTAAACACTGATGGAAGTGCTTTAGGGAACCCTGACAAGATTAGAGGAGGGGTATTCTTAGAGATCACTTGGACAATTTAATCTATGCATTTTCTACTCCTTTGGGTGTTGGAACCAATGATCAAACAGAGATTCAAGCAGCTAGTTTTGGGGTGTATTGGTGTGTTCAACATGGCTATCACAAAATCATCTTGGAGGTCGCCTCTGAGCTGCTTACTAAGTGGATTAATCAGAATGTTACAGCACCTTGAAAAGTTCAACACAACCAAAAAGAGCTCCAACAACTCTAGTTTTCCATCTCTTTTGTTGTCCGTGGATTCTTGTGCATGATCGAGTTCGAAGTTGTCCGAGTTCGAGTGTAGATTCGTGATCAAGAGGGCTCCAGTTTGTGCTCCACACAAGATCAATACCCATTTATCTCATTTTTTTATTTACTCCGCCTAGTTAAATAAGGCATGTGTGGATATGTGTTGTTTACCCAAATTCTGTTTTCAGTATGAAGTTGGATAGTAATTTTGTTTTCAGTAGGAAGTTGGATATGTAACATTGTGATTTATTTATTTATTTTATAATAGAAATCAACTGTTTGCCAATGTATCTTAGCATTATGTTTAAGGACTAAGATTATTCAAGTATTGAAGTTTGTTCATCTGAGCATTTGGATTCCAGTATTCCATTGTTCAAATCTTTTGACGTTCATTTTATATTTATGATTTTGTGTTGAAGTATTTATTTATTCCATCATTTTAATTTGGTTTCGAATGATAAGTTCATCAGCACTTGCCCCCCCGTATTTTATTTCGACTGCTAGTATTCTGCAAAATAGAACTCACTGTACTGTATTAACTTAATGCCCTTGTTGTCAACATTATTGTTGCAATAGAAAGTAGAGGTTGATGAAAAGAACGCATAGAAAAGTTAAAAAAGGAGGCACAGCTACCTTGTCAAATTGTCAAAAGCCACAGCTATAGGCAGCTATTTTGTGTTGAAACATGATAACGCGTAGAAAAATATTAACGCGTAAAAAATTCTCACGCGTTTTCTTCTCCTATAAATAGAGGGTCTCCTGCCCTCATTTACATCATCCCAAAAAGAGAGAGTAAGAATACAAAGAGAGTTATACACCAAGATAAATATTGTAGTCTTGAGTGTCCTCTTTAGTAGTTGTTCCTTTTACAAGAGAGAAGTATTAATTGTTGTTTTCTCCTTGTATTTGAGAGTTGTGTACTCTATATTAAAATAGTGAGATCCTTCTACCCCGTGGTTTTTTCCCTCTATCTTTTAGAGGGGTTTCCACGTAAAATTCTCGTGTCTAATTTATTTTCATTATTTTCATTATATCAAACTTTAGTTGTGGTGCTTCCTCCCCCCAACAGTGGTATCAGAGCCCTCGGTTATTCTGTCTATTTTATGCGAAGGTACTAACTGTGAATAGTAACTTTTTGTGAATAGTAAAATTTGGTGAATAGTACTATTCACGTGAATAGTAAATTTTGGTGACGGTACAGTTTGTCACGATTGTTCGCAAAAATATTCAAAAATGATCTAGAAGGGTGTGAAGCAAGTAACAATGTCGAGTACAACAAAGTTTGACGTTGAGAAATTCAATGGGACTAATTTCTCATTATGGAAAATGAAAATAAAAGCAATACTGAGAAAAGACAATTGCTTAGTTGCAATTGAAGGCAGGCCCACAGACTTTGTTGATGACAGCAAGTGGAACGACATAGACAGCAATGCAGTTGCTGATCTACACTTGGCACTAGCTGATCAAGTGTTGTCTAGTGTGACGGAAAAATGGACGGCGAAGGAAATATGGGATACTCTTACGGGGTTGTATGAGGTCAAGTCTTTACATAATAAAATCTTCTTAAAAAGAAGATTGTATACTCTTCGAATGGCAGAGTCCATGTCAGTTACTGAACACATCAATACTTTGAATACTCTATTTTCGCAACTTACAACAATGGGTTGCAAAATAGAGGGGACTGAACGTGCGGAGCTTCTACTTCAAAGTCTGTCTGACTCGTATGATCAACTCATCATCAACCTGACGAACAATACAGACAGTCTAGTTTTCGATGAAATTGCAGCCGCTGTCTTGGAAGAAGAAAATCGGCGCAAAAATAAGGAAGACAGACAAGCAAGTTTGCAGCAAGCTGAAGCCTTGATGATGGTGAGAGGAAGACCAACGGAACGTGGCCCTAGTGGAAGTCACAATCATGGCAGATCTCAATCAAGAAGTAAGAAGAATATCAAGTGCTACAACTATGGCAACAAAGGGCACTTCAAGAAAGATTGTCGGTTCAAGAAGAAGAGTGAAAACTGTGAGCCATCAAATGCTCAAGGGAATGTTGCATGTACCTCGGATAATGGCGACATTTTATGTAGTGAGGCAATATCAAATAATGAAGGCAGAAAATATTTTGCTGATGTCTGGATCATGGACACAGGAGTAACATGGGACATGACTTCCAAGAGAGAATGGTTTCATCAATATAATCCTATCTCAGGAGGGTCTGTGTTCATGGGAAACGATCATGCTTTGGATGTTATTGGTATTGGTTCCATCAAAATAAAGATGTATGATGGCACGATTCGCACCATCCAGGAGGTACGACATGTAAAAGACTTGAAGAAGAATCTATTGTCTTTAGGACAACTAGATGATAATGGATGTTCGTATAAGACTCATGGTGGAGTCATGAGAATATCCAAAGGAGCGCTTGTAGTGATGAAAGCAGAAAAACTTGCTGTAAATCTATATGTGCTTAAAGGTGAAACACACCAAGAAGGAGAAGCATCAACCGCGTCAGCAAGTTTATTTGAAGAATCAACGATGATGTGGCATCGTAAACTTGGCCATATGTTGGAACGAGGTTTGAAGATTCTTGCTGAGCAAAAACTTCTTCCAGGGCTCAAAAAGGTTTCACTACCCTTTAGTGAGCATTATGTTACCAGTAAGAAAAATAGACTGAAGTTTAGCAGTTCCTCTGCTAAAAGCAAGAAAATACTAGATCTGATTCACTCTGATGTCTGGCAAGCACCGGTGGAGTCTCTAGGAGGAGAAAAATATTTCGTGTCATTTATCAACAATTACTCCAGGAGAAGTTGAGTGTATCCAATCAAGAGGAAGACAGATGTTTTTTCAGTTTTCAAAGAATTCAAAGCGCGGGTGGAACTTGAATTTGAGAAAAAGATCAAGTGTTTGAGGACAGATAATGGAGGAGAATACACTGGTGATAAATTTAATAACTTCTGTAAACAAGAAGGTATTAAATGGCAGTTCACGGTGGCATATACTCCACCACAAAATAGAGTAGCAGAGCGGATGAACAAAACCTTGTTGGAACGGACAAGAGCTATGTTGGCAACTGCAGGATTGAAAAAACCATTCTGGGCAGAAGCAGTCAAAACCGCCTGTTATGTGATCAATCAGTCACAATCAACCGCAATTGATCTGAAAACGCCAATGGAGATGTGGACAGGAAAACCAGCTGATTATTCTCGCTTATATATATTCGAAAGTCCTGCTTATGTTATGTACAACACCCAAGAAAAATCAAAGTTGGATCCAAAATCTAGGGAATGCATTTTCTTAGGGTATGCTGATGGAGTCAAGGGGTATCGCTTGTGGGATCCCACAGCCCGCAATGTGGTAATCAGCAGGGATGTTGTATTTGTTGAAAACAACATACAAGCAAAAGAAGGTAGCACTTCAAAAGAAAAATCAGAGACTACTACAGTTGAAGTTGAAGAAATAGAAGAAGTTCCAGTTTCTTCTGAAGCAGCACCAGAGCACAAAGAAGAAGAGCAAGCTGAGATCGAAACTCCAGAAGTTCGACGGTCAACTAGGGAGAGAAGAGAACCATCTTGGCACTCAGATTATTCTATGGAGAGTAATATTACATACTGTCTACTAACAAAAGATGGTGAGCCTTCAACTTTTCACGAGGCTATGAAAGGCCAAGAATCATCTCTGTGGGTTGCAGCAATGCAAGAAGAAATTGAAGCTCTTCATAAAAATAAAACATGAGATCTTGTTCAATTACCACAAGGAAGGAAGGCCATTGGAAACAAATGGGTCTACAAGATCAAACGCAATGGTAATGATCAAGTGGAGAAATATCGTGCAAGATTGGTGGTGAAAGGATTTGCTCAGAAAGAAGGTATCGACTTCAATGAGATATTTTCTCCGGTGTTTCGACTCACAACAATTCGAGTGGTTCTGGCGATGTGTGCTATATTTGACTTGTACTTGGAGCAGTTAGATGTCAAAACTGCATTTTTTCATGGAGAACTTGAAGAAGAAATTTATATGCTCCAACCAGAAGGTTTTGAAAAACAGTGAAAAGAGAACTTTATTTGCAGGTTGAACAAATCTCTATACGGTCTCAAACAGGCGCCGAGATATTGGTATAAGAGATTTGATTCCTTCATTATAAGCCTTGGATACAACAGACATAGTTCAGATCCTTGTGTTTATTACAAGAGATTTGGTGATTAAGACTTTGTTATTTTGCTGTTGTATGTTGACGACATGTTGGTAGCAGGCCCCAACAAAGATCGTCTTACAAATTTAAAGGCACAGTTGGCTAGGGAGTTTGAAATGAAGGACTTGGGACCAACAAACAAGATTCTAGGGATGCAAATTCACTGAGACAGAAATAATAGGAAGATTTGGCTTTCTCAAAAGAACTACTTGAAGAAAATCTTGAGACGCTTCAAGATGCAAGACTGTAAGTCAATTTCTACCCCACTTTCCATTAATTTCAAGTTATCCTCAAGTATGAGTCCTAACAATGAAGCAGAGAGGATGGAGATGTCTCGAGTACCGTATGCATCAGCAGTGGGAAGTTTAATGTTCACCGTGGTATGTACAAGACCTGACATTGCACAAGCAGTGGGAGTGATCAGTCGATACATGGCTAATCCTGGTAAAGAGCATTGGAATACTGTTAAGAGGATCCTAAGATACATCAAGGGTACCTCAGATGTTGCAATGTGTTATGGAGGATCAGACTTTAATGTTAAAGGTTATGTTGATTCAGATTATGCAGGTGATCTTGATAAAAGCAAGTCCACCACAGGTTATGTGTTTACTCTTGCTGGAGGAGCTGTAAGCTGGGTTTCAAAACTGCAATCTATCGTGGCTACATCTACGACGGAAGTAGAATATGTAGCATCTACACAAGCTAGCAAAGAGGCAATATGGATGCAGATCTTACTGGAGGAGCTCGGGCACAAATAAGAGAAGATTGTTATGTTTTGTGATAGTCAGAGCGCTTTGCATCTTGCAAAGAATCCAGCATTTCATTCAAGGACAAAGCACATACGAGTCCAGTATCACTTTGTTCGTGAGAAGGTGGAAGAAGGCAGTGTGAATATTCAGAAAATTCACACTGATGACAACCTAGCAGATATGTTTACAAAGCCAATCAACAGTAACAAGTTTATATGGTGTCGATCTTCTATTGGCCTAGCATAAATGTAACATTGCAGTAATTGGGTAGAAAAGATGGTATGAAGACTTAATTAATTCTCAATTAAATCTTCAAGTGGGAGAATGATGAAAAGAACGCGTAGAAAAGTCAAAAAAGGAGGCACAACTACCTTGTCAAATTGTCAAAAGCCACAGCTATAGGCAGCTGTTTTGTGTTGAAACATGATAACGCGTAGAAAAATATTAACGCGTAGAAAATTTTCACGCGTTTCTTCTCCTATAAATAGAGGGCCTCCTGCCCTCATTTACATCATCCCAAAAAGAGAGAGTAAGAATACAAAGAGAGTTATACACCAAGATAAATATTGTAGTCTTGAGTGTCCTCTTTAGTAGTTGTTCCTTTTACAAGAGAGAAGTATTAATTGTTGTTTTCTCCTTGTATTTGAGAGTTGTGTACTCTATATTAAAATAGTGAGATCCTTCTACCCCGTGATTTTTTCCCTCTATCTTTTAAAGGGGTTTCCACGTAAAATTCTCGTGTCTAATTTATTTTGATTATTTTCATCATATCAAACTTTAGTTGTGGTGCTTCCTCCCCCCAACAGAGGTTGTATCATTCTTCAAAGAAATCAAACTCATGTTTCCTCTGAGTTGCATTACCAAGTTGGAAATAGGCAAAGAGGTATTGAAGGTTGTTATAGATAAGCAGATACATTTTGATTTAAAAGCTCCATTATGTGACCATATACTACGACTTTCAAAAGAGTGGAGTACCATAATGCTTATGTTTTTTAAATGGTTCCTTGTTTGAATGAGTCCTTGGTTGCAAAACATGTCTGCTTCCCGTTTAAATTGTCTAATATGAATAACTTTGCCTTCTCCGTTTGCTTCCTTACTTTGTTTTAAATCTAGTTTAGTATACTTCTCTCATGTAATTTAATTGTGTTACATTTGTTCCTCTGGAAACTACTTAATTGGCTTCTTATTTTTGTTATCTTGCCTTTAAATTGCTAACTGCTAAGATCCAATCTTCCTAATCTCTTACTCTCTTTATTTACAAGTACATTCAGGAGCGGATTTGGAGTTGTGATATGGCTCCATCTCTGTCCAAATCAGAGAAGCGATCAATATATGCATTTGGCTCGAGTCCATAGTGATTTGCTCACTCCAAAAAGAAAAATCCATTACTTCCTTCTCACTTCAAAGCTTTATATATCTTTTTATGCATACATATATTGTTATCATTTGGTTAATGTTTTACACATTTTTGCACTTATATTTATGCTTGCTTTTATTTGTGTTCGAATTTGTACAAACCAAGTAAGAACGATAGTAAGATATAGTCACTCGCTTATCCAGCCTTTAGATATTGAGTTTAGTATATTCATTTGAAACAATGCTTTTAATTGAGTTTTATTTACTTAACTTATTTCTTCTAATTATGAAAGCAAAACATTGCAAAGAAGGTGAACTTTTTTTCAAGTAGACCTGCATTTGCTTTTTTATATCTATTTTCGATAAATTAAGAGCTTTAAAAATATATTTTTAACGACTTCGAGAAACAGATTATTAAGGTTAAAAAAATGTATTTTTTAAAAGCTTTAAAGTGAAGCAATTTGAATATTTATAAGTCAGATTTTGGGTGCAAGAATACATCTTTTCTTAGCATTTTTTACGTGCAGATTTTTAGTATGTAATATGGACATGTTGAGAGTTAAAATAAAAAATGCAACTCCTTTTTAAAAATTTAAATGGTCTGATTTGAAGATAAAACATAGCTTTCAAGTGAATAAAAATATATTTAGGCAAAAATGCATATTATATAATACTGAAAAATTGACCTCTTTAGCTTTAAAAAACTCTTGTCTAACTAGTTGTATGAAAATATTTTTCTTCTAATAAAATATATTTCATTCAGCTATTTAGTTTCAAACGCAAAGACCCGGCAAGTTATGCGCATTCCTTTAAGCTCTCGGACTTGTTTAAAAAAAAATCAAGTCTTAACCAATTTAATTCCTTTAAAAGTTATGATAACTTTTCTTTCACTTTTTTTGAGTTTATATGTGAAGTTAGTATATTTTTAATTTTTTTTTTACTTTGAAATATTTTTAAGGTTAATTTAAATCTAGTTATCATATCTATTAATATTTTCCTAAAGTTTTCAATAATATGTTTTATAATCTTCTTTTAATTAACCTAAGTTTGGTCGGTAATCATTTTTAATGAATTTTAAAGGATGCTTAACCCCTTTCCTTTAGGATAACTAGAACCCTTACCTAGAATCATATAAGTTAAGTAGACCATTATTTGGAGTTAACTTTAGCATTAAATTAGTTAATTATTTAGGCATCCTAATTTACCTTAAAAGAATTAGGTGGATACTCCCTAAGTTAATTAACTAGAAATCACGAATATATTGTACACCGTTTGACCTCGAGTTAAAACGGGATATAACAGTAGGTTCTTTTTAAATCTTAATAACGACAATAGGGACTTTAATATTTTATTCTTTTGAGGGAGGAAAAATTTAAAGTAGACTCAAATAGTATTTTTGGTACATTTTTATTAATAAATACATGTCACACGCGTAACACACGGACTCTAAACTGAATATACCTGAAGGGAGACGTAGCTCATGAATTATAAAAGGGAGACCAAAAAAGAGAATGATTGTTGGCATCATTAATATAAGACATAATACATAAATATGTCATTTAACTTGGCGTTAACTAACATCTATGCCCTTCAACTTTGGGTGCACAAGTAGGAACTTAAACTTGTATAAAGTTGAACAAATAGACACATGCGTCCGATGTGGCATAATACACGTATGATGCCACGTAGGATGTAATTTGCCACATAGGATTCCAAAAAGGACATTGTGTCGACTTGTTCAACTCTATACTTGTTTCAGTGTCTATTTATCCATACCAAAGGTTAGAAGGCATAAATATAAGATTAACCCAAATTAAACATGTATTATGCCTTAATATGTTTAGTTAGCATTTTTTTCCACATAAGAGTAAATTGAGAATAATCAAAAGTTACAATCAGATTTTATTTTTCAAATTTTGACATCATAATTTTTTAAAATTTATTTTTAATTTCTCTTATTAAATGAAAAGAAAAGGGTTTCTCTTTTTACTTAATTAATGAATTGTGGGGAAGAACCTTAGGCATTCAGATATTCAGAAAATAGCCGCTGCAATCACCCCTTCGGCATCTCTCGGTTTTTTTTGAAACAAAATAGCAGCTTCTGTAGCTGCATGTTTTGCTCTTCCTCTCTCGCGTTGTCGCCATCAGTCATCAGCTGCATCAAAGAGAAGTAAGTATCCTATTTTACTTCAATCTTGTTCTCTCCTCATACTTCGCTGGCCTTTTCCTCTCTATTTGTTTCTTAGCATCAAAATACTACGCTCTAACTTATGAATAGATTTTTCACAAGAATGAATTGAAGTTTGATTTATATGCCACCTATAACTTCTGTGATTATTAGAGTTCTTACACGTATAATTAGTTTAATTCCATAAGAGTAACAAAAAGTATGTTCATTATTAGTACTCTCGAAGTATAGAGATACTTCTGCATACGACCAGCCACTAATCTAGACAAACACACAGAAAACTGTGAGCTGATAATGGTGAATGACCCAGAATGTGTCACTCTGTTTATTTTGATTAACTGTGTTTAGTCCCTCCAAATATAAGTTATTATATCAAGACTTCAATCCTTAGCAAGAAAACGAAAGCAAATTAGAAATTTTGATAGAAAAAAAGGCATATCAACCTCAATGTTTCAGTTTATATTTTTCCGTATAGGATCCACAGGAAAGAGTTGTCACCATTCCGAGAATATTGGCATACAGAAAATTAGGATCATATTCGTTTTGGACTTAAAAAATGTTAAGATAGATCAACTGATGACACAATGTCTTTCAAATTTGCCATATATGTGATGGGTGCACACACATTTATGTAAGACAATTTATAAAATGATAAAACACTACTATATGTTTGTATATTAAAAGATGCACTCACTGAGTTTGTGAGATTATTTAGTTTTGTAGTCTATTACAAATGTCATAGGAGGATCCAAGACTTTATCTTTATAGGTTCTGGATTCTAGAACAACGATCTAGAGTGTTAGAAATGGGTTCTCAAATTACTTGTGTGACCTTTTTAACATATGGAAAGAAAAGAATGGAAAGGGCAGCCTACCTTGTGAAAGTTGATGTTGTCATCAAAGGGTACAAAACAACTTAATTTGGTGGACCTGAGGCATGTAATGGTTCCTGCATAGTGGCAAGTGGCAACAATATTAGTGTCATGTTGAACTTGAGAATCTCAGCAGCGCCCTTAGCCGTGAGAAGGCAATAACCCATGACCTGGAATGCACTTTTCTGTTTGTACTGATAGAACTTATTCCAAAGAAAAGGCCCAATCATTATCAAAACCCACAAGGCCAGAACCCAAATTCTATTCCAGTTGACAAGTGAGGCTTGCTCAGTTGGTTAAGCACCTCCACCCACGACCGGTAGGTCCTGGGTTCGAGTCACACTGGAGGGGAAGTGTGGAAACACTATTAATCCTCCAAAATGGGGGGTAAAAAAAAAAAAAAAAAAAAATTCTATTCCAGTTCTCTTGCAGTGAATAGACAAGTTTTGTGCTCATTCTTCTTATTGGGCTTCTCTTCCTCAACCCTTGCAGGTTTTGGCTCAAAGCTTGACTCGTGTAGCTTAGTGCTTGACTGTAGTTAAGTGTCCTTTTGGAGGAGAAGTGTTTCCAGCTGCCACAGCTGCATTATCATCATGATAAAATAGAGCAATGATCAGAAATTTAATTATGTCATGTCATCATGCTCAATAAATAAGGAAAAATGTTACAATATCCAGGGAATTCATTTGGCTGTTTCACAGGTGTAAGCTTAAGTTTGCTTCATGTTTTGTTTGAAGCAGGTTCTTTTGCTCACTTGTAACCTTGTATCTTCTTGATGGATTTTTAGTACGATTATTAATTCACCAAAACAAAATAGCTATTGTGGACTGGTGACCAGGGGCGGACCCACGTGTTCGTTAAAAAATTACACTGTATATATAAGATAAAAATTTTAATTTATGTGTATATATTTAACATTGAACCCCCTGAGCATAAGTCAAAGGACTAGCTCAGTGGCAAATGGGGTTCAATATTTCGCCTTAGCTTGTCTCAGCTCGCGGGTTTGAATCCGAACAAGCACATTTTTTTTTCTGATTAGCGTGTTTAATTTTTTTTGAACCCCCTTCATAAAATTCCTGGGTCCGCCACTGCTGGTGACAATCTTTTCTTCAGTTACTGTTTTGTTTGTTCTTGCTACTGGTCTTTTTTTTCTTTATGTTTAGCATGGCATTATCACTATTGTATTTTTCTTTTCATGCTTGATTTTGATATGCTTTACTTGCGCCGAGGGTCTCCGAAATAGCCTATCTACCTTGGTAGGGGTAAAGTTGTGAACACACCATCTTCTATAGACCACACTTATGGGATTACATTATGTTGTTGTTGTTTGAAATCCCTAGAAGCTACTTTTCACTAGTATTCCAACATTGATAAATATTTATTTTAATTGTTATTTTATTTGAAAGAATTTTGCATGTGCTTCTTCTACAATATTTGATAATTGTTATGTTTGTGCAGTTGATCATGGATAAAGGCTGGATGCATGAACCAAAATTCTCTAAAAGATAAGTTGAGGGTGTCCAATCTTTTATGCAACTTGTTTGGTCTCACTTTGATCGAAATTCTAAAGTTCGATGCCCATGTCAAGAATGTTTAAGTGTTTTTTTTCAAACACAAGAAGTAGTGTATGACCACCTATTGATCCAAGGAATTATGAAAAGTTACGTGCAATGGATATACCACGGGGAACAATTACAAATGAAAGATCACAAGGAAGCAATTTATCGTGAAGATGAAAATGAAGATCATGACAACGATGATGGAATTCGTACCATGTTAGAAGAGGCTAGTGGTAGATCGTTTGCTGATTTTTCAGAGGAGACAACTGGTAATGATGTTTGTGGTAATATGGGTGAGAAAGAAGCTAAGAAGTTTGAAAATTGCTGGAGGAAGCTGAACGTGAATTATACCCAGGGTGTAAAAATTTCTCAAAGCTTTCATTTGTTGTGAAGTTGTTACACTTGAAAGTGTACAATTAACGGAATAATAAATCATTTGATATGTTGCTGGAGTTACTAAAAGAGGCATTGCCTACTGGTGAGACACTTCCCTAAGTCATATTATGATGCTAAAAACATGCTGCAAGGTTTGGGATTAGGATATATTTCGATCCATGCTTGCAAAAATGATTGTGTGTTGTACTGGGCTGAATATAAAGATAGGCAATAGTGTCCACATTGCAGTACTTCGAGGTGGAAAATTGATAATGGAAGGAATAAAAAGATTCCCCATAAAGTCTTGCGGTATTTTCTGTTAAAATCGAAACTTCAAAGATTATTTATGTCTAAAAAAACAAGTGTGGACATGAGGTGGCATAAAGAAAAACATCTTGATAAGTCAAATGTGTTAAGGCATCCCGCTGATTCAGAAGCATAAAAAGAGTTTTGACAAGAATCATCAGTGGTTTTCACAAGAACCTCGTAATATTAGACTTGGTCTTGCAATCAATGGTTTTAATCCATTCTGTAACATGAACACATTGTATAATATGTGGTCTGTCATTCTTGTTCCTTATAATCTTCCTCCTTGGAAATGTTTTAAGGACCCATTTATGATAATGTCATTGATTATTCCTGGTCCTCAAGCACCAGGAAAGAATATTGATGTTTATTTGCGTCCTTTGATTGATGTGCTAAAAGAGTTATGGAGTGATGGTGTAGAGACATTTGATGCATCAACTGGAAAATGCTTCAAGATGCATGCTGCTGTTTTATGGACCATAAATGACTTTCCAGCTTATGGTAAGTTCTTAAATTATTTACTTTTCGAAATGTCTAATAATTTATACTATGTATGTATACTATTAATATAATATAGTAAGAGCACCCAAGAGTATACTCTAGTGGTCAACGAGGTGGGTTGAGCACCATGAGGTATTTTCAGCTTATGGTAAGTTCTTATATTACTTATTTTTTGATCATGAGAAACCTATTCTGAATTTCAACCCAAGTTCAGTATTTTCCTCTTTTGTTTCTGGGTTCAGTCATGTTGTGGTTTTTAATTTTTGAATTTCAACTTGAAATAGTCGTTCACTGACTCACTATTTAATATGATATTTGTGTTGGGTAGTTTCACATTGAGCACCTCTTGCCTAATATTAGATTGAGGGCACTTTTTCTGTAGATGTTCAATTAAGAGTGATTGCTTTTCAGGACACTGTCTCAATATTTAATTCATCCATTACTGTAGAGAATCTTGTTGTTCTGAATGTGCTATGTTATAGTAAAGGTTATATACTACTACTGAACAAATATTTTTATGAATAAGACAATTTATCCGGATGGAGCACAAAGGGATACATGGCATGTCTGACTTGCAATAAGGATGCATCTTCACAAAAAGTAAGAAGTAAAATTTGTTACATGGGTGACCGTCGGTATCTTGAACCTAGTCACTCATGGAGAAGAAGCAAGAAATTTGATGGTAAGAAAGAAAAAGATTGAAACCAAAAGAGCTCTCAGGAGATGATGTCTTACAGCAATTGGATTTATTAAGTACTTATAGAGTAGGAAAACACTCAAATAATAAGAAAAAAAAACGTCGTCCTGAAGAGTTGAATTGGTTGAAGAGAAGTATTTTATTTTTGTTACCATACTAGAAGAGCTTGAAGTTGCGGCATAATTTAGATGTCATGCACATAGAAAAAAATATTTGTGCGAGTATTTTGGGGACATTATTGGATATAGATGGAAAAACTAAGGACACATATAAAGCAAGACAAGATCTTAAGGATATGAACATGAGAAAAGAACTATGGTTGCAACATGAAGGTTCCTGTTGTACAATGCCAGCAGCTTGTTATGTTATGTCAAAAGAAGAGAAAAAAGAGTTTTGGGCATGTTTAAAATCTGTTAAATTTTCTAATGGTTATGCTTCAAATATCTCAGGGTGTGTAAGTGTGGATGATGGTAAGATAAGTAGACTCAAAAGTCATGACTATCATGTTTCGTTACAATGAGTTTTGCCTATATCTCTTTGTGGATTTGTAAATAAAGATATCTCTTTAGCATTAATTGAGTTGGGTTGTTTCTTCCAACGATTATGTTGTAAGACATTGAGAAGAGATGACTTAGAACAACTTGAAAGGGATATAATTATTATATTAGGTAAGCTTGAGATGATCTTTCCACCAACTTTTTTTTGATGTTATAGTATATTTGGCCGTGCATTTACCTCAAGAGGCTATGTATGGGGGACCAGTACAACATTGTTGGATGTACAAAATTGAGAGGTTCTTGTGCAAGCTTAAGTGTTATGTACGAAACAAGGCACGCCCAGAAGGTTCTATTGCAGAAGATTGTATTATTGATGAATGTTTGACATTTTGCTCTATGTATCTTACTGTAACATCCCCTAAAAATGTTGTATACGATATTTCAATTCTCGCCTAAAAATAATACAGCCTCTGTATTTTGGGCATAACTTTTCATAAGATTGTCCAAATTAGGTGATTCAAATATTTGAGTAACCACAAGATCATTACCTACAACTTTGTTGAAGACCATATTTTACGTTTCGAAGGTTAAATAGGTCAAATAAATTAATTGTTGTAAGATAGGATGATGTGACGGAATAGAGTATTTATAGAAGAAAACTCATATCTCACTGTAGGATTATCCAAATTGGTTGATTCTTGAACGATATGAAACTAGACTTCCATATATACAATTCTTATGAAGACACCAAATCCTAATAAGGAATTTATCATATTCAAACGCAGCTCCGAAGAAGAGTATTCTGTTAAAAAGAACTCATCTCACCTACCATGGAAAGATCTAGATACATTTGACATCACTCATGGCATCAATTGTCCACCATTTAACATCACCCATGACATCATAATTTTCCATTAAATTTTTATATTTTTTCTTTATAATTATTTTATTTATTGTTAGGTCCCTCCTCCACACCTATAAATACCTACTTTATTTCCTCATTTTATTCATCAAGCTTTCTCAAGCAACTCTTCTCTCTATACACTTCTTTACTCATTCTCAAATATAGTTTTAGTTCTTAGTAGTGAATAAATACTATTCTGGTGATTCATATACTCCGGGTAGTACACAAAATGTTCCGGCGGGGAGAAAAGCTAGGACTCAAGAGTGTTCATTAAGTCCTTCGGTTCCAACTAAAGCTTCGGATTTCAGATATGTAAGGCTTCAATGAGAGTATTCCTTTCACTCTCATGTCTAAATTATTTTGATTACATGATAAATTATATTTATTTTCTTTAATTAAGCTCTACTCTAAGTTATGTGGGTGTTTATCCATGGTTCTTCCACCCATGTAGTCCAAAAACTCTTTCAATTAAGTCTCTTGATTTCAAGTAATATTTTCTTATGATAATTCTTATTTTTACTTAATAGTATGAATCATGGTTAAACTAATGATTATTGGTCTATTTAGATGCGACATAATTTCATATGTATGAATTGATGGTTTGCAAGTAATTCCTCTATTTATCTATTTAAAGGTTCTTGAAATTCATGGTGAGTTGTTTAAAGTATGATTTTTAATTAATGGATTTCAAAGTATTTATGTATATTTATTTACATACATATTTGCAAGTTGAAGTGATTTGAACCCACCTAGTTTTACTATGTTTTTAATAAAGTTTGACTTAAAAGCTTTGACTCCAAATGAATATTTATGAAAGTAATATCTACGATCAAAAGCGAGTCTTATGAAATGATATGAATGATTGATTCTTTATGAAATAAGGACAATTCTTGCATATTTGAATTATCAAATGTTTTAATGAGCTATTCTATCGTATATGATATTTGAATTCTCAAGTTATATGCTATGAATATTTTGAAGTATTAAACTATTCCATGGGATTGACTTAGCACCGAATGAGGCATTGAGGTGGGATTCGGTAAGGGAATCCTAGTAGCAACCCCTTGTCTCATTAACTATGTGCCAACATAGGAGCCATTGTAGGCTTAGGCTAATGGATCCATGAAAGCCCTTAAAGTTAAAGTTAAAGAAACGAATGAAGTTGACGGAGTTCTACCTGGCAAGTAGTCTCCCCGGCCAACGTAGGAGGTTATGTTGGATTCCATGTAATAGCTCGCATGGTCTTAAATGTCGGTTATGGTCATTTTCCCATAAAATGAATGTTTTAAAGGATATCTATATGATTTATTATGCATGCATTACATTATGTTCTATATTACATAAATGTTATAATGTTTCATCAATGTTCATGCATCCTTCATACTTAGTACTTCAAAGTACTAACGCATACTCTTTTGCCTACATGATATCACCATGTAGGGATCAGTGCTCCTCCTCGTTCTCCTCCACGTGGCTAGTGAGATTTTGTTGAAGACTACTTTTGGTGAGTTCCCATATTCCGGGAACAATACTCCTTTATCTTTCTAGCTTATGATATGTTGAGATATTTTACTATGGCATTTCTTCTATTATGATTGAGGGTGAGCTAGGGACTTGTCTTAGCTCCGTTAAATCTAATAGTTAGAGGTATTGTTGAACATATGTAAGTTGAAGATTTACTATTATGATTTTCGCTTGTTTATTTATCATCCTTACCCATTAAAGGCTAAAAGAATGCTAAGAGGCTTGTTTGAGATACTTTTGTCACGCCCCGGGAGGGTACCCTAGACGTGACCGGCACTTGAAAGCCATTTCTGACCTTCAAGCGAACCACCTAACTCAATCATTCCGTCATTCAATCATATAAGCTCAAAGGAAGGCTCAATTATAACATGTTATTTACAATATGGGGGCCGAAGGCCAAACATGTTTAACTCAATTAAATAAGTATAATAGGACTCCTCAAAATAACAGTTCAACCTCCCCACACTCTAGTCTATGAAGCCTCTATCAAAGTCTGGAAGGTGCCAATGACAAGCCCATGGCTACCAATAATCAATATACAAAGATAAAACGAAACTATGCAAGGAGCTCAAGATCCTCCGGAAACTAGGAGGACTCACCAACTAACTGAGAGTGTATGTGGATCTTCAACGGAGCGCCGATCGATGATTTCTAGTACCTGTATCTGCATCATGAAACGATGCAGGCCAAATGGCGTCAGTACATGAAATGTACGAGTATGTAAAATGGCCGGATGAAACAAACATCAAGAAGACATCAATATCAACTCAGGACCTTAACTCATATATATACACATGACAACTCACTCAAATGTCCTAAGTCTAACAAGAATAGTTTAGACGGGACTAACTCATAAACCACTCAACTCAACTGACTCAGAGCACTACCAAGACCTAAATGGGAGTTTCTCTTATCCGACAACCATCACCTATGAGCCAGTGATAGTACAACGTTGGCGGCGTAGTTTCTGGGGTTTGAGTATGGACTATACTCTTACCCGCTTCGGTGCTCGATACTCCTCCCATGACTCTATGCTCATAAGACTCCCTCCAATCATCTCAAACAAGCCTTCACGGCTAGTTTCATGTGGAACATTGCCAACTCATCAACTTTATTCTCATTTCAATTCAATTAAGTCATAATGGCAAGTTCCATTTAGGACCTCGTCCACCCGTCAATTCTATCCTCCAATCAACTCGATCAAGCCTCATTTAGATAAGAATTTATGACATCTCCTCAAGACTCATCACAACTCTATGACTTTAACTCAACAATTCAAGTAGAATAACAAATTTAAGGAAATTGACTTGAGCAACATAATCACATGGCTAAAAAGATCAACAAAACATAATCACAAGTCATCTCCATCAACTCATACTAACATGAAGGTTTTAGGAACTTCTTAGCTCAACAACATCAACACATATAACATCAAATAAATAGGGGACAAAACTCATTCAAACATAAACCATACCAAGAAACTCCATTTTCATGGACATCTAACCTCAAAGCAAGATTAGGGGACATGGGTGGACTCAACCCATGTTTTGGATAGCCTTACATACCTTAGTGAAGACTTGAAGAAAACCTTGGTGTTGGGTCTTCAATGGAAAGCTTGAAGTCTTGAAGCTCTTGGAACAATCTCTTGTTGGAAATGGAGAAGAAGAAGAAGATAAAGAAGAGAGAGTTTTCTAGGGCTTTTCTAGAGAGAGAGGGGCTGCAAATTGTGACCCTAAAATGCCCAAGAGTGATACATATATAATTTGGGTGAATTTCCAAATTGCCCCCTTCTTAAAAGTTCTGAAAAATAGGCAAAACTGCACCTGGCGCGGTAGTGGCGCGTCGCGCCATTGCAGCGCCAGGCTGATTACGCCTAAAACCTGCACATCTCGTAGTGGCGCGCCGCGCCAAGGACCAAACTACTGAGGCACATTCTTGGCGCGATAGTGGCGCGTCGCGCCCTTACAGCGCCAAGGCCAATATTTTCTGGTTTCTAGAAATTGGCTTGAAAAACCCTACACACATTTTAGTGGCGCGCCGCGCCAGAGCCCAAATTATTAAGGCATGTTTCTGGCGCGATAGTGGAGCGTCGCGCCACTGCGGTGCCAAGCCCAGTTTTCCAGCAATTGCAACCCAGGCCTGAAAATCTCTACTGTGCTAGTTCATCTTAGGATCGCCATATCTTTCGATTCCGAACTCCAAAAATTACATTCTTGGTGGCGTTGGAAAGAAGACTCGACGAAATTTAATTTGATGGGTCGTGGGCCACCCAGATTGTCGTCTTTCAAAAGATAGGGTTGTTATAAGTCAACCCCTTATGCGAACTCCTCCTCAAACTTAGCCACGACGAATCTTTTGGATTTCCTAGGGGTCCTTTGTGACCCCACATCACCTCTAACACTTCTCAATTTCTCAAGGACTCGTCTGAACTCATGCAATTGCTCCACAATACTTGAGTTCGACCCTACCCGAATACAAGAAGGGTCCGAATCTTAGGGAAAAATTTTGAGGGGTGTTACAACTTTCGGATTCCTCATTCGCCATGTCACGTTTAGGCCCTAGGCTTGGATCGTGACACTTACTGACATTGAGATTAGATTTAATCGTGAACATCAAAATGATGATGGATCTAGCAGCAAAGATAAACATGTTCTAGACATATTTTCAAAGAGTTCTAGACCATATAGAGATGGAATATATGATACCATACCAAAGAAAGATTTCGATATGGCTAGATGGTATGTGTTTAATAATTGGGAAGAAGCGAAACCTTTTCTTGAGTAAGTAATTTTTCTATTTATTTAGGTTGATATTTTATTATTTTATTTTTTAAAAAATAATTTGTTTAATGCATGCAGAGAACATAAAGAAGAGTTGTTGAAACAAGCCGTTGTAAATATAGATGATAAACATCGAGTACAATTTTCTTTATGGTTCAAAAGAAAAGTAAGTGATTTTAAGATAATAATCTTGTTATCGCATTTAAAATTTTTTTTCCTTACTAATCGAACGCAATAATTTTTTTGTTGTAGATTATGAAATTATATAAAAAGGAAAAGTCAATTTCCATCCAGAAATGATATCCTTTGGCAATGGGACCTGATGTGCGTGGAAGAACACATACTGATTGTATTGTAAATGGTGTCAGGTATCATGTTCAACGACGCGATGAATTACATAAAAGTCAAAATTGTGGTATAGTTGTTGCAGGCTATCATGAAAATGAGTTGATTGACTTTTATGGGATTATAGTTGACATCCTTGAGTTAGAGTATGTTGAGGAAAATCGAGTTCTCCTATTTAAATGCAAGTGGTTCGATCTTCGCAAAATTACAAGTATGCGAAACGATAATAATTTTACGAGTGTCTATGTTAAAAGATTTTGGTATAAACATGATTCTTTTGTACTAGCTACTCAAGCAAAACAAGTATTTTATATGAATGACCCAAAATTGGGGGGAAATTGGCGAATTGTGCTCAAATTTCAAGATAGACACTTACATGATGTGCCAAAGAAGGAAAACTGATGACTTGGATATCACAAATGATGAAGTGTATCAAGATATTTCACTTAAAAGTAATTTAATGTCAATGATACGGTGGATATGTTGAGTCAACTACATTGAGATGATGTTGATTCAGTTACTTTAGATGCAAATGTAGTTGAATTGGAGGCTCCAACAGAAAATGAAGTTGAAATTGATTATAATGAAGATGATTCTGATCAAGAGGATGTCACTATGATAGAGTACATCAGTGATCATGAGAAGAATGAAGGTAATAATAGTACTAATGATGATGAAGTTGATAGCACAGGTAATGGTGATGACTTTGGCTTGTGATGTAACCTCATAAACATAAGGTCAATTACTTGTTAATAGTTTTTCTAAATTATGTATATCTCGTTTGAATACTATCAAAGTAGTGGCCTTATCACTACAACAAAAAATATTTTAGTGGAAATTATTTGTTGGTACTTAAAAGGTAATAGCCAATAAAAGTCAAGTAGCTTATCAATAACTTACATTTCATTATTTATCTTCCTTTCATATTTTTTCCCACTCTCTACTGTTCTTTTATGTATCCAAAAGAAAATTCATTTTTTCCCTGAAATTAGTGTTTTACTTTAGAGACAGCCCTCCCCTCTACCTTGCTAACAACTTCATTTTTTTTTCTTTTCGTGTAGGGATGCATATCTTTGGACTGAATGTAAACAAAGTAGACGAAAATTACAGGTTTGCCTCACTTTTTGTCGCTACTTATCTCTAATTTAGTGAATCAGTTAACTATTCTAATATTATTATCTTGTTTAAATTTATTTTACTCTGGACTGCCTGAAGGTGTTCTGAATATCATTTCTAGTTTTGGTGCCACTGTTGATGCTTCTCTCTATAGTCATATGGATGTGGATGGAATTGCTTTTACTGGATCAATAAAGGCTGGGAAAACCATACTTGAATTGGCTTCTATGAGCAATCTTAAGCCTGTGACATTAGAACTTGGAGGGAAATCCTCTTTTATTGTTTGAGAGGATGCTGATATTAGTACGGCCATTGAACAAGATCACTTTGCCACTCCATAGTCACCTTTCTAGGCCCTCTTTCCCTACTTTGCGCCACATTTTTTAGATGTCTAGTTTGAGCTGGGGAGGGCATTGATGGCCCACTACTTGGGACTGGATTTGAACCTACCAAGTGTATTTTTAATGGAAATGGAAAGTTAGAGCACCTAGTGCTAGCTGCCTAAGAAGGTGTGTTTGTAAATATCGATAATAAATTTGACTTGAATAACACTATAGAAGCTTTGTTGGGAAGAAAGTTAACGTGCTACTCAGGATTAATCCAGATGTGGGTCCCCAGGTTCATCCTTATATTGACACTGACAATAAGAACTCCAAATTTGGAATAAAAAATGAGAAGCTTCAATGGTTTCTAGATGTTGTCAAGGCACATTCTCAGGAATTGAAACTTGTGGTTTCTTTTAAGCACTTTAACATGATAGGATATGGAACTCATAAATTTTTTTGGTAGTTTGATTTCTGTCAATGTTGACATTCTATATTTGAATTGATCTAATTAATGATTTTTTCCTAAAAAAATAAAAAATAAAATGATATGACAGTGTTCATTGATTTTATTACCAGATTGTTAATTGGTTTTTGCTTACATGAATCATGCAAGACTGATTATTGTTATCATTTTTTAAAAGGCTTATTTCATGATATTTTCCGTTATTACACTAACACATTTTTTGACTTTTTCCTAATAAAAATATTTGTGGTTAAGTATTATTACTCATTGAGTTAGTAACTTACTTTCCACTATATATTTTTTACAGAGATCACGGATGACGTCTACGAGGCTTTCTTTAGTTGGAATGCATGAGTTAGCAAATTTCTGGTGAGCGGGCATTGCTTTGCATCCGCAAGAAATTATTTATTTTTCTATCCTTCTTTTTTTAAAACTCTTAGAGCCGCCCTGTTAGTCATCTCACTAGTGTCATGAGTATTCTTTCGATATTAATTAGTGACTTGTGATGGTAATAGACTTTTTTCGAATTTGAGGTGGATTTAGTATTATTATAATCCTAATAGAGTGTTGATGAATATTATGACTTGTTTTGGCGATATTGGTTGACTATGTTATTGATTTTTGAGACAGAAAATTTTTAGATAGTCCCAAAATAAGGAAAACTCTGCCCCAATTTTATGTAAATTTTCATTAAGATTTGCCTTTGGGACACACGCAATGTAGCTAGTAAAGCCACATCATCCATGGGTACAAGAAGATTATTTGTGGGTAGTAATCTTGCTTAAAGTATTAAAGTTTCTTGTAATTGGATTAGATATTATGACAATGTGATTGTGCAGTTAGAATAGATTTGGTTGGAGTGAATATTTTATTTGAATTTAGTTTGCAGACTAGTGATATTGCTTTATGATGATATACTTGGGTTGTTAAAATATGTTGACAATTTAAGTGTTAATATATTTTTTTGGTTTGATTATGAGGTCCATAGGTTAATTATAGTAGTTGCTAACAATTGCAACAAATTGATTGCGGCTATGCTTATTGTAGGAGTTGTAAAAATTGTCATATGTTTGAAAACTTGTTGAGACCTAATAGTTTTGGAATCTTTGTTTGTAATTTTTTTTATTCAAACTATCTTAATGGTGTTTAAGCATTTTATCTTTTTTACTATGTGATATTGTCTATGTCGCTTGTCTGCAATATGGTTAAATATTTTAGAAAAAAAAGTATGTTTGTGTGGCGTGTAATAGATAATCTCTCTTAAAAAAAAAATTATTTATTAAAAATGTGTTTAAAATTAGTGATGTTATAATTTATAACTATGATTTTTTTCGTATCCAATAATTTCGCATTCAACTACAAAATTTAGGTTGTAGCCATTTGAATAAATATTTTTTCGGTGACAAAATTTCATTGTAACTAAATTGTAGGTTAAAGAGAGACAAATAATACAATTGTCACTAATTGTTTGAACTATTAGTGACAAAAATTAAGGTCACAATTGACTATAAAAATTTGCGGCTAAAGTTTTCAATGATTAATTACAAACTCTAGTTTGTCGCTAATGTATCAATATAATTTTTTCGACAAAAATTTTTCGTATCCAAAATCTAACTAATTGTAGGACAAAAAATGATTTGTCGCTAATGTCACTGCAAGAAATAAGACTTATTGTGGCGCCATATGTCGCTACAAAATGCTCCACAGTTGCCGCTAAAGGTATATAGCAGCGACAATTGCTCCGTTCGTAGTAGTTCCATAACTAAAGGTTATTTGTGACTATTAAATAATGTCTCCACAATAAAAAGTCATCTGTGGCGACATAATTTGTCACAATATATAAACAAAAAAATATATTAACACTAGCGACAAATATTTGGAAAGTCGCTCCTAAAATATGACCTTTAGTGGCGACATAGTTGCCACAAAAACTTATAAGCTAACTGTGGCAACATTTATGTCGCTCCTAAAATATGACCGTTAGTGGCGACATAGTTGCCACAAAAACTTATTAGCTAACTGTGGCAACTTTTATGTCGCTAATAAATATTGATATTAATTAGTAGCGTCTCCTATCGCTGCAAAAAAGTATAAACTATTAGCATCAACTTTTATGTCGCTGCTACACTTAATTAATTAACAGCGACTTCTTCCGCCCGCAAAATCCACTAAATATCAGTGGCAACTTTTATGTCATTGTAAAAGGTAATATTCATCTTGTTACTAAAGAACAATATTTAGTGTTTTAAAATCAAATTCTCTAAAATTAGTATATAGATATTAAAAATATCTAATAGTATTTCACAAAATTAGAACAAAAGCATTTCCGAGTACGTACATATTAGCTAGTACTTCGGTTATCATTGTATCTATATACATATGATAACAAGAAAAAATTTTGTGTATGCATATACATATATATGATCGAAAAGCAAAAACTTCCATTGCACGCCTTCAAACTACCTCTTGATTGGGCCCCATTGCATAATAACCTTGTCCCTGAAAATAGAAAAACACACAATCAATTTCTTATTCGCATAATCCAATCAAATGACTCGAATGAAATTGGTACTTCAAGGTTGTTTTCAGGGGACGAGACAATTCCTATACCAAGTTTGACGATGATGTGGTCGAGCAAACTCAATTGGGGACACAGATCAGTACAATAGCCATAGATATTAATGAAGAGGAATCCAGCAAAATCAACACTTCAGTTGGATTCGGCATCTCTAAAGCAATGGAAAACTTTCCAGAAAACATTTCAGTTGTTGTATTTATCTAATAACTAGTCCAACTTTCAATGTAACTATTTTCTACATTAAGGTAACAATTTATTATATTCCAAAGGAGCAAGAGTACCTGTTGCATTCTAGTCATAATAGCAGCCATTTGTTCTTGGAACATCTTGTCTACCTCGCCTTTCATGTGTTCACGCTCCTCTTCCAATTTTTTCTGCAAATCTTCTTTCATATTCTTTTTTAAATCAGCAGTCATTTGTTCACATTCTTCCAATGCAAACATGTATTCCGAGAATTAAACTTCCCTATAGATACATTGTCCAAATGCAGTCATATGCTTGAACATACACAACATTTCTATAATTTTCAGCAACTACCACAAGAAACTAAGGGCTACATCAAGTTGGACAAGCTAGGGATGGCAAGTTTTAGAAGAAGAAAACTAAAGAGGATCAAACAACCTCCTTGAACTCTTCTTACAATTTTAGTGTTCTAACTTCTTCTTCTTCAATTTGGATGTCTCTATTTCATAGCTATATCTACTTTGAAGATTTAATAGTTAGGACCTTTGTAAAGGGGAGAGTCTCCCTCGTTTATAGCTTTTCTAGACTAAAAAACATATCATTTTTAGATAAGGACTAGAGTAGGTATTTCTTCTTTGTTTCTGCTGTGCAGGTACATTGCAGACCTGCAACACTTGATCCAGCACTTGGAATTCCTCTCTTGTTTGCTTCCATTGTGCAGGTACATTAAAGTGCTGCAACACTTGATGACTTTGTTGTGGAATTGCAGCATACATCTAGAACCTGCAGGTTGATTTAGCATGGTGCAATGAAGTGGATTACTACATCAACATCTAAGTTTACTGAATAGCTGCAACATCCAACAACAAATACCTCAACTACACAACCATGCACACATCTACAATACAATACACCTTACAGCAGTCATCCTCATATTCACCTTCAGAACCTGCAGAAATATGGGGCAGAAACTAATCAGCTCACAGGTTCTATACCGCTATCAATTATCAATATTTCCACACTCGAGACTATTGAATTTTCCAAAAATAGTTTATCTGATAATCTCCGCTACTGATTTGTGTGATCATCTTCCAATACTCAAAGGGTTTTCTTTTTCTTTAAATAAGCTACAATGTCATATGCCACAAAGCTTGTCAAGTTGTTAATTGGTCAACTCCAATTAACTGTTAAAAGAGATTTTACAAGAACACAACAACAACAACATCCTTTTTCTAGTTTAGCCTCCCAGTTTAGCATAATGAAAAATATTTACCATAACAAAATCATACAAAATTTTGCTGAAAATAAAGACAACAGCACTTTTTCTTTTCTCTCTTGGCTGTGCAGGTACATACAAACCTGCAACATATCAACCATCAATTGGAAGGCCTTTTAAATGTGCATCATGGTACAGTAGTGGCATGATACAATAATTGAAAACCTGGACCTTGCCTGGGAGATGCAAGTATGAGGCAGAACTGCAACAATGGAGCCAGCAAACTGAGGTGCAGGTTGCTGCAATGCAACCTCTTGTTGGTATATTGTACCTAGTACATGTGCTTGCCTTGGCTTCTTTTGGTGCAGGTACAGGATGTGGCAGGTAGTTAAGCAGCTGCAACTCTTAAACCATCCAACATATAACATCCAACAACAACATCATTCATCAACAAGTCCAGCAATCTACAGCACACAAGGAACAAATCCAAAGTACAAGTTACAGCAGCCTGCACCTTTATTTGCTAGCTTGTGCAGGTTGCTTGGTTGTGCAGTATCTGAGAAGATGCAGTGGGATTTGGAGAGCAAGGGCATAATGCTGAAGGTTGCTACAACAAGATACACTAAGAAGCTCCAACACATGAACCACCAACAACTCAAGTGATGAAACAAGATGAAGCAGCTAATCAGGAAGCTGCAAACATCTTCAAAGCAATATTGCAGGTCTTTCCTCTCTTGTTAGTTTGTGTTGGTCCTTTTTGGTCTTGTTTGCTGGTTTGTGCAGGTACACCACAGTACAAAACCTGGAATGATTCAACACTAGTAAGAACAAGAGGAGCAGCAACTTTTTGGTTTGGTTGGTTTGTTTTTTATGAAGTTGCAGGTTGCTGGAATAGAGGCAGACATCAACAACAAAGCCATCAGAGATACTGCACCTATCATCTGCTCAAACTCTCAACACTCAAGACAAGCTGTAGTACTTATGGTTTTTTCCAATGTGCGTCACAGCACATTGGCAAACTTTGCAGATGGGGAAATGCAGCACATCCAAAGCTACAGAATTGCTGTACCTCCCACATTTGGGGAACCCAAGAAGTTGCGGCTTGAATGGATAATCGAAGACGTTAGTCGAGCGATCTTGAAAATCTAGCCGTTTTTTAAATTCCTTCAATGACGAACACACTATTCATATCCAAATCAGCAACATCATGACAACATATACTTGCCTTGCATGACGCACTAGCATCACATGGACAAACTCGGCATGAAAAGATTAAGAAGGACAACGATGACACGATCGCTCTCGATCCATGAAAATGGAAAGTTTCGTATACTTGCTCTACTTCGATTTAGCTATTTTAATGTAGCTTAGTTGAATAGGACTAGTGTAGGTTTCTTTCTCGTATTTACATGGAAAGAGAGAGTCTCCCTCATATACATTTTTCTTAGTCGCATTGTATCGAGAGGAGTCCTCTCATAGGTTTATCACTTTTCCACCTAGTGTTCGGGGATGAGTTGGCATACCTTAGTAGGTTAGCCGACTTATGAACCACCTTAAGTTCGGAGGTAAGGTTTATGTCCCCCTCTGTGTATTTTTATTATTATTTTTATTTATGATAAGGCTTGGGGGTGTTGCTCTACCCCTAACTGTGCACGAGAGGTGGGAGCCTTGTGTAGGGTCTGTTCCCAAAAATATATATATATATAGTAATGATTTTTTTGTATTTACTTTATCTCACGAATATTTTTCAACCACTTCATATGTGTCATAAACAAAATAAGAATTAAAAGATCAATCCAACAACATATATGAAGCAAGTCACAAAATAATTGTCAAAAAGTAAGAAAAAAGAATTGTCAAGAAAAAGAGAAGACTATTTGAGGAGGAGCAAGCAAGTACCTGTTGCATTCTTGTCTTAATAGCAACCATTTGTTCGTTTAACATCTTTTCCTATTTGTAGAGGCCATTGACTTGGGTTACATGATTGTCCTGTCTCTAGAGATACCTCGGTAATCCCTATTAGTTGTATTTGTGGGTAGATGTCATTTCCAAACTTCCATGTCCACAACTTCTCACACCTTTCCTGATTTTACCTCGTCCTACTTCTTTCCATTCCTACAACATCAGATAAACATAGGAAAAGGAGAAGCATCAGAATTAGAAATCAATAAGAAAGCCTAAAATATATATCTACCTGTCGGAGAAAATATCAACTCATATACATGAGATAAAAACTAATAGACAGCGTGCAGTCAAGAACTAGATTCTTTGCTTCTCTTTTACTTTAATGTGTCACAGGCAAGCACCTTTTCATCATGAAAAAGAATCATATTTCACCTCAACAGTATTATGTCAATTAAAGAGAAACTCAAAAGTTGTTATAGATCAAATATATGTGTCATTTATTCTCCCAAATTTTAAGCTTCCTAAGCTATTGAAGAAGCAAAAAAGAGTAATAAAAAAATACAAGGACATAAATGTTAAGACCGATATTGTTGAGATAATGATGGTTTGTGAGAAGCCTTCCATGCCGATATGGACACAAGAAATGGGTTATTTGGGGTTAAGGACCATTCTAGAAATAGTTGAATTAACGATCAAAAGCTTGGGCAACTGCTTTTTAATCTAAGCTTTCATATTGCATAGTTGTAAGTACTTCAGATATAAGGAGTCTAAAAAGAACCAATTCTTTGAACATTATTATTTCATAGAGCTCTGAGCTTAACTATGCATGCAAGTATGATCAGGAAAATCAAAGTGCAAAGTTATTTCTATCATGAAGTAGCTTGTTAGTATGCCACTAATTATCAATCTTTAACTCTAAAATCAGTAATTTAGTACCAAGTGAAGACAAAGAAGAATTGCATTTTCATGGTCTAGGGAACAGATGCAAGAAGATTTAGAACAAAAGAGGACTTTACATGCACATGGGGTGAATAATTAAGGCTAAAAGTCAGAGGACTTTGTATATCAAAGTTAGACCATTTTGAAAATTTAGTCTTAAAGTATTAAAACTGAACAGATTATAAATAACAAGTATTCATTGTTCTAAAGGATCCCTCTTGATATTAAACAAGAACGGTGTGGGATCACAATTATTAAATTGCAAGATGACATAAATTTACATCCCTAAATCAGGTATATTTACAACAAGTGAAATAATAGCAGAACTGAATGTTAACAGTTTCACACATCTACTGAATGAAAGGATATGATGGTCGTTAGTTTATAGAACAAGGTCAACAAAAAATGTACACTCTTCAGCAAATAACTCTATAATTGACATCCTCAATAACTGATCACCAAGATGAAAAGTGACATATCCATCAGATTTTATATAATCCAGTGGTCAACATTGAGATATTATAAAGAAAATCTACCAAATGAAAGTAGTATAATAATTGAAAGCAGAAAGACTAGTAAAATATAGAAATTATTTCTCCATACATCCTTAAATGAAAATTACAATTTGGTAAGTCGGTATTTTCTTGATTCTTTTGGCTTATATAAGTTGTGCAAACTAATTCAAATTAGGATAACACGGTCAATAAAAATAATTATAATGTGATAATGTAAGATTTGCATAGCTTAGTGAATTGATTAATCATAATTGAATAAAGGTTGCCAGCCAGTAAATACTTCCTAGAGCTAAGCAAAAATGATCAATACTTCCTACTCCTACAATTTTGCTAGCTTTTGTTATCAACAGGGTGAACTGGACTAAATTTTTAGTTCAATGGTTAAAGCATTACACTAATCAACAAAAGAAAAACAACAAAAGACCAGTCATTATTTTCCTTACGGAAAAAGTTATCAAACTCACCAAAGGTAAAATCTAAAGTGCTAATTAGCGCCTTATTGCAAATAAAATGGACACAAAAACACACCACCAATCAAAGTTGGTGCTCATAAGTTAATAAAGCAACAAAAAACTAGTTTTACCCATCTCTTTCAAGAAAAAATGCCCATATTCTGCAAATTAAATACTTCAATAACTTTCTTATTACTCAATAATTGAAAATCAATATAATACATCATCTTCAAAACTAAAAATTGGTAATTTTTACAAGAAAGAAGCGTTTTTTCTCTGCATAAATCAATAAATTCAAGATACCCAATGTACTATGAATATGCAATCACAATAACAACATCAAAAGATCTAAAATTTTATAAGGAAACTTTCAGCTTACTCAGAGGGAGTAAACTCATAGACGACAGTCAAGACCAAGAATTAATAAAATACAAAAAAATAGAATTAACATGAGTTATACCTTCAAAAACATCGAACAACTTCAAATCATCGAAACTTAGAACAACTTTAAACCCCTGCAATGATTTTCAAGAATTGAACTCTCTTCCTTCCTCCTTCTACTCGACTTGTATATATTTTTGAGTGGTTTGAAGGAGTGGAAGGTGAATGGAAAAAACTACCACTGAAAAGAATTAGGTAAAAAAAATACACCTGATGGAGTCACAATTTTAAATTAGGGCTTTTGGGTTTCTTAAATTTAAACAACTCACTTGTTAGAGGCGATACAGTTGAAACCTTGATCAATATATTTCTGATTGTAGAGAAATTGAAACCATCGGAAAAATCTAAAGGTAGGTTCTAAGAAGATTTAATTTAAGAGAGAAGGGAGAAAAGTTTGTCGAGAGATGGAGAAATAAAGAAAATGGAAGAAACGGGATACACTGCTATTGTTTTAATTGAATCATTTTCTTTTATTTTAAAATTAAATTAAACATTCAGTAGCATTAATTACAAGTTGCCACTGAAAATTTGGAGCAATAGTGGCGACCAAGTCGCCTGTGTAAACATTTACCAGCAATTATTTACAAGTCGCCACTGAACATTTGGAGCCAAATTTTTGGGTGCTAGCGGGAATTGAGAATTGAGTATTAGTGACGCCTTTTAGAGGCGACCTAAGATTACTTGTCACTAAATATTTTTATATTGTAGCGACTTCAGTTGTTGCCACTGAATATGTAACTTTTGTTGCAACACTTAGAGTCGCTACTAAATGTCGCCACAATAAGTTCTGTTTCTTGTAGTGTGTATTGATATATTTTTTTGTTACAAAAGTTTTTCGTATACAATGTTTAACTAAATTTAGGATAAAAAATGGTTCGTCACTAATGTATGGATATAGTTTTTGTGACAAAAGTTTTTCATATTCAAAATTTAATCAAATTAGGGACAAAAAATAGTTTGTCACTAATTGAAAGCATCATCAGTGACAAAATAATGTGTCAATGATAACTTCAAATTCGTGTCTAATAGTGCACAAGAAATGGCACCAACTTATTTTTTGGTGGAAAACTTTAGTGGACAAAATTTTGCTACGATTTTTTATGTTTCGTCTCTAAAAATACGTGTCTCGTGTATTTAAGCACAAAATATAATTTTTATCACTAAAAATAAATAATTAGTGACGAATTTTATGTCGTAGCTATATATCACATTTGTTGTAGTGTGAACATAACTATTAACTATATATTTAGGGATTATGACAAAGAAGAGTTGTAAGAGTAATGGAAAATCACAATAAAAACATTTATTCTTCTATGAGTTTTGAATGGAAATGGACATGCACACTTAATTGTAAATTACATTCCAAACTAATAACTAAAATACAAATACAAACAATTGCAAGTATATTCTACATATTGAGCAAACATTTATATATATCAAGCCTTTTTTAGTCCTAGTGTAATAAGAACTACAGTAAGATAATCATATCTAAAAGCAGATCTAAAGAGTTGAAGTGTATGGGCACTCCAAGGAGGATATCTAAACCAGATGTCTGTTAGAAAGCTCCTTCTTGTAATTGCTTTCTCATGGCTAAATGTATCAAATGAAAATTTCCCATGGTACCTTCCAAAACCACTTTGTCCTACTCCCCCAAATGGAAGTGTATCAGCTGCATACTGCATTTGTATATGTAGCAAAGTCATCTTCATAATTAGTTTGATCATTAAATCATAATGAAGATTAGTGTTAAAAATAAATATTTGTGTTTGCTAGTGACGGTAAAGATGGTTTGTCGTGGTGATGGTTGATGTTAGTGGCCAGTAATGATGGTGGTGATTATAGTGGTGATACTGGAGGTGTTTGGTATTATAGTGACAACGTGATAGAGGTGATTGATAGTGGTGGTGATAATGGAGTTGATTGATTTTAATAGTTGGCGGTGGTGATGGTGGTGGTGATGGCGGAAGAATGTTTGATGGTTGACAATGGTGTTGATGGTAGTTGTCGTTGGTGCTAATTGTGAGGGAAGAGGTGGTTAGTAATAGAGATTGACCACAGTGATGGTAGTGATTGATAGTGATGGCGGAGGTGGCGAGGGTGGTGATAACAGTGAATATTAATATAATGATAAAAATGGTAAATTTGGTCAGTGACTGACAGTAATGATTGATAGTTGTGGTGATTGGTTGATTGTGATGGCAAAGATGGTTGATGGTAGTTGCCGTAGTGATAGTGATTGTGATGACTAAGGTGGTTAATAGTGGTATCTTAACAAAATGATGATGAAAATTATTCACAAACTTATTTTTTTTGTGATATGAATGTTTCGTTCAAGATCTTAATAATTAAAATATATTCAGACTAAATAAATACTTAAATATTAATGTAATCAATACACTTAATGATTGATAGTTGTGGTGATTGGTTGATTGTGATGGCAAAGATGGTTGATGGTAGTTGACCGTAGTGATAGTGATAGTGATTGTGATGACTAAGGTGGTTAATAGTGGTATCTTAACAAAATGATGATGAAAATTATTCACAAACTTATTTTTTTTGTGATATGAATGTTTCGTTCAAGATCTTAATAATTAAAATATATTCTTAAATATTAATGTAACCAATACACTTAATGACTTGGCAACTCACATTATTTCATCAGAATGAAAAAAATAAAAGTGAATTAAAGGGAGAAAAACTTACTTGAATGATTGTATCATTGAACACCAAACTTCCTGAAGATGTTCTATTTATAAGCTTTGTTTTGAACCCTTCATTCTTGGTAAAGGCATATATAGTAAGCGGCTTAGGCCTTGCATTGACAAAGTCAATACTGTCCTCAATTTTATCCAACTAATGACAAAAACGAACAAAATTAACCTTAATTAGAACAAATATTCCCTCTTTAGGCAAAAAAAATGTTCAATACATTTTAATTGTTAATTTTTTAATAAATCGTATATAATCCTTTATTTTTTTAAAAAAAATATACACATTCGTCAAACATAGTATCATTCAACTTATGAGTTGGTTTTAAATGAATTGATACACCATCATTATGCATCAAGGTCTATATAACTTTCCCCGATCAAATATTAGACTTGTAGGGGAATGACAATATATCGAATTAAGGTTGTATTTTACAATTTAAAATTTTAGTTTTAAAAAAATTATTTGTAATTTTTTTTTTCCTTTTTAAGTGTTGGAAAATATTTTTATAGCATTTGTCTTACTGTTATGATAGGGAGCAATGGACCAAAAATTTCTTCAGTCATGATTGTAGCTTGCATGGGAGGATCCAATAATACTGTGGGCTCCATGTACCTGCATCCACACATATTATCATCCAAAATTAAATGCAATATTGTTAGCAACTTCTAAAACAAACACAAGATACTAATTTTAAAATTAAATACGTGTCGTTTGGTATAAAGACAATATTTTTTTTGGAAAATATTTTCGGTCGTAGGGTTTGGTTTTGGTTATTGAAGAAACTTTTTCAAGGCATATATTTTCTTATAACAAGAGGAAAAATGGCAAGATGTTCTCTTTAAATGGGTTGGTGTTTAATTTTGCTCATCAAATAGGTTGATTTTTAATTTTCGTCTTTAGAAATCGTACTTATATCTAGCAGAATATAAGTTTTTTAAGATCGTGAGACATAACTTATAAGTTATTATGATGTAATCTCTTCAAAAAATTTTAAAAATATTCTACTAGAAGCATTCTTATTACTATTGCAACTCATATAAATATAAACGTATGCCCCGCAATAAATTTATTTACCTTGAAAGGCAAAACTTAAAGTTCCAACATAAATTAAGAAAAAGAAAGATAATTAATGACCCAAAATAGACTTGAAACACTATCTAATAGATAGCTCCATGATTAATTAGTATTTGTAAGCATATATTGTTAGAAAAAAAAATTCATTCGCCAATCAAACACTGATCACCATAATAATAACATATTTAGTATAATTTATATGCGTGAAAATTATTTTTAACCTCAACTTTGCTTTTAAAATCAAACTTCCATCAACTTTGAACAATAATCAAACTCCCCCCTTTATCCTAATTAAATTTTTAAAATGCCTATTATACCCTTTCATTATCAAATTTTTTTTTACTTATTTAGAAATCATGATATTTTCATTTTTTTATTTAATGTAACAAATTTTTCATAAAAGCATAAACATTATGTTTTGGACAAAAAAGTTAAAAATACTAATTAAATATGTAAGTTAATGATGTTCTATAATGAAGTAAATTAGCATAATGACAAAATTAATTTTATTAATAATAATCAAAACTCTAATATTTATTTATACAAGTGAAAATAGCAGAGAATAATAACTATACAAATATATTTCAATGTAGGAAATTAAATAATTAATTTAATTAAGGACAAATTTTTAAAGATTGTATTATTTAAATTTTAAATTATTTTAGATTATAATTTATATAATATGTCAATCAAAACTTGTTTATTTATATAGAAGAGAATACCCACCGCCATTTATATTACTTGACTCTCACTCTAAAAATAGTTGTTTTAATTACTTGTCCAATTTATGGAATTTGAGAAGATTATAATATTTTTTTATTTATATCCTAAGTATTAAATAACTGAATAAAGTAGTAATAGTCAAATTTAAAGTTTCAAAATATTATTAATAATGTTAGTTTAGTAAAATACACCTCTAATTAATTTTTTTAAGGGGTGTCATATATATCAAGAAGAGTCAAGTAAAATGAAACACATGGAGTAAAATAGTGGAGAAAAAGAATATATGTATACATGCATATACACACACTTAATGCATATTATATTGAAATAACGGTCATAAGAATAATATTAAATTTTGTGATAAATTATTAAAAATATTATTCTACTTATAATGTTAAAGAATTTAAAGAAAAAGTCATAAATATCTATGTTAAAAAGTAAATTATATATAATATAAAGAGATATTAAATAGATATGATATAACAAGGATAAAATGGACAATGCATGAGATAAAGGGGGGAGTTTGATTTTAAAAATGAAGTTAGGGAGTGAAAATGATTTTCTGGATGAAAATTTCAAAAATCATTTTATGTGAAGAATGTGTTATTTTCTCGTATCAACCACACTCTCATGAAAAAGCTACAACAACAATAGTATATTCCGTGTAATCCGATAAAAATGAAGTCTGAAAAAATAAAGTATATGCAAATTTTACCACTATCTTAAAGATAGAGATGTTATTTCCGATTGACCCTCAGCTATTTAACGTAAAAACTATTAAAATGAAAATGTAGGGAAAGTTACTCACAGATTATCTTTATCAGATGAGCCTCCATAAATGACTGAAGCTTTTACCATTGGCTCATCTAAGAGATTCTTTATTCTCAAGAAATGACTTTTGTTAATGATCCTTGAAATTGAATTTGATTCTTTTGGATTTTCTCCAAACATTTTTGGAATGCCAAGTTTAATCAGTTCTACCTACAAATTAAACACGAGAATTATTAGTATTTGATGAGAAAGCAATATATTTATCAAAATTATTACTCATGAATTTTCACTACTAAAAAGCGAGGAATTAAAGACATACAAAGTTTCGTAGCTAAACAACAAGTTTTTTTATGCTAATCGCATTTAGCGATAAATTATAAGATTAGCTAGGAAATATCGATAAATTTCATGTTTTCTTGTAGTGTTTTTTAGTATTGTGATTTAATAAGCATAAAAAGAATGTTAGCCACAATTTTCTCTATGCAAAGTGTACTCCTTATTGTTATAGTAAACAAAATGTAATTATTTTAATGTTACAAAAAAAAAATTGTGACTGTAATATTATAAATGGGTAAAATTTGGTAACTGTACGTGAAATTAACTCAATTTTTTTTATATACAAAAAAAGAATTTAAAACATATATGTGGGTTTTTTTCACATGGCGTGCGTATTTTACCAATCGGGCTTAAATCTGGTTCTCTATGTCCAGAGGTGGTAATAGATACTCTATCAATTTTACTTGTTCATTATATTAAAAATAATTTTTTATTTTTATTTGTCTAGTTTAAAATATAAAAGATAATTTATTATTTTATATTTATTTTAACCCCCAACCCCAACCCCAACCCCGCCTCTAGTTCCTTTATTATTAAATACTATTCATTTTTTAAAATATTGAATTATTATTTCAAAGAATGATAAAGTAAAATTGTTAGTCTATTTATTATTTTTTAAGAGAAGTGTCAAATCAATATCGATCAAGTAAAAGATGTACGGAGTGAGTTATTTGGAACTCAATTTAAGAGAAATATACCCTTTAATTTCCAATTAGATGTATACAAGTTGCAATTAAAGTACGAATTTTTTTCTCTAGTATGAATGAGAGGAAAGTTTCTTAGTTTTTTTTTCTTGTTATATAAGATGCATTATATAAATTAAGTATTAGCAATATTAATTATGAAACCTCAATAATACCTAATTAATTCTGAACAACGCAATCACAACAAATACGTACCAATTCGTTGGCAAACGTCTTCTCGACTAGGATATAATCAACTCCAACACATGCTTGGCCAGCACAACTACCAAATTTTCCAGCAAGAATTCTTTTCATTGCAATCTATGAGAAGTCAAAGAAACAAAAAAAAACAGATATTAGACAAAACTAGTACAGGATAAATTTAAAGGTTATTAAGACTTAAGAGGCAAGTAGAATTCAGTATTAAAACTTCATTTATTAACTAGTTACGATAGTCTGTGATGCGCACGAGCTCAATAATATTAATTTTTTATAACAATCGATTATATTTTTTACAATATGTGAAATAATATTTATATTTAAATGTACAACTAATTTGTAAATTAGAAAACAAACTATAAGTTATTTTTCAAATTTGAAACATAACTTCAAAATAAATTTTGGATTTTCACGGACAAGAACTGATTTTCAAATAAAGAAAATCTATTCTGAAAAATGGGAATCGTAATTTTTATAACCAAACGAATAACTTAGAAGTGAAAAGAAATGAGTGACCGCATAAACAGTATTTTTATCTTTTTCATATCAACAAAAAAAAACATATTTGCTACAATAAAATTTCTTTTGTCCTTTGGATATTTGGGTAATACAAATAGTACCATTGAGAAAAGGTAGAAACTTGTCAAATACCCCCTTCATTCACTTTTATTTGTCTACTATATTTTTTTTAAAAAAAAATACTTTTCTCTTTTAACATATTATGATATTATTTTTTTAGATATATTTTATCATCAACATTTATTACTTAATCGTCAAATCATTTACCAAGAATACAATAAATGGAGAATAAAATAATTGTAAAGCAGCTATGAGAAACAAATTGATTAATGAAATTACCTAAATACTCAGCTAGCTTATTAACATTTATTAGAAAGTATAACATAGTACAAATTATTTAATTTAATATATTAAATTAAATATTTATGACTTATTTTATATTCTTAAAAAAACTTTGATGTCAAAATACTGAATCAAATTGTTAGAAAGAAGATACATTTTATGTGTGGTGTTTAGTATTTTTTCCTTCCTACAAACCACACGCTAACATGCTTTAATTTTTCCAAAAAAAAAAAGAAATTTAAATAAAATTGAAAAATATAAAGAAAAGAAAACTGAATTTACTTTTTTATCCCAAGAACTGGAGAGTGAATCAATGATAGCAGGGCACTTTCCGCCCAATTCGAGGGTCACTGGAGTCAAATGCTTTGCTGCAGCGGTCATGACAATTTGAGCCACTTTTGGACTCCCTGTAAACAATTTGAGACTTATTTAGCCACCCAAAGTCAAAGATATGGATAGATGCATTCATATACATATACACGGGTCGAATCTTAGGTATGAAAAAATCTTATTATGAGCGTCATCCTCGAATGAGTCTTACAATGCGTGATCCAAATTTAGTCGAAACTTTAATATCAACTTCGAACACCGGATGGAAAACTAAAAAAAAGTATAATTTCAAAAATGAAATATATATATATAGCGAGATAGAGACTTTAGTATTCTCTCTATTTCATATTAATTGCCCACTTTTAATTTATATGTTTCTTAAAAATCATAAATAAAAATGATAATTTTATTAATTTTATCCCTTTAAAAAAAAATTGAAATTTTACAAGCTTATTTACACTTTAAAAAAAAAAAGAATTCAAGGTAAAGGATAAAATGAGGCTCCTCCACCCCTTTTGTCATTACAAGCAGAATATTCTTCACTATTTTACTAAAAATAGAATTAAATGATCATGTTTTGTTTCTCAGTTAGTTTAGTCAATTCTGTCTTAATTTTTATAAATTGAAAGTTAATTTGGAACATGTATAGCATAAAATATTAAAAATTGGGATACAACCAAATTCAGGAAATCAAGAGCACGTCATGTTATATATACACAATAGTATTTTTTAATATGTTACTGGTAGGCTAGCATATTATATGTAGTTATTACTAAGTTTTTTCTAGTAGACCAAGTCATTTCAACCTGCATATACTATCATAATAAAGGATACTAATATGACAGTGAAAATATTTTAAAACCTTCAAATTACCAAAATTAAGAAAAGAAGACTGCCCATATGATTTCCATTATTAATATAGGGATATGAAAAATAAATAATGAATGAAAAAAGGTAACCCAAAAACTAAAGACAAGTGAATTTGACGACTCACGAGTCATGATGTGGTCCAAAATTTTAATGGAAAAACAAATAGAGAATATAAAGGGAAATAAGGTGTTTTTTTTTAATTTTTGGATCCTTAGTATTGCGCCGATTTAATACATAGTTGTTCTTTCTTCTTTTTTTTCCACTCAATGCCCGTTATTTATATTAGAGCTCGATTAAATTTGAATTCGCTAAAACGCTTTCTAATAAAGGTGACTTTGTACCTTGGGGACTCGAACCCTTATCACTCTGCCATAATCCTTGTTGATAGTTTGATACATAATTGACTCACTATTATTTGTTATAAAACAATAAAATAAGAAGAAAAAGTAGGAGGAGGAAGAGCATTTGTCGGTCTGAGACGAACAAATGTTGCAGCATGTAAAATTGTATAACCCCAAATAAAAGTGGGCAATCCTATTTTTATAATTAATTGTCTTGCTATCAATTATAAATTTATAATTAATGATTTTGCAAGACCAGTTTTAGTGTTCACATGAACTACATGATGTTCAACTTTTATTTCAATTGATAAGCAACAATCATTAAATATTTGGGATGGAAATTCTACAGCATTATCAATACGAATAGACTTGATTTGATTATCATGAAATTCATGTGTCCGTTATTATATTATGTGTCAATAATTTTACAAACGCCAAATTATGAGATGACACTAAACACACATAAAATCATCTAAAAAAAATATTTATTAGAATCATAAAATATCTAAACGACCTACTAGGTAAATGACTACAACAAAATAAATTGGGCAAATTTAAGTACAAACCTGTAAAAAAAATCTTGTCCCATTTCTGTTGCAACAGTTTGTCTCCAACTGAATAATCACCTTCAATGACTTTAATAGCTTTGTTATCCAAATAAGTGGGAATTATCTTGGCTAACACTGATGAACATGCAGGAGCCTGATCTGAAGGTTTCAATACCATCACATTTCCAGCTGCTATTGCTCCAATTATTGGCTCCAATGATAAACCTAGTTTCAATGCACAAATATATGAACACATTACTTCCTTAGCTTGTCTTCCAATGGTATTTCTACTTTTTGTGTTTTGGTTTCCATTCAGCAACTGATTTAAGTTTTGAGGCTCGATTAAATTTGAATTCACATCGAAATATTTTACTTTGCTGGCAAAACTCCTCCTACCAAAGGAGACTCATACTCAATGGCTCGAACCCAAGAAAACTTTGATTAAGAATAGATCGAGGAGCACTTATGATTCGAGCACAACCTTTGATGTTAATTGATGGTACTTTTACTTCATCTTATTTCAGGAGAAAATTATTGTCATAGCAATTAACGAATTTATTGTTATGGTGCAAATTACAAAGCATGATGTACAATATTAGGGAGATTTTAGTATTCAATTGACTGGCCATCTAAACTTTCATTTTATCAGCGTGAGTTCAATGTCCCATTTTATTATTATCCCCTCCCCATTTCCCCTTCTCCTATCTTAATTTTTATTTTTTTAAAAAAAAAAAAAAAATGATGTACAATATTGATCATGAGTTGATATTTTGGGTAGGATGACTTTTGCAATGACATTAACCAATTTGTTTTGGCTATGGAAGAAGTCAATATATAACTGTTCGTTGACACCTTATCTCGCATTAATTAATTTGATGTGATGACAAGTGCATATAAGTTTCTTCCTCGTATCAACTTACGACTCATTCATTTTCTTCTAATAATATTTATTTGTCCACTTTAAATTTTATATACTTCTTTCCTGTCAAAATCAGTAAATTATTGAGCATTTTTTATAGTTCAAGATAAGTGAATTGTTCAAGTGAGTTATTCGAAATATTTTTTCATTTTTGCTCCTCATTTACACTTTATAGATAATTTGAAGAGACATGTTGAAAAATTCTTCCATTTTTACCCTTTATTTATATTTGCTAGGTGATAATTTCAAAAAAGTTAATTATTTATATTTATGATTTTAGTTTGAATCACTTATATATTCAAGAATAGTCTGCGAATAATTAAAAGGGGAAAAGTGAAAAGTGGTATTCAATTTATGTCCTAATTTTTTTTTTTAATGAGTGTGCATTGCTCAACAATTCACTTATTTTGAAATGAAGGAAATATCTTTTAAGAAATAACAATTAATATAATTATTTTACTATAATATTCATATTAATTGATGTATAGTATTAAATCTTAAAAATGATTATGAAAATAATAAGTAATTGATGTTAAGGATAAAACATAAAAAAAATTATCTTTTTTTGATATATTAAAAATGACAAATAAAAATGAAAATCTATTTTTTAAATAATAATTAATTAAAAATGAATAGAGAGATTACTACATTATTTATTGATGTCATGCCATCATTTATGATTTGATCACCAGAAACTAATCTATAGTTTAAGTAGTGTATTAATTAAAGGGAGAACTACTTTTAATAGGCAAAAAAAAAAGTCCCTGTAATTTATTAAGTCCTTCCCCTACTGTGCCAGAACAATTTAATACTGACAGTAATGTGGCATGTTCTGTTGTAATGATGCATAATTTCTAAATAAGTAAATCGTCTTTTTAACAAAAAGAATTAATCCAACAGAGAACATTAAACGCTAGATTTTTAATACGAATTTCGAATATCGAATAAAAAATTAAAAAAGAAAAATGCCAGATCTTCAAAGAGAATTACCAATTTCTTTTAATTTTTTTATTTTTGCTGGGATCATGTTTTCGGCCAAGATTGATCATAAATTTGTCATGTTGTAACAAATTCAGAAATTTTGAAATTAAAATATAAAGGAGAAAGAAAAAGCTTACTAAAAGGAAAATTCCAAGAGGAAATAATGAGGACTAGACCAAGAGGCTCAGAAAGCAGCTCTGCTGAAGAAGGGAATGCAGCAATTGGCAATGGGGCCTGTCAATTAATAACATAGACTAGTTTTAATTTGGACTACATACAAAGTAACAAGAGTAGATTTATAGTATCCCTCAGTTATATATTAGTTGATCATTTTCATTTTTAGAAGCATACTAAGAAATTATTCATAATAAGATAATTTTCCTAATTCACCCTTTAATTTTTTTTTTGAGAATTTCACAAACAAATGTAAATATTTTTGAAAAAGAATTAATTTCAAGGGTAATATAGAAAAAATTTAATTAATACTTTTTGATTAAGTAAGGTAGACAATTAATATAAGACAATTATTTCTAAAAAGATGATCAACTAATATGGGATGGAGGAAGTAATATATAGTATTTGACCATGATAATTATTTATTTTTCTGAAGATGAATTTCGAAAAACACGTTTTACAATAAAATTTCAGAATTCAACTTCAAGTTGAGTTTTAGAATTTCGGAAAACACATTTTGAAAAATAACATTTTTTCACTCTAAATTACTCAAAAAAAGCCAGGAAAAAAAAATCAAATTTATATCAATGGCCAAACACTACTGCAATTTTCAAATATCATTTTAAACTTTAAAAATAAAAATTATCTTTTTCAAATTTTACAGTAAAATATGGTCAAATGCCTAATAATTTGGACCAAATACAAAGTGACGAGTAGTTTTTTTTTTTGGGTAGATAATACCTTTTTGGCAGACATCCATTGTTTTAAGCCATCCAGTGCATAATTGACAGATTTTACTAATGTTCCAATCTACATATCACAAAGGAGACAATTATTCTTAGTTCAAATGGAATTGCTATATTTACTCACCATGATAATCATTTTACAATACAAGAAAAGAAAGTAGGGAATCACTATCATTTTACAATACAAGAAAAGAAAGTAGGGAATTAGCGATGGACAAAATTTCTTAGTAAGTAATAAAAATCATATGTTAATTCGATTTGACAACGAATTAGCTAGAAATTGTATTTTGCAATGAATTAACTATAAATTTTCGTGTTTACCTAACAACAAATATGGCTCCGAGGTAGTTTTAAATTGTAGGACAGAATCCAGCTGTGACATTCATCCTATGACTAATCAGAGTGTACTGTCCAACTTAATATGACAATTCACAGGGTACTTGCTAAAGTTGAGGGCATTCAATTAGCTAGGTTGGCACTTCACAGTTCACAAAACTCAATAAATTTTTGTCTGAATCTTATATATTAAGAAATTTATTAAAATATATATAAATATTTAATTATAAAATTAATATAATAATTTATAAACTTGAAATTCAGAATTCTCCGTTATTTACCTTCTACCAAAAATTCTACAACAACATTAATGCAATCATATTTAAAATACGGCCAATGGCAAAAATTAACTACACATGGAGAACTTGGGTCCCAAAAAGGTGAGGAAGTGGGCCATTTCAACCTTTTCTTGTATTATTTAATATGCTCATACAATTTATTTTACTATACCACCATCATCAAATAAAAGAAGCTCCCCACTAGGACAAAAAAAGAATAGCGGCAATAATACCCTCTTTATATAGGCAATAAATATTGCCACAATTTTTTTTTTGACCCATTGCCTCCTAAATATTTAATTATAATGTACTTTTTTATAATATAATCGCAAAATAATGGAGTTTCATGTATGTTATATTGAGAAAATAATAAATCATTGTATATGATATGTGGCAAATTAGTCTCATAATTGAAAAGTTAAAATTTGAGGCAAATATTTCTAGCAACATAATTTTTTTTAACCCAAAATAATGGAGCCTCATGTATATATATGTATTATTTTAATGGTTTATTTGGATGTAATTGATATTTATTTTAAGTGTATAGATTCAGAATGAGTTGATATCCTCACTTTGAGATAGATTACATAAATGATAAGGTATAAACTTATCAAAATTCAAATACTAGATCATACCAGGATATTCATAGTTAATTTATAATATAAATTCATCAAGTACTTGATGAGCTTATTAATATATTCAATATTAAAATGATAAGTTCTATGGTATGTTATACATATAAGAATTGAAATTGAGGGGATGTTTTATCTTAAAAGTTAATTTAAGACTATATGAAAATCTAGTTAGCTAGGAGCTCTTTGGCGACAAACTCTGTGAAAATTCAGTTAGTTAAGAGCTATTAATTAGATATGAATTAGTAATGGACTATATGAAAATTCAGTTAATTAGATATGAGTTAGTAATGGACTATATGAAAATTCAGTTAATTAGGAGCTATTTCAGGACGGACTATATAAAAATCCAGTTAGCTACGGACTATATGAAAATCCATGTTTTCTAATAGTGTATATATTTGTATGTAAATCTGATTACC